>NC_081406.1:145823090-146165590 GCF_030272615.1 Cryptomeria japonica
TTTTCCATTTCATTTCTCACCTCTTCAACAGGTTTCTTTCCTTTCAAGTCATTTGGCCCTTTCTTCTTGCCAAATTGTTTCCTATCTTTAGACTGGTTATAGGATTGATTCCTGTACTTTCTGTCTAAATGATTGATCTTATGGCAATTGAAACATGCCATACCAATTGTATTCCATGGTCGTGCATTGTTTCTTAGACCCATTTTCATCTTGCAATTTGTTATAGTATGACCAAAATTACCACAAGTGGAATAGGTGGCATTGAACTAATTACTCTTTCTATTAGGGATAACCGGTTTAGATGGTGATCTTGATGCATTTGTATTGAACATGCATTCTTTATCTTTGTGTCCATATTTATTGCATGTAAAGCAATATCCATCAAAGCTTCTTTTATTAGACATCCTGCTAGATTGAGATGTACACTCATAAGCGTTCTAACCATACTTGTGACAATTATAGAAATAACTATCAAAGGTAAAAGACTTCTTTTGATTGACAGGTTAATTTCTATAGACATCAAACTTATGACCCGGTTTACCACAATGATTGCAAGAAGATTTATAAAACTTCATACCTTTCATTCCTGAATTGTTCCTTTTATCATCCTTCATCCTTTTGGATTTAGATGATTCTCCAGTTTCCATAGGACCTGTACCGGAGTAACCAAGACCTGTTGTCTCCTTTGTTCTCCTCTGAGCTTTTAATTGTTCATCTATCTTCACAGAGCTTTCATTAAATTTTCTCAACTTTTCATTTCTCTCATTTGTAGCTTTCAACTTATTTTTGAGTTGTTCAATCTCTTTCATCATCTTCTCCTTTTCCTCTGCTTTGTCATGCAGATGCTCATGCATGGATTCATTCTCCTGAGTGAGAATTCAAGTTTCTTCATCTTTTTCAATAATGATTGCATCATTTTCTCTTAGGGATTCTTCAACAAGCCTTTTGGGTTTTTCATCTTTTGACAAAACTTCTTCTGCATCTCTTTTTCTTTCATCTGCTATCCCGCCAGCTTCTAGTATTTTAGTCATTCTTAGGGCCTGACTTTCATGCTCTCTTTTTAGATTTGTGATTTCTTCAATCAACTTCTTGTTCTTTTCCATTAGTTCTGAGACTGCTTCTTCTGCTTCTTCATAACCACTTTGTTTAGAGAGTTGATCTATCATATCCTGACTCTCATTTAGTGGTAGAGCTAGTTCCTTCCTTTTAGCAAGTGATTTTCTCAGTCTTTCTTTTGGCTGAGCAATCATTTCATTAGCATCATCAGTCTTCTTTTGATACCAGTACTATTCCATGATCTTTTTCCTCAAGCTTTCAAACTTTTCTTTAGAGGACCTATAGCTCTGATAGCAATTGTTAGTATTAACCGGTGACTGAGAGTGGGGTGAATCAATCACAAAAAAAAACTTTAACTAGTTTTCCAAAATATCCACAGACTAGTCCGCTAAAAACTAAACCAATAATTCAAGCATCTCATCATATATTAAAGCAATAATAATGAAAGAAAGAGACATGCATACATAATAAGTTTAATACAGAACACAAGATGTATACATAGAAACCCTTTGTGAGATGAAGAAAACCACGATGGGTGAACCCACAATCCTTTACTGCAGATAAAATATTTGCCCTGTTAGGAGCTTACAACTTGTTCTTTCTGAGAACATCACCCTGTTAGGAGTGACTGGTATCCGGTTAAAAATACCTTAGAACTCGTTAAAGTTCACCTTGCTAGAGGATTCTACAACTTCATATCTGAAGTGACTCGGTTAAGAGATTTTAAATGAAGAACCAATTAATGTTCACCCTGTTGAGGGATTTACAATGCTGCAATTGTTAGAAGGCAACAAAGATGAATGATCTCTCTGATGACACTACCTCTGTCTCATAGATCCTCTTTGCATGCTATGTTCTGTTGATCAATGTAAGCTACTATGATTCATACCTCTATCTACTAAAATCTATTCTCTTCACCCTTTCCATTCACACACATTTATATCACATTAACAACCCCTTTAATCAGTATGAAAGATGTGAATATAATAGCCTTTTATTATGGCGCCAACCTTCCCTCCAAAAATAAAATCTGTTATCACACCTCTGTTGGTATTATGAATATGTTGCATTGGTTTTGTCATTATTGTCAACACTTTTCAACACTTATCCTTCTGGAGATCTTTGGTTATGTTGAACCAACACATTATGTTCACTGACATGTTCAGTGACTTATGCACAGTCACCGGTATATTGTTCACTGACAGGTTATATTGTTCACCGACACTGAGGATAACTTGTTATCATTTGGAGATCACTTAGTTATGTTGAAAACATGGTTTGGACACTTGGTTTTGGTAGTTTGGTTATTGGTCTAATCGGGTTGACATATTTGTTGTTACCGACAAATTGGTCTAGGTTATGGACCGACATGCATTATCTATTCCAGATCAGCACGACACGTTATGGAGATGATTTAATTAATTGGATATTGTTGTATTGAGCCAACATGAAGCATCACATCTTGACTTATCTGTAATTTATTTAATTGTAATATTCTTGGTTAGCCGACCTACACATTTGTTCTTAGGTTTTGGTATATATGTAAGATCTCATTTGTGAGATGACGATATAGATAGAGAGACGGTATATGGTCATGGTATTGTAACATGGTATGTGTGAATATTGAAGATCATATGAGCATACCATAGAGAAGGTTAAAGGAAGGTTTGAAGGTGATTAGCTGAGCTTAACCGGTACTGAATCCAGCATTGAAGATGCTACTTTGAGAAGTACATTATCATTGGATTTAATCATCCAATTGTAGTCAGTGTGACTCCTATTTTGTGATTGAGCAGTGAGCTCTAGGTGGTTGGCCTTTTTGCATGTGCAGACCCCATTTGTATACACATACTATCTGCAGTAGTATCATCTGATTGTGGGTAAGATTTCCCACCATGGTTTTTCCCCTTACATGGTTTCCACATACAAATCTTTG
Organism: Cryptomeria japonica; assembly: GCF_030272615.1. Lineage (NCBI taxonomy): Eukaryota > Viridiplantae > Streptophyta > Pinopsida > Cupressales > Cupressaceae > Cryptomeria > Cryptomeria japonica. The sequence continues at coordinate 145,826,083 of NC_081406.1, forward strand.
TGTTATGTGTTGTGGATGTTGTTTCTCTTTCTGTTATATGCACTGAGTTTTATCGGTATTAATATTAACTGCTAATCTGTCTACCAACATTAAGTTTGGTTTACCGGTATTAAGTATCAAGTTTGATCAAGTTATATTTGGGTTGAAATTAATAGACAACTGATTCACCCCCCCCCTCTCTCAGTTGCCTCTAGGTCCCAACAATTGGTATCAGAGCTAAGTCCTCTTTTTGCAGAAGTTTAACAACTTGAGGAGATTCTATGGCAACTAACTAATTCAGGAAGGACAGTCTGAAACTTGATGGAACTAACTATGGTATATGGAAGATCAGAATGGAGACACATCTAAATTGCATTGGAAAAGACATATGGGATGTTACAAAGAATGGCTATGTTGGTTTTACACTGAATCAACCTAATCCACCAACATTGGGTAAGGATCAAGACAATAATTGCAAGACAAGAGAAGAACTCTTGAGCGCCTTGTCAGATCAGAAAATCATGGGATCATCAAACCGATCTACTGCTAAATCTATTTGGGATGAATTGGAGACATTGAATAAAGGAGATACCACTGTCAAAATTGCAAAACTGGAATGCTTCCGGGTTAGGTATGAAAATCTGAAAATGGAAGAAGATGAAATTTTTTTTGCTTTTATGGAAAGGGTTAATGAAATTGTTTTGGGCATACAATACTGTGGAGGTTTCTTGAGTGAAGATGAAACTATTTCTAAAGTTTTAAGAGCATTGCCATCGATATACAAAATGAAAGTAACTGCTATTAATGAGTTGAGAATAATGCCTAATACATCAGTATCTAGAGATACCTTGGTTGGAAAACTTTCAACATTTGAGCATGAGGAATTTGGTCTTGTTGCTACAATTAAGACAAATTTAGCCTTCAAAGCATCATCATTTGCAACATCATCATCATCATTTGATAAATCTAATTGGAAAGCACTTTATGCAAGAGAACTTGAAGATATCAGGAGAGAAAATGAAGAATTGGAAGAACTTGAAGCACTATTTGCAAGGAAAATCCCTAAAGGTCCTATTGGAAGTAAGTATGAAGGTAAAGCACCATTTAAATGTTTTAACTGCAATAAAGTTGGTCATATGGCAACTAGATGTCCTGATAGACATGCAAGTTTAAGAGAAGTTAAAAGGACATATAAGCCTAACCCTAAATATCAAACATACAGATTTAAGAAAAATGGAGACAAATCATGTTACTATGCTGATGAAGGAGTTACCAATGATTCTGATGAAGAACTAGCAGACAATGGATGGGCTTTTGTTGCAATAAAAGAAGATCAACCAGCACCTCCTATTCCACCAGTAGAGCAAGCCCTGGTAGGTAAATTGAAGAAAAGGATGAATGGATTATAGATTCTGAATGTTCACATCATATGACTGGTGATAAAAGTAAATTCTTATCTTTTCAGGAATACAATGGAGGTCTAGTAAGATTTGGGGATGACAAAGCTTGTTTGATCAGAGGAAAAGGCACTATATCTTTTGATGGTAAGCACAATACTGACAATGTTTATTATGTTGAAGGTTTGAAACATAATCTTTTGAGTGTTGGTCAATTAGTTGAATACAATTCAAGAATGGTAAATGCAGAATCATGAATAGAACTGGTTTGGAGATTGCAACCGGTAATCAGACTAGAGGTAATATCTTTCATTTGAATAACAATGAAAAAACATGCTTGATTTCACACATTGATGAAAGTTGGTTATGGCATAAAAGACTCTGTCATGTGAATTTTGATTGCATTATAAAGATTAGTTCATCTAAGGAAGGAAGGGATTTACCTAAGATTGTAAAACCTCATAATTTGGTATGTAAGGAATGTCAAATGGGAAAGCAAACTAGAACAAATTTTAAGAGTATTTATGAGAAATCCAATAATGTTCTTGATTTAATTCATACTGACTTGTGTGGTGCGGCAAGAACAAGAAGTCTACAGGAAGATAGATACTTTATGCTAATCATTGATGATTACTCTAGAATGTGTTGGGTTACTTTTCTCAGGGAGAAATCAGAAGCTTTTGGGAAATTCAAATTATTCAAGGCAATGGTTGAGAATGAAACTGATAAGAAAATCAAAAGTTTAAGATCAGATCAAGGAGGTGAATTTACATCTAAGGAGTTTAATACATTTTGTGAAGTGAATGGAATTAGAAGACAACTATCAACACCCTAGACACCTCAGCAAAGTAGAGTTGTGGAAAGGAAGAACAAAACTATTCTAGATGCACCCAGAAGCATGATATTAGAAGCAAATCTACCTCATGTGTACTGGAGAGAAGCAGTGAATACAACGATTTACACTTTTAGTAGAGTTCACATAAAAGGTGAAACCGGTAAGACACCTTATGAACTATGATTTGGTAATACTCCTACTCTTAAATACTTCAGAATATTTGGAAGAAAATTCTACATTAGGAGAGATGAGTATATTGGCAAATTTGATCCTAGAAGTGATGAAGGAATATTTCTTGGTTATTCATCTAATAGTAAGGCGTATATATGTTTTAATAAAAGATTGTAGAAAACCATTGAGAGTGCAAATGTGAAGATAGATGAACATTTTAGTGGAAATTCAAGGTCTATGGATTTTGAACCGGCAGTTGAGATGATCATAAATGAACCTATATAGAGTGCACCGGTATAGAATGTGGATCCAATCACACCATCATCAGATAATTCCACAGTGACTGAAGAACAATAGCAAGTGAACACACCCAGGTATGTAAGATTGAATCACTCTGAAAGTCAGATAATTGGGAATAAGTATCAAGGTGTTATGACAAGAGGAAGACTGGAAAATGAAGAGGTATGTCTAATTTATCAAATTGAACAGCATTTGTTATTGAGGCATGTGAAGATAAACATTGGATTAAAGCTATGTAAGATGAATTAGAACGCATTGAAAAGAACAATACATGGATATTGGTTCCCCGCCCTAAAGACAAAAATGTAATTGGAACTAAATGGGTATTCAGAAATAAACTTAATGAAGATGGTAAGGTAATTAGAAACAAAGCAAGATTAGTGTGTAAAGGATATTCACAAAAAGAGGGAATTGATTACAATGAAACCTTTTCACCGGTAGCTAGAATTGAGCCAGATAGATTATTTCTTGCATTTGTAGCACACAAGAACTATAAAGTATGTCAAATGGATGTAAAATGTGCATTTCTGAATGGTTGTCTTGAAGAGGAAGTTTAAATTGAACAACTTGATGGATTTTTATTAACAAATGATAAAGATATGGTTTGCAGATTAAGGAAAGCTTTATATGGATTGAAGCAAGATCCTAGAATCTGGTATGCTAGATTGGACAAATATATTTTAAATCTTGGTTACACTAAAGGTAATGCTAACAACAACTTATATTTCAAAGTGACTAATGAAGATATCTTGGTTATTGAATTTTTTGTTGATGACATCATTTTTGGAGGAGAAGATGGATTGTGCAAAGACTTTGCTAATAAGATGCAGGAAGAATTTGAAATATCAATGATTGGGGAGATAAAATTATTTTTAGGATTGTAGATTTCACAGACTGATAAAGGTATATTCATATGTCAAACAAAGTACTTGAAGGAATTATTGAAGAAATTTGGTATGGAAAACTCTAAACCGGTAAGTACTCCTATGACTACAACTGATAAATTGACATTGAAGGATGATTCAGCTCTTGTTAATCCGACAAGATATAAATCTATGATTGGAGGTTTACTGTATTTGACACAAACAAGATTTGATATAATGAATGCAATATGTATCGTTTCAAGATTTCAGAGTAATCCTAGAGAAAATCATGAATCAACAGTAAAAATGATTTTTCGGTATCTACAAGGCACAACAAATCTTGATTTATGGTATCCTAAAGATCAAAATTTTGATTTATGTGCATACACCAATGCAAATTGGGCAGGAGATGTAGATGACAGAAAGAGCATCATCGGCAGGGCATTCTTTCTTGGTAGCGGATTAATTTCATGGTTGAGCAAGAAACAGAGTTGTACATCATTATCAACAATAGAATCAGAATATGTTGTAGCAACAACTAATTGTACTCAAGTATTATGGATTAAGAAAATGTTGAAGGACATAAAGGTAAAATGCAAAGAACCTATAATGATTTATTGTGATAATTCAACAACAATTGATATATCTAAGAATCCGGTATTTCACTCTAAAACTAAACATGTTTCTATCAAATATAATTTTTTTGAAAGAGAATGTTGAAGCAAAAGAAGTGAGATTGGTTTATGTGAATACTAAAGAGTAGATTGCAGATATATTTACTTAGCATTTTGCCTAAGGAAACTTTTGAATATATCAGAGAGCAGCTTGGGGTAATACCCTCACCGGTAGAGACTTAGACAGTTGATGATTGCCATCAAACCGATAGAATTAACAGAGAAAACCTTTTTCCGGCTTTGATGGAGGGGAGATACTTCTCAGGGGGAGTAGTTGATTATAAGAATTGGTTGTATCCGGTATTTATATTGCTTTGGCATTTGACGCCAAAGGGGGAGAGATATCTATTGAAAAACATTATCCTTTGGGGAGAGATTATTTATTGGGGGAGTGATATATACTCTCTACATTTGTATTTTGATTTTAGGTATTGATCTATTTGAGAGATTGTTGGTTTTTGGTTTTTGGCATTCTGTTTTGGCACTTAGATGTTTTTCCATCTTCTGTTGCCATCAATGCCAAAGGGGGAGATTGTTGGTATTATAGATATGTTGCATTGGTTTTGTCATTGATGTCAACACTTATCCTTCTAGAGATCTTTGGTTATGTTGAACCAGCACATTATATTCACTGACATGTTCAGTGACTTATGCAGTCACTGATATATTGTTCACCGACAGGTTATATTGTTCACCGACACTTAGGATGACATGTTATCATCTAGAGATCACTTGGTTATGTCGGAGACATGGTTTGGACACTTGGTTTTGGTAGTTTCATTATTGGTCTAATTGGGTTGACATATTTGTTGTTACCAACAAATTGGTCTAGGTTATGGACCGACATGCATTATCTATTCCAGATCAGCATGACACGTTATGGAGATGATTTAATTAATTGGATATTGTTGTATTGAGCCGACATGATGCATCACATCTTGACTTATCTATAATTGATTTAATTGTAATATTCTTAGTTAGCCGACCTACACATCTGGTCTTAGGTTTTGGTATATATGTAAGATCTCATTTGTGAGATGAAGATATAGATAGAGAGACAGTATATGGTCATGGTATTGTAACATGGTATGTGTGAGTATTGAAGATCATATGAAGTCAAGGTTTATGAATCAAACTACTCATTGAGACTTAGACAATTGATTGAATTTCCCAATGAAGTCAAGATTTATGAGTCAAACTACTCGTTGAGACTTAGACAATTGATGTAATTGCTTATTTGGATTTTGTTTGATTAGTTGACCAATTGACAGTTTGGTTTAAAAGACAAACACAATAACTTGTGGTTGTGTACAAGATGACCTAGATGATAAAGGGCTCCATAGCTTGATCAAGGAGATGGATAATGATGCAGGTTATGCAGTGATGATGACCTGGATAGGGAGGGTGAGGGGGGAGTTAGCTATGTATGAAAGATATGTAGTGATATGGATTGATGGATGGATGAAATGTAATGGCAGGATACCTTTTGATCTTGACCAAGGTGTTGGAAACCAAGGTTGAGATTTACACCTATTACAGACAAGGAATATTCCCCCCCATTCTGGTTCACATACTAATGGTCGAGGTATACATTGTAGTCAATAAGCCATAGTGATCCATGACTCTGTATTTTTGCATAGGATCTCATAGCTTAGTGAACTTCTCACATAGAAACCATTAGTATTTTCCCCAGAACTTCATTGGAACAATCCACAGATAGAAAACAAAGAAAATATACTATGAACCATCTTGGCCACTCTAATCACTTGTGGATATCCTTGAGTGACATAGGAACATGATGTAAATCAGTAAAAGACAAAAGCATTATCAAAAGAAGAACAACCAAAGAATATTCTTGTCAAAAGATGTGTCGTCATGTCTTATTGTAAGGAAGGATGCATCCTTGTTAAGACAATTATTTGATGTTTAGCCTATGTAGTTGACCATTTGTAGACTAATTGATAGTTTGTCTTGTTTGAGTATTTGATTTGTTGGCTCAGTTTGTTTTTGTGTGTGATCGAATGTTTATGTGAAATAGAATTAATTTATTGCAAAGTTTTTGATTGATTTTTGTGTTGTTTTTGGATTTTTTTGGGATGTTTTTGGATTTTTTTGGGATGTTTTTGGATTTATTTTGAAATTTTATAATTTTTTTTGGGATTATTTTAAGAGGTTTTCAAATCTTTTTGGGATTATTAGGTTAAAAATTGTGCCCCTAGTATATGGGCCTATTATGATGTGATGATCAACAAAAATGCACTTAGAGACAATGAAATTTTCGACATGAAATTCTACTGTGCAAGATGCAAGATGAAAGATGCATGTTCCTATTTGAGAAAGGATAATTGTCTGAGGTTATTACTTTGTAATACACTAGTCATTTTGAAGGTGTAAACATTTCAGAGATAGGAGTTCAATTCGTTCTCAAGAACTGTCGGACAATCCACCTTAACACACTAAGTGACTAGGATTTGTGAATGGAGATGCATAAAACTTCCCTATCGATTCTCAAGACTTTTGATCTTCTTTTGCCTATGTGTGTGTAATTGAATTTATTATGACCCTTGTAACCATTAGAGGTCCTTAGAATCCTATATGACTAGCTACATAAGTTATTCTGACTTCAAAAGCATCTTGGATAGAGCCTCGCTACCAGTGAGACGTCTATAGCCCCGATGAGGGTATTCATTGTAATTTCTTGAATATTGATCCATTTCCAGTAGGCATCTATAGCCCTGATGGAGTTACTCATATGTTCCCATAGCGAAGCTTTTATTTTACTTTCTTGAATGATATTTCAGTTATATATCTTTTCTCTTTTGCCTTGATATTTTGATATGTAATTATACATAGCTCTTTTTCTTTTATATTCTTGTATTGGCTTGTAAGTAATAAAACCTACATGGGTATGACAATTACAGTGACACTGAAGTAGAATTTAGGATTTTCCACTATCCATATGATCAACTAGCTATCTACAATGACTTAGAGAAAATGATTAATGTGTAAGATATATCAATTGATAGATTTTTGGTAACAAGGCTCAATAGTAAAACTTCTACCCAACCATAGATAAAGCTCAATCGCAAGGTGACGTTGAAGATAAATGACCTAAGACTTTCAAAAAATTCATGTACAAGTATCTAAGAAATGAGACAACCTTCGCTTCTCTGGAGCGCAAACAGGTATTTAACTAAAAAAATCTCCTTGCTTTATTGATGTGGCTATATGCTAATGCAGAGACTATATCCTATAAAGATTGTAAATGTGATGTGCTTGAAAAGAAACTAAATGCAATGCAGTGCATTTTAAGAAAATCAAATGTGAATACAACCTAATCTAACCACAAACAATGGGCTTTATGAATCCCACATACCACAACTTTTGTAACTCTTCTTTTAAAGCAATATGTAGATTCGTCTTCTTGAGTTTTAGTTTGTATGGCTTGATTCTAGGTAACAATGGTGTGTGATGTAACACTAACTCTAGATCCACCCCTGGCATATCAACATATAACTCAACCAAGTATATATTATGCACAACTTCAGCTTCTTTTGTGTTTACTTCTATCTTTTCCACCAATGATGTGGAATTTTCTTGTGCGATAAAAAGATATTTTCGTTCAATTTTACCAATGTTTTCAATCTTATCAGGGTCTTGTGAAGTAGAGATTGCTTCTCCAAAGTATGTCATGTTGTTAAGGTCTATTGCAAAATCTACGTTGTTTCATCATATAGGGATCCATCTCTAATACCTAGGAACTTTTCTATAACTTCGTCATTTTCAAACAAGTCAAGATGAGGTGGTTCTTCTTGCCCCAATCTATAAGACAAAGATTCGTATCATTATCATACCATGGTGCTTCTAACATCATGCATACATTGTTATCATAGTCATATTTCCATGAATTTGGGTCTATTTTCTTATCCTCATCTGTGATACCATCATTTTTGTCTCCTGGGTTAACAATGACTTTAGCAACCACTGCATCTCCTGTGTTGATAGCATTGATGGTATAATCATATGAGACCTTTGTACAGTTGGCAGTATTTATTTGTGTTCTTGATGTTGATGATAGGGACAACATATTGTTTTATTTCAATAAATCAAATTCATCTTTATGGAATATTCCATTCTTTTCCCTAATCCTAATTAGCTAAATTAATCCATGATTAATTAAGCTAATTTAGTGATTCCTACAAACCTATCATCTAATCCCTTTATTATCCTAATTAATCCACTTTGTTTCTTCCAAGGTTGCTCACACATGTGTGAGCACACATCCCCCTTCTCCCAAGGTGGGACCACACTTGTTGGACCGCATTGACTTTTCATCCCACTTCCCTTGTGACACTTGTCACAAGGCTAAGCTTACAGATTTGGGACCACATTGATCCTCACCCTCTCCCCCTTGTGACAGTTGTCACAAGGATAAGTCTTTAAACCTAGGACCACATTCCCTTTCAATCTGAGCCCTTGATCCCCCTTTTAATCTTGACCGCCCATTTCTAGGCTCCCAACTCTATAAATTGAAGCCTCTATCCATCAATCAAGAATCAACTTTTTATCATATTATTATGCTGCCCTTTTAGTTGATATTAACTTTTTATCATATCATTATGCTGCCCTTTTAGTTGAAATCCACTTTAATGCATCCTCATGCTACCCTTTTATCAACTTTTTCATTGTAAACTTGTGTTGTCCTCTTGACATCATAAGCATCTATCAAGCACCCATCCATAATGTGTTAACCAAATCCAAGCAGAGATCCTCTTGACTAGCGTCTCTCCCGATCAGATTAATCTATGTCCTATCATCAATCTATCTTATCATCAGTGCCCATCAAGATGAATCCTTCCCATGACTAGCGGCTTATCCAAATCCATGTTCTACTCTTGGCAAGAGATTTTTGTTGACCAAACGAGTCATTTTCTAGAATGATCTTTTTGCTTTGATTTTATTTTGTGTCCTAGGACTATACCTCTTCATGGTTGCCTTGATCATTTTATATCTTGGTATGTCTAGGTTGGTGTACATTGGGGCATAGTTTTTGTGCTATGGCATGTTTGTGGTTTCTCTTGTATGATCCATCAAGTCTCACATTTACACCATCATGGGTGTTTGTGAACTTGTGTATATTGAGATAACCTATTGTCCATGAGTCTAGTCCAAAACCTATTGTCTGTGAGTCTAGTCCACGCATCGGATATTCATTACATTTTGATTCCTATAATCAGTAATGTTGATAATCCTTTGCAAAATCAAACCTAGGATTTCTCTCTAGATAATGCATAACAACAATCCCATCCTTTTCATCACCTTCCATTCAACCCATCATATCCTCTTTCATTTCATATCCTCATTTCACGTTGAGGCTTCGATTTATTCAACTTTTGTATCCCTCCCTTTTCCATTCATTCTTTATTCTAATCTATTTCAAGAGCACACCCATGTTCTTAACCCACATGTCCTCTCAAGGGGGCATACCATAGTTTCCTCGTCATCCTTCCTCAACTCACTAGTGATTGGGGCATCATGCTACTAGTCCCTTTCCTTTTCTATCCACTAGATTTTATTCCTCTTTGACATAACATCACTTCATGATGTTATGTCAAAGAGGGGCAAATGCAGACACATAAAATTGACTAAATTAATATATAATTAATTGTCTTTATCGTATGATTAATTTAATTAATAATATTATCCTACCATTACCTTTACATTAATTAAATTATATTTAATTAATATCCCCTTTCCACTTCTTCCACATATTGATTTATTTCAATAAATCAAACTCATCTTTATGTAATATTCTATTCTTGTCCCTAATCCTAATTAGCTAAATTAATCCATGACTAATTAAGCTAATTTTGTGATTCCTACAAACCTATCATCTAATCCCTTTATTATCCTAATTAATCCACTTTGTTTCTCCTATGGTTGCTCACACATGTGTGATCATGCATCCCCCTTCTCCCAAGGTGGGACCACACTTGTGGGACCATATTGACTTTTCATCTCACTCCTCCTTGTGACACTTGTCACAAGGCTAAGCTTACAAATTTGGGACCACATTGATCCTCACCCTCTCCCCCTTGTGACACTTATCACAAGGCTAAGCCTTTAAACCTAGGACCACATTCCCTTTCAATCTAAGCCCTTGATCCCCCTTTTAATCTTGACCGCCCATTTCTAGGCTCCAACTCTATAAATTGAAGCCTCTATCCATCAATCAAGGATCAACTTTTTATCAAATCATTATAATGCCCTTTTATTTGATATCAACTTTTTATCATATCATTATGTTGCCCTTTTAGTTGAGATCCTTTTTATGCATCCTCATGTTGTCTTTTTATCTACTTCGTATCATAGAACAATCATAATGGCCATTTTGATCTATGATATCTACACACGCATCTATTTTGTTATGCTAGTTTAGAGAATTCCACAATTAACCATACTCAATCTCTCACTCTTCATTTGACAACCTCAAAGAAATGCGCTTCGTGAAGATGAGGAGGACAAGGAAGACCGAAACGACGTAGGGAGAATCATGAGTGAACTCTTTCTTTATGCTCATGTTTCTCATTTATGCTTTTTCATACTTCCTTGATATCATTTTTAAAATGGTTTTATTTGTAATGGTTTCTAATCTTTACTAATCTTGACTAACCATTTTGATGTGTTACAACTACTAATGACAAATGAAATAATTATAACTAGAACTATAATGAATAGTTAAAATGTACTTTTATTTTCACCTCTAAATTCACAATTTCTTAAATTTACTTTGAGAATTTCAACATGCATATAATATGAACTATATGGAATATTATTTATTCACACATCATAGGAACACATAGTGATATGCCACGAAGGCAATAGGGAAACAATATGCTAAGATGTTGTAACCAAAAAAATCATGTTTTATATATATCACTAGTATATTCTTATTAGAATTTGAGATAAGGCTCTGACACTACTGTAGATACTATCTACACCTTCAGGGGTTTATGATTAGGGAATTGATGGAAACATGTCAAAATCAGCCCGAAGGAGATCCGGGCCGATCAGAGGTGAGAAAAACCAAACATCCAATTTTTGATATTTCCTCTATGTTTCAGTATTTTACATTTTCGAAGGCCTTCGGAGTGAAATTTGGGGCCGAAACTATTCTTGATTCCTTTACTTGATAGCCTAAGGCATAGTGTTAAGGGACTAAAAGTAGAGATTTTGAAGACCTTTCCAATGGTGTAAGTGGCTTAAGGTTTCGAGCGTCGAGCGAAAAGTTATGATCCCGCCAAGTCAAGACCATTTTTTTTGTCATTCACGAGGAGTAGGTACAAGCCCGCTACATGTCAGCATGACGTAGTTTCTCGTAGGCTGGTGGGGGTGCCACATGTCGGCACCACGGGGTCCTCAAAAGCGAAGGGAGAAGAAGGCTCTAAAAGCCCCGACAGTGCGCCACTTGTCGGAAAAGCACGGGTCCAGAGATGTTTTGAGCCTGGGGAGATTTCAAAAGCGCACCTTTGTTTCTTTCGAGGGAAAAAAGCTGCAGGAGGTGTCACGTGGCAAAATCAGAATGCATGAATGAAGAAAAAACAAAAGCCTATGTGATCTAGCTGTTGCAACATAAAAAGTGAATTTCAGGTGGCAACCATGCTATGTACATGGAAGAAAATAGTGATGCAGAGATCAAGCTCGGGACAGTTGCAACAAACTTCATGATGATGGTGGACACGCGACAAGCATGCAGAAGCCTGGTTGGTTGCAGTCATCGTTCCCGATCAAAGATTTTTTTATTATATAAGCCTGCAAGCGCATTGTAAAAGGGGTTCAGAACTTTTATCTTAAAAGATATAGTCAAGTATTCTAGATAGGAATGGAGCCTTTAAGTTATGATTGTATTTCTAAAGAGGGGATAATCAAATTGTGCTCGCGGCCTCTATGATTACTATTTTTCAGTATACTTTAATAGTTTTCTATGCATCCTTGCATTTCTGACATAACTTTAGAAATATATGCCTAATACTCTACCGATTAAACTATGTTTTGCACTTGTTATCTGGTGGATGCATGTTCTATATTGCTTTATATTAAAAATAGTTTTGGTTATATCTTAATCGTGGTTTTGGGCATGTAGATTGTTGAATGGGCCTTAGGATGGCACGTTTGTGAAGTTCTTTGTGCCCCTTATTGCATCAAAATCAGTTTGACGCATCGCTTTAGAATAGTTTTTCTTTTAATGTTCCTTTCCTTCCCTTTTCTCCCCCCAAATGAATGAAGAGCTGACTTCTAGAATCCCGAAGGTCACTCAGTGAAAACACGCAGGTCCCTCGTCACTAAGTTTCCCATAAGGCTGTAGTTCTCAAAGCCATTTTAGTGGTCAACGGTTATTTTTTTGGCACTCCCAGTGGGACTAAATTTTGTGAGCTTTGCATCGCTCGCTGGAGATTTGGTGCATTCTTCAGTGGTTTTTAGCCTTAAAAATGTATTCAGCAAGCACCTGGCGACTCTATAGGTTCAGATCGTTTGAGTGATTCTAATTGGCATGTACCTAGTTCTCTATTTTGAGAAAACCTTTTTCTCTTGTTTAAAACATTATCTGCAGATCCTTTGTTTTCCCTATGCTTTATTATGGAAGGACATTATGAACGAATCATGTTTCCACCTCCTTTCCACCAAAATGCAAGCATTCTGCCTCCCTATCAATGATATCAAGCTGGATATGCTTCCTTTTTTGTTTCATATTCCCCTGCTACAACAAGTTATGGGCAATTCACTAATGCTTGCCTCCCACCCACCCCTACACAACCTACATATGTTTCCCAATAGTCGAAGGCTTATTATGTCTCACATCAACATGTCAACCCCTTCCCCGAGCATCAAAATGTGTTAAGCTTGGAAAATGTTAGCTTTGAAGAAATAATGATGAATTTCCAAGAACAGTTGAAGGCTATTGATTTGGAGCAAGAATATTGCCTACAATAAGATCAACTTGCTTACCAGGCCCAACTTCAGCAGCACCAGACAGAGGCACGAAGAAAACAAGAGCAGTTCCTTGCCATGCAATTTTGTGCTATGGAAGAAGAGATCAGATGACTAGCAATTATGGAAGAGCAGCTCATGCGCCGATAAGGAAAATCAACCACCAGAAACCTCAAGCACCATGCAGGGGATGCCTTCTAATGAACCCCCTCGATCTATTTTGCAAAAACTATTTCCCCCTTAGCTCCCTGTTCTTGATACCATTTCACTCTTTAAGGGTGGACCTATTGTTTGGAGGGTTGATTGGTCTCATGAACAAACAAAAGAAGAGGATTTGTTCTCCAGTTGTGAGCTTCCACATGCTTGCGAGGGTGAATAACTTCCATTATCACAAGAGAAAAATGAAGATGAGCAGTTGCAGCAGCAAGGCATCAACCAGGTAAGAAAGAAAAATTAAGAGGATTTATTCCTCTCATTTGATGGGCTTCCCTGCTTTATCAACCCTGAGGAAGTGGAATTTTCCATTTCTACAATGGACGAAGTTTTAAAGAAGCAGGCAAATGTTGAGGAGATTGGTGGATCACATAAATATGAGAAAGCTCATGAGGTTGAACGAGAGGAGAAGCTTGATGCTTCTATAGATCACCATGATGATTGTCGCGAAGCAAGGGTTATCTTTGTCGTGGAAGGAAGCAAAAAGGAGATTGATGAAGACCTATTTTGGGACAAGTTAGAAGCCTTTTGCTCATCTATTGACATCAATCCATCATCTCCTAAGCTGGAGGATCGTTATGAGTGTGTACAACAAGAGGAGGTTTCCATACTATCAGATGAGTCATCAGGTTTGAACCCTGTTAGTCAACAAGACTTGGAGGAAGCAGATGATGACCGCAGGTCCAATGTTGATTGCATGGACTTAATACTTTCATGTGGGTGCCCCATCCGCCATCTAGCTCAATTGGAGAGTTGCAAGTCATCCCTGGTCATACTTTCCTCTAAGCATGGAGATGAGAATCAAGGAGAGAAGGTTCGACACACTCATTCATTGCAGGAGGATAGAGTTCAAAAATGGGTAGGCTTCTTTATTCTCAGTCTGTGGGAGGCATTCCAATAGTTTGTTGGATGCTTATTATTTTTTCCTTTATGGTTTCTTGTCCAAGAACATGTGAAGCATCAGAAACTGGTTAGAAAGGGAAGTTGTTTTGATAAGCTAGTTAATGGCTTTGTTTAATTTCATTTCAGAGTGTGGAGATCATGTAAATAATAGTTAGATGTTTTTCCTTTCCAAGAAGTGTGGTTGCACATGTTGCATTCTCTTAAGGAGAGAATGCATGTTTTAGTTTCTTGTTTTCCTCTAAGTGTAATAGTGCACATGTTTTGTGGATCCTTTTTGTGACTCTGTTCCCAATGGATAGCTAAGGCTTCCAGTTTTCTAATGTTGACATTTGTGTGCCCTTATGATTTGTCATTGAGAGCTAATCTGAGATATCTAGAATGAATCAGCAAGGTGGAAGCTCCCAATGGATAAGGAATTCTAGTATGTGAAACCAGAGATTTTGGGTTCAACCTCCATAGGCAGAGGTCCCCACGTGAGTCGCCAATAACTGTAGATAATATCTACACCTTTCGAGGTTTATGATCAGGGCATTGATGGAAACATGTCAAAATCAACGCATAGGAGATCCAGACCGATCAGAGGTGAGAAAAACCAAAAATCCAAGTTTTTGGTATTTCCCCTATGTTTTAGTATTTTGCATTTTTGGAGACCTTCAGAGCTGTAAAGCGGAAAATCGCGATTGAACCCTAGTTGCTCTCCCCTCTTCCAACTCCAAGGAGAGAGAAGGGAGATTCACTAGGGTTGATGGTTTTCACTTAGGGGAGAGACTTTACATTCAAAAGAGGGGTTGAAACCCACAAGATCCAATCCCACACAATGCAAGATTGGATGCTAAATGTGTTTCAAGGGTTAAGAAAGCAAGGCTACCCTCTTTTGTAAAGAATGTTGATAGAAGAATTGAGCTAGGAATGCATAGAAAGTGACAAAGATTCGTTTATAAACTGAGATAGGGATATAGGATGAAGCTACGGACCTGGAATTAGTAGTAAAATGTTGATACGGCGCTGTCCTGCAAATTTGAGCAAAAGTTGTCGGGACGATGGCGCCCGAGCGCCACGGTCCTCCGAAAAATCCGCGAAACGAAGGGGGATCTGTTTGTCTCTGCACAAGGATTCCAGATCTTCAATTTCAGCCGCGTACCTGCAACCTACACAAAGAAAAGCGAAGATGATTGGGGGGTTAGGGATTAGGGGTTTGCCTTTAGGTCAAACCCCGGTTTTGGAATTAACCAAGAAATGAGCAATGCTGTAAATGTAAATGTCTGTAATGTAAAACAAGTACTAATACCTTGTTGTAAGGATGTTTGTATCCTTATGTGCGAAGGTATAGATGTTGTATGTTGTATGTTGTAGTAGTATGTAGTAAGTGATCTCCTATTCAATGGTTGAATCCTTGTCTTGAATGCAACACTTAGCCTTGAATGGAGACTTGAAATGATCAATGGCTTGAAGGAATGCTTGAATTCTTGAATGCTTGAGTATAATTTCCATGCTTTTTCCATCATGTCGAATGAAAGAGGAAAATGTAGTTTATATACTTGTCAATTAGGGCTGATAGACTGATTTTCCCGACCTTAGGCCGACTAGGAAAGACAATTTTCCAATTTGCAAACATAAAGACCCGAAGTCCAAAAGAGACCGGGCCCAAAATAGGACCCAGGGACCAGGGCACTGGGCACCATGGTCCTGGGGGACCAGGGTGCTGGGCGCCCTGGTCCTGAAGGACCAGGGCGCTAGGCGCTCTGGTCCCACCTCCCGGGACAGCAGGGTGCAAAGGAGGTTCAGGCCAGGGTGCAAGAAAATGCAGTTTTTGGTGTCATGAGCAAGTTTCGGGGTCTCCATTCAGGTTGCGTGTTGCGTCGCCATCGTGAAGACCGAAATGCAGTCGAAATTGCAAGTGTCACAATTTTAGGACGCTACATTTAGCCCCCACTTTAGCGGGAGTATGTATGCTCATACTTCCGGTAAAGTACAAGGAAACAATATTGAAAGACTTTCACCATGTCAAGGAGGCAAGACACACCAAGCGCCCAGTGGACTAAGGATCTTACGACTTCGATTGACAAAGTAAAAGGGAAGATCACGAGGGAGAACCATGACTGTTAGTAGTAAGGTTCCCTCACTATGAGTCATGCAAGAGAAATACCAAAAATTTTCAAGGCAAAGCTGAGTTCTCCAAGAAATTTTCATGTATCCTGAAGGGATAGACAGGGTGTATGCCCCCCTACGTTAAAGCGATCGCACACGCCTCAACGGGGGTGATTGTTTTAACGGAGTGATACACATAAGAAATGAGAAAGGAAAGGAGCACGTTATCGCAAGGATTTAGCCCCCAAGTGTGAGATAAACCCAAGGATAATAGACACAAAACACAAAGCACAAGGTGACTTCGCTTTCCTCGGGGTCAGTATGCTGTATGATAATTCATGTATATCATATGTATGTATGCATAATTGTTCTTCATTCCCCAATCAAGGAAGGTCACCTAGAAGAAGGGAACACATGTGTCTTTTGAGTCAACATGAGAGAGACCAAAAGAGATCTCAATGCTTTGCATCATCCTCAAGTAGACAACACTAAGGACAAAAAATAGAAGAATGAGAATAACGTATAGAAGAAGTAACACAAGAGAGGAGGAGAGAATCTGCTATGCTAATGTAACTAGTCTAACACATCATCTACCCCCCGATCTTGCTGATCAATGTTTCGAGAAGGCAGGGAACACGCTAGAGGAGGAACATTCAACACAGCAGATGGAGCTATCACAAGATCCAAACAAGGGCTATGTTCATGTTCCAAGCCACGTTGTTCTTGTCTAGGAGCTAGGATAAGTGCTTTAGAAAATTCGTTAGATAAATGGTTATCAATATCAACAAGTTCATATTCACTATCAGAAGCAAGAGAAGTAACATTTTCATCATGAATAACATTTTCATCTATAGCATCATCAAGATTTATAAAAATAGGGTCTTTAATTCGCACAGGATCAAGACCATCATGCATCTTATGTTTTGGAGATTTTGGAGAAAATGGAATAATGCTTGTTGAAGGTGTTTTTGGAGATTGCAAAGTTTGAGAAGCAGTTGCTTGAGCTCTAAGATGACGCTTTCGTCGGTGTTCACGTGCAGAACGATTTCGTCTAGTCTTAGTAGGAAGTTGAGAAGATTGAGGAGGAGGAATGTTCTCATCCTTATCACTTGGGTGTTTAGGTTGTGGTCTCTTAGGCTGGATAATAGGAGAAGAAGAAGGTCTCTTCTCTCTATAAAAAGAAGGAGGAGGGACTACTCCATACAAAGGAGGAATATTTGGTTTAAGAAGAAGACCAAGTCCATCATGATGAGGAGGTATAGGTCTACTCTTAGAAGATTTATTAGGCATAGACATAATCACATCCATGGGAACGGGTTGGGAATCTTCTTGAGGAAAGACATTAGTTTTATCTTTCAAAGGAAGAACTTCCTTCTCAAGAATGATAGGAATATCAAGTTTAGGTGTTCTAGGTTCACTTAGAGATAGGATCATATCTGTTTTCCACTTTTGATAAGATTTGAAAAGATGATCACTTCGCGGAGGAAGAGATTGGAATTGTTTAGGCCAAAAGTAATCAATAGGAATGCTAGAAGTTCTTTCAGCTGGTTTAAAGAGACTATGATTGACAGTAACAACTTCACCATTATGGGGAAATTTCAAACACTTGTGAATAGGAGAAGCAATAGCTTTCATGGAAGATAGCCAAGGATAGCCAAGCTTCACACGAAATTGTTCGGAAGATGGAATAATAGCAAAGTTCACATCAAGGGATTTGTTATGGACCTCAATAGGCAATGTAATAGAACCAATTGCAGGAGAAGAAAATGCATCAAATAGTTTCACAATCACATCTGTTTTGTCATATATCACTTGATTCAATTGCAAAGTAAAAAGAAATTCTTTAGTAATAACATTAACCATGCACGAAGGATCAATAAGCACTCCACGGCAAGGTGTATTCTTGACTTTTGCAACTATGTATAAAGGACCATCAGGTGCCCTAATGGTTTCACTGGAATCAAATGTGATGGAAGGTTCTTTAGGGTTTTCTTGCTGCTCTACAAAGTTAATCACATTCGGAGTCATAGACACAAGACCATCAGATGAAAGAGAGGAATCATTAGTCTCAATCGCATTAGAGGTATGAGAAGGTAATGGATCAGTGAAAATCTGAAGATTTTGATTAGGAGGGGCTACAGATGTATTGCCTTTATCATTCACTCCAGAAACAGAAATAGTATTATTATCAATCAAATCTTGAATTTTACCCTTTAAAGAAAAACATTTTTCAGTATCATGCCCAGGCTGACGATGAAATTGACAAAAAGCTTTGTTATCAAAATAAGGTGAAGTAATCTTTGTAGGATCAATTTGCCTTATGGGAGGAAGAGTAAGCACATTTTGTTCCAATAACTTATTCATAATACTATGCAATGATTCATTCAAAGGAGTATACTTTCTTTCTTTCTTGAAAAATTTAGAAATAGGAGGCGCACCTGATGCTGCATTCACATTGTTGTTGATGATGTTTTCATTGAATTTAATGGACTCTCTGTTCGCTTTAAACTTCCCAAATGGTTGTTGACTACTATCACCCTTATCACTCGAAGCCATAGGATGTGATTGTTCCATTTGACTCACAGTCAGTTGATAATTGTGAAGAGTTGCGCACAACTGTTGGAAAGAAGTAAACTCAGAAAATAGGAGTTTGTCTCGAATATCTTTTTGTAAATTAGAAATAAAGATTCTTTGAATATCATTGTCAGGCACTGGAAAAGAAATTTGAGCATACAAATGCTTATATCTACCAATGAAATCAGTCACTTTTTCTTTAACACCTTGTTTACAATGCATTAAATCAATCAAAGTAACTTTAGGACTTATATTGTTTTGAAATTGTTGAATGAAAGCATTTGCAAGTTGTTCGAAAGAAGTAATAGAATAAGAAGGCAACAAGCAATACCATTGTAGGGCTTTGTCTCTTAATGTTCTAGTAAACAGTTTTGCAAGCAACCTTTGGTCATAAGCAAAATCAGTACATATTGTTTGAAAGGTCTTAACATGTGTTAGAGGATCACCCTTACCATTATAAAGCTCCAAATGTGGAATTTCAACATGTTTAGGGGGAATAGCTCGAACAATGTCAAGAGAAAGTGGGCTCGCAACATCAAATGTGGGCACACTAAACTTAGATTGATTCATAGAGGCAATTTGTTGCTGTAAAGAAGAGACAGTTTGTGCAAGATTGTTAATGGTCGCTTCAGTCGAAGAGTTCATATTAGACGTGTTAGATTGTGATGGAGGTGTTATGTTATTGAAAGAAGGTAGAGAGTAAGGTGGTGGGACACTATGATAGTTAGTCATAGGAGATGATTGGAAAGGAGGCATACTACAAGGAGGAATGGAAGGGTTAGATGAATTGCCCCCTTGCGTCATGTTCATTTGTGGAGATATAATAGGAACACTTATTGAAGGAATGAATGAAGAAGTCGGATTGAATGAAGGAAGAGGGTTGATTGAAGAAGAAGGATTGCCCCCATGATTAGTGATCATAGGAGGAATGTCTTGTATTGAAGTAGTCATTATGTTTGATGTAAAAGTAGGTATGCTAGCAATAGAAGTCGTCAAAGGAATAGAACGATTGTCTTGAGTAGGAGGTTGTGTATAACCTAGGGTTTTGGCACAACTTTTCATAGGCATCACATTTGAATCCACAATGTGTGCAATACCACGCAAAATATCAATTCCATTCTTATCACTTTGAAGCATACGTTTTAGACCCTCAATTAAAGGAAGAGCTTGACTATCAGGGTATTCTTGAGACATCCATTGTCGAAAATCGTCAAATTGGTTATCCAATTTTGAAAGTTGTTCTACAGAAACCTCATGGAGAGCTTCTTCATCATTAAGAGGATTAGAGGAATTACCCATGTCCTCGTTAAAAAGACCATTCAAATTAGGTTCCATCTCCTCAGTAATTAAACCTTGGAAAGACTTAATTCTAAGGCTTCATCTAACGGGAATAGTGTAGGTAGGGATTATTGTTGTAAAACTCATGCACTAAAGAAAGAGAGAAGATTTTGAATTTTAGAGGTAGCAAATTTCAGTAAAACCAGCCAATCTTCCAGATTTAAGCTGTTAAATGCAATCAGGACAATCTCCCGAAATTTCAGAAAAAATGTCCAGGACCGTGGCGCTCGGGGTGCACACGGTCCTCGCAACTTTTTTCGAAATTTGCAGGGATGAAAGTTATGATGATTTTACAGCTAACCTAAAAAAATTGAGTGATTTTACGATCTGTAGATAGGCCAAATTAAAGTTGCAATTTCAAAATTGAACCCTACCAAGATTGTCGAAAAATGCAAAATTTGAATTTTGAAAAAGAGAGGGAAACTGAAATTTTGAATTTTATGATTTTAGAAGGAATACCGAAAGCAATGCAAGTTTTGAAATTCAAAAGTTGACTCAATTTCACGCAAAATTCAATTTTGAAAGCGGAAATTGAAGTTGTTGTAATTAAGCACTTAATTTCAAAAGTCACAAATTGCAAGAATTTAAATAAAGCACTGAAATTTTTAATGAAGGCAAACACACTTTTCAGATTTAGGATAGTAAGAACACAATTTTGACACAAAATTTCAGTTTCAATGATTTTTGAATGATTAGAAGCGTTAATCCAAGCAATCCCTAGACCAACTTTGACTTCAATTTTGAAAGTGTTATAATTTATAAAACCAGCCAAAATTCTGGATTTTAGCAGGAAAATACAGTAAGATCTAGCTCCCGAAATTTCGAAGAAAATGTCGGGGATGATGGCGCTCGGAGTGCACACGGTCCTCGCAACTTTTTTCCAAATTTTCAAGGATGAAAGATATTGTGATTTTATTGCGGAATCCAAAGTTACAGCTGATTTGGAGATGTTTTGATCAGTGAAATTGTCGAACAAAGGTTGAATCAAGAGGGTTTTAAAAATTAGGGTTTTAACACTTAACCACTTAATTTTCAAAATTAAAGCACAAATATGAATTGATAATTTGTAATAGAAGGGTAGATCTGAAACAAGCATTAACATTTAGACATTTCACAAGCTTAATTACTAAAAAAAATATTTAGGGTTTTTATGCAATTAACCTCTAAAATTTTGCAAAAGATCAACATGGAAATGTAATCAAGGAATCCGATTTTCAGATCTAACCATGAATAATCAGAAAGGATGTTCACGTCGGGTTCACCAAAATGTAAAGCGGAAAATCGCGATCGAACCCTAGTTGCTCTCCCCTCTTCCAACTCCAAGGAGAGAGAAGGGAGATTCACTAGGGTTGATGGTTTTCACTTAGGGGAGAGACTTTACATTCAAAAGAGGGGTTGAAACCCACAAGATCCAATCTCACACAATGCAAGATTGGATGCTAAATGTGTTTCAAGGGTTAAGAAAGCAAGGCTACCCTCTTTTGTAAAGAATGTTGATAGAAGAATTAAGCTAGGAATGCATAGAAAGTGACAAAGATTCGCTTATAAACTGAGATAGGGATATAGGATGAAGCTGCGGACCTGGAATTAGCAGTAAAATGTCGATACGGCGCTGTCCTGCAAATTTGAGCAAAAGTTGTCGGGACGATGGCGCCCGAGCGCCACGGTCCTCCGAAAAATCCGCGAAACGAAGGGGGATCTGTTCGTCTCTGCACAAGGATTCCAGATCTTCAATTTCAGCCGCGTACCTGCAACCTACACAAAGAAAAGCGAAGATGATTGGGGGGTTAGGGATTAGGGGTTTGCCTTTAGGTCAAACCCCAGTTTTGGAATTAACCAAGAAATGAGCAATGCTGTAAATGTAAATGTCTGTAATGTAAAACAAGTACTAATACCTTGTTGTAAGGATGTTTGTATCCTTATGTGCGAAGGTATAGATGTTGTATGTTGTATGTTGTAGTAGTATGTAGTAAGTGATCTCCTCTTCAATGGTTGAATCCTTGTCTTGAATGCAACACTTAGCCTTGAATGGAGACTTGAAATGATCAATTGCTTGAAGGAATGCTTGAATGCTTGAATGCTTGAGTATAATTTCCACGCTTTTTCCATCATGTCGAATGAAAGAGGAAAATGTAGTTTATATACTTGTCAATTAGGGCTGATAGACTGATTTTCCCGACCTTAGGCCGACCAGGAAAGACAATTTTCCAATTTGCAAACATAAAGACCCGAAGTCCAAAAGAGACCGGGCCCAAAATAGGACCCAGGGACTAGGGCGTTGGGCACCTCCCGGGATAGCAGGGTGCAAAGGAGGTTCAGGCCAGGGTGCAAGAAAATGCAGTTTTTGGTGTCATGAGCAAGTTTCAGGGTCTCCATTTAGGTTGCGTGTTGTGTCACCATCGTGAAGATCGAAATGCAGTCGAAATTGCAAGTGTCGCAATTTTAGGACGCTACAAGAGCAAAATCTGGGGCCAAAACTGTTCCCAATCCATTAACCTGATAGCCAAATGTATCATGTTAAGGGACTAAAATTAAAGCTTTTGAATACCTTTCCAATGGTGTAAGCGGCTTAAGATTTCGAGTGTTGAGCGGAAAGTTACGATCCTGCCAAGTCAAGACCATTTTTTTGCCATTCGCGGGGAGTAGGTACGAGCACGCCACATGTTAGAATGGCGTAGTTTCTCGCAGGCCCACAACTTCTTACTCTCTCAAAGGCCTGTGAGGGTGCCACGTGTCAGCACCATGGGGTCCTCAAAAGCGAAGGGAGAAGAAGGCTCTAAAAGCCTCGCCAGCGTGCCACATGTCGACAAAGAATGGGTCTAGAGAGGTTTTGAGCCTAGAGAGATTTCAAAAGTGCTCCTTTGTTTCTTTCGAGGGTAAAAGAACGTAGGATGTGTTGTGTGGAAAAATCAGAAGGCACGAATGAAGAAAAAACAAAAGCCCGTGTGATCTAGCGGTTGCAACAGAAAAAGTGAATTTCAGGTGGCAACCATGTCGTGCACATGAAAGAAAATAGTGATGTAGAGATCAAGCTTGGGATAGTTGCAACACACTTCATGATGATAGTGGGCACACGACAAGCATGAAAAAGCTTGTTTGGTTGCAATCATCATTCTAGATCAAAGATTTTTTCATTATATAAGCCTGCGAGCGCATTGTAAAAGGGGTTTACAACTTTTGTCTTAAAAGATATAGTCAAGTATTCTAAATAGGAATGAAGCCTTTAAGCTGTGATTATATTTTTGAAGAGGGGATAATCAAATTGTACCCGCAGCCTCTATGATTACTATTTTTTAGTATGCTTTAATAGTTTTCCATGCATCCTTGCAACTCTGACATAACTTTAGAAATATATGCCTAATACTCTGCTGATTAAACTATGTTTTGCACTTGTTATATGGTGGATGCGTGGTGTATATTGCTTTATGTTAAAAGTATTTTTGGTTATATCTTAATCGTGGTTCTGGACATGTAGATTGTTGAATGGGCCTTAGGATGGCATGTTTGTGAAGTTCTATGTGCCCCTTATTGCATCAAAATTAGTTCGGCGCGTTGCTTTAGAATAGTTTTGCTTTCAATGTTCCTTTCCTTCCCTTTTCTCCCCCCAAATGAATGAAGAGTCGGCTTCTAAAATCATGGAGGTCACTTTGTGAAAATGCGCAGGTCCCTTGTCACTGAGTTTCCCATAAGACTGTAGTCCTCAAAGCAATTTGAGTGGTCAACAACTACTAATGATAAATGATCTAATTATAATTAAGACTATAATTTCTTTTTGATTTGGAAATTTCAACATGCATATAATATTATTTATTTTAAATAAATATATTTACACAAACTCCTCTTAGCTTCAAGAATATTATTTCAAACATTCTCTACTAACAAGGCCAACCACGTCAAGGTGGAAGCATGTTTGGACTCCCCTAATTGACCTAAGACAACCATAAAACAAGACAACACATAAATACACACAATACTACACACGACACGACACGACATGACACAATATATTTTATTTTATTTATAATAAAAATTATTTACATAGTCTTAATATGTTGAGTCAAAATGCATTTTTAAATAATTATGGTGAAATTCTTATGCTCTCTAAATGATATTTCTATAGTGAGTAAATTTTTCTTTGTTCATTATTTTATTAACAATTATTTTAAAATATTCATAAAAAATTTAGGAAGGGGGTTTATATATATTTTTTAAATTAGAGGCATTCCCCACAACCTAGCCCAACGCATGGCCGCCTTACCTTGGTCTTACTTACTGCCAAGTTGGGGTTAGGATGGAGTTGAGGCGAAAGAATAATCATCAATTGTGCATTATTTTAGTAGCAATTCATACTTTTTTTTTTAATATATTCATAAAACATTTATGAAAGGGGGTTATGTTTTATTTTTACCTCTACAGTATCCACGTGACCCAGCCCAAGACTCATCTACCTTACCATGGTCCTCCTTACTGCCAAATTGGAGTAAAAAATGAGCTGAGGTGAAGGAAGGGGGCTTATGTTGTGAGGCAAAAAAAGGGGGCTAAAATTTATTTTCAGAATTGTAATTTTTAAATTTAGTGTTGAGATCAAAATTAATAAATTCTTAAAAAAACATAAACAAAAAAAAAATCAAAGAAAACGAGACACAAACCTTAAAGAATGGTCTTGGCTTATAAAGAAAAACGGCTTAAGTTTTTTTTTTTTTTAAATTAGAGGTATTCCCCACGACCCGGCCCAATGCTTGCCTGCCTTACCTTGGTTTTACTTATTGCCAAGTTGGGGTCAGGAAATAGTTGAGGCGAAGGAAGGGGGCTTATGTTGCGAGGGTTATATGGAAATATCAATTGTGAATTATTTTAGTAACAATTCATACTTTTTTTTTAAATATTCATAAAACATTTAGCAAGGGGGCTTATGTTTTTTTTTCACCTCTAGAGTATCTGCATAACCTAGCCCAAGGTGTGTATGCCTTACCTTACTGCCAAGTTAGGGTCAAAAAAGAACTGAGATGAATGAAAGGGGCTTATGTTGTGAGGCGAAAGAAAGGGGGCTAAAATTTATTTTCAGAATTGTGATTTTTCAATTTAGTGTTGAGATAAAAAATAATAAATTAATAAATAAAACATAAACTAAAAAAAAAATGAGACACAAATTTTAAAGAATGGTTTTGACCTATTAAGAAGGGGGTTTATGTTTTTTTAAAATTAGAGGCATTCCCCACGACCCAGTCCAATGTCTGTCTTCCTTACCTTGATCTTACTTAGTGTCAAATTGGGGCCAGGAAGGAGTTGAGGTGAAAGAAGGGGGCCTATGCTGCGAGTGTTATTTATAATTATAGATTATGCATTATTTTAGTAACAATTCATTTTTTCTTTTTAAACATTCATAAAACATTTAGGAAGGGCTTATGTTTTTTTTGTACCTCTAGAGTATCATCATGACCCAACCCATAAAACATTTAGCAAGGGGGCTTATATTTTTTTTTCACCTCTAGAGTATTCGCGTAACCCAGCCTAAGGCCCGTATGCCTTACCTTGGTTTTACTTACTGCCAAGTTAGGGTAAAAAAAGAACTGAGATGAATGAAGGGGGCTTATGTTGTGAGGCAAAAGAAAAGAGGCTATTTTATTTTCAGAATTGTGATTTTTAAATTCAGTGTTGATATCAAAATTAATAAATTCTTAAATAAAACATAAACTAAAAAAAATGTAAAAAAAAATGAGACACAAATTTTAAAGAATGGTTTTGACCTATTAAGAAGGGGCCTTATGTTTATTTTTAAATTAGAGGCATTCTCCACCACCCAGTCCAATGTTTGTCTGCCTTACCTTGGTCTTACTTAGTGTCAAATTGGGGCCAGGAAGGAGTTGAGGCGAAAGAAGGGGGCCTATGCTGTGAGGGTTATTTATAATTATTGATTGTGCATTATTTTAGTAACAATTCATTTTTTTAAAAACATTCATAAAACATTTAGGAAGGGCTTATGTTTTTTTTTTCACCTCTAGAGTATCACCATGACCCAGCCCAAGGTTTGTCTGTCTTACCTTGGTCTTACTTACTGCCAAGTTGGGGTAAAGAAAGAGATGAAGAGAACGAAGGGGCCTTATGTTGTGAGGCGAATGGAGGGAGATAAAATTTATTTTCAGAATTATAATTTTTAAATTTATTGTTGAGATCAAAATTAAAAAGTTCTTAAATAAAACATAAACTAAAAAAAATGCAAAAAAGGAGATACAAACTTTGAAAATGGACTTTGGCCTATTAAAAAGAGGCTTATATTTTTTTTAAATTAGAAGTATTCCCCACCACCTAGCCCAACGCATGTCCGCTTTACCTTGGTCTTACGTACTGCCAAGTTGGGGTCAGGAAGGAGTTGAAGCAAAGGAAGGGAGCTTATATTGCGAGGGTTATTTATAATTATCGATTGTGCATTATTTTAACAAAATTCATATTTTTAAAAAAATATTCATAAAACATTTAGGAAGGGGGCTTATATTTTTTTTTTTACCTCTAGAGTATTTCCGTGATTCAGCCCAAGGCCCATCTACCTTACCTTGATCTTACTTATAGACAAGTTGGGGTAAAAAATGAGCTAGGGAAAAAGAAGGGGGGTTAAAATTTATTTTTCAGAATTGTGCTTTTTAAATTTAATGTTAAGATCAAAATTAATAAATTCTTAAATAAAACGTAAAATAAAAAAAAATGCAAAGAAAACGAGATACAAATCTTAAAGTATTGTCTTGGCCTATTAAGAAGGGGGATTATGTTTTATTTTAAATTAGAGGGTATTCTCCACGATTTGGCCCAATGTTTGTCTGCCTTACCTTGGTCTTACTTACTACCAAGTTGGGGTCAGGAAGGAATTGAGGCGAAGGAAGGGGGCTTATGTTGCGAGGGTTATTTATAATTATCGATTGTGCATTATTTAGTAACAATTCATACATTTTTTTAAAATATTCATAAAATATTTAGGAAGGGGGTTTAATTTTTATTTTTAACCTCTAGAGTATCCCTGTGACTTAGCTCAAGACTCATCTGCCTTACCTTGGTATTACTTACTGTTGGTGTTGGAAATAAGCCACACCCGGACCGACAATGGACTGGTCCAAGAGGGGCTAGTAGCTTAGTGGTAGAGCACTCTAGCAGTGTATGGAAGGTCCTAGGTTCGAATCCTAGCTGGTCCATGTCTTAACATGGTATAAGAGCCAGGTCTAGGATAGGATCCCCAAGCACACAAGAGTTGTGGCTTAAGGGGGGGTGTTGGTACTGGAAATAAGCCACACCTAGACCAATGATGGACTAGTCCAAGAGAGGCCAGTAGTTCAATGGTAGAGCACTCTAGCAATGTATGGAAGGTCCTAGGTTCGAGTCCTAGCTAGTCCATGTCTCAATATTTACTAGCAATTTGGGGTCAAGAGGAGCTAAGGCGAAAGAAGCGAGCTAAAATTTATTTTCAGAATTGTGATTTTTAAATTTAGTGTTGAAATCAAAATTAATAAATTCTTAAATAAAACATAAACTAAAAAAAGATGCAAAAAAAATGAGACAAACTTTAAAGAATTGTATTGGCCTATTAATAATGAGGCTTATTTTTTTTATTTTTTAAATTGGAGGCATTCCCCTATTAGTATTCCCAAAGATACTGAGAGGGGGGGTGAATCAGTAACTAATCGGTTAATGGATTTTCTAAACTTATTAAATGAATTGCATGCCAAAACAGTGTATCGATAAACCAGAAATAATGCAGTAAATAAGATGAGTAAATACAACATAGAAAGCACACCATAACACAATATTTTTAATGAGAAAACCCGGTGTGGGAAAAACCTTAGTGGGATTTGTGACCCACAATATTTGCTCACTGGCCAATAAGTGAATATTACTAATATATTAGTGGCTTGCACATGCAGGAAGGCCAACTGCCTAAAGCTCACTGCTTAAATACAAAAAGGGGAGTCTCACTAACTTACAAAAATGGATTATGTAAATCCAATGTCATGTACTGCTTCAGTTCAGCATCTGCTATGCCAGGTTCAGTACCGATTTAAGCTCTTGCAATAATCATAAACCTTATTCTACAATCTGCCTTAATATTCGCACATATTATCCATCTCACATATTTCCTTATTCCAAATGTTCTACAAGATTTCATACTTATATATGAGCCTTATTACAATGCACCTTGTCGGCTTACAAAAAGATTTTACAATTAAATACAAAATACAATAAACAAAAATCCTATCATCCAGGGTGTTGGTAAACATCTTTGCCGGTGCCGGTGTCTGTGCCTGTTTCTGTCGGTACCATAGGATTGTAAGGTTGCCATCAATGACAATACCTTCAATCACCTACAATTTCTCATTGGAGTGTGCATTTGCCAACAATCTCCCCCTTTGGCATTGATGGCAACACTCATGAGAAAAAGCCAAAAAGTATATCCAAAAGTGTTGTCAAAAATTGTCTTACCAAAACTGTCAAAACTGTGTGCTCCCCCTGAGCAGACGATCTCTTCTATCATACAACTTTCTCATCCTTATTCCCTTTTCTCATCCTCTACTACTCCCCCTTTGGAATCAATGACAAAGGTTGTCATTCAATGTCAATTGAGTGTAGTTCCTGTTATGATCTCTGTAACCGGTGGGCTTGATCCTTATAACCGGTGGGCTATAAAAGCAACATTCAAACTGTTGTAGAATCTTTCATTATCTTTTAGTGCTACTTCAGTCCTCTGGATTGTACCGATGAGTAAGTCCATTTTCTCTTCCAGTGTCTTAAGTCTTGGAACAAGAGCCTCAGAAATCTCTTTTCTCAAAGAGATGAGGATATCTAGTTTAGGACCTAGTCGACACTTCAGTTCCTTTGCCTTAAACCTTAATCTCTCTTTATCTTTTTCAAATTTTTTAATTTTCTCTTCAAAGCCAGTACTTTCTTGTTCTACTATCGATATAGAATCTAATGCACCTATTAAATTGTCAGCAATATCATTGATTTCTTTTTGAGCTCTGCTGATCTCTTTATCTATATCCTCTATCAAAATGTTTGTTTTGCATGTGTCTCTGTAGAGTTTCTTGAAGTCCAAAATTGTCTTTCCTAGTATCGGTAATAATGTATCCATATGTTCCTTATTCTTCTTGACTGTCTCCTCAAAGAATTTTTCCTTCCCTTTATTCATTCTCTCTGAAAGTCTCCTCATTGATTTGATCAATTGTTAGAAGATTGTTGGTTATGTACTTAGACAATGTTTCTAATTGGCCTAAGAAATATTTACTTTCTATGCTACACTTGGGTGCAATCATCTTCAAAATTGGTATGGTATCATCAATAGCCTTATATGCTAGTGCATTACAATCTGTTATTTTCTTGATTGAATCTAATAATACCTCTGTCACATTGGTTGGTCTAAATTCAGTTATGGAGGTTCTGGATAACTGTCCAACTACCTTCACAATTTGTAACCCACCGATGGTAGTAATAGCTTTTCTTTCCTCTTTCTTTGGAGGGTCAGCTTGTGTCTACATTTCAGCTACCAAAGGTTTGGATTTTTCAGTTGTAGCTGGTGGCACTGTCTCTGTATGTACCTGTGAATGAATCTGTTGATCTACCTTTTTCTCTGATGGTGCCTCTGATGATTTTATAGTGGTATCCACTGCTAGTATTTCTATTTGCATCTTAGTACTGTCCACTACCGGTGATTTAGGAGGCTTTTCTGTAGCCAGTATCCCATCTATTGGTTTTTCAATGTTATCAGTCACAATTCCAGTAACCAAGGGATCAATTGATTTTTTAGTTTGTTGGTCATTCCTAATTTCAATGTTTCCAACTGTATCCCCAATATTTGTTTCAACCGTAATGTCTTCTACCAGTGGCTCAGTTTCCACATCTCTCTTCTCACTTGTTTCCTTATCAACTACAATGTTGACTTCTTGTGTGTCGATATTCATTGTGTCCAACACTTCTAAGTCAGTATTTGTATCCTCATGTGGTATTTCCATACTCTGTTATTAGTGGTGAGTCAACAGTTTGTGTCAGTGGAGTATCAAAATGAGGTGGGGGCAAGTTATCTGTTATCTTTATGGTTAGAGGACCACCTACTTTTCCTTTCCCCTTATCCTTATCCTTTTGGTAGACTTTATAAGTCTTTGGTCTCTTAAGCTCTTCTTGTTTCTCTTTCTCAACAAAGAATATATCCCACTTGTCTGCAATTTTTTTTGATATCTCATTAACTCTGCCAGCCATTAGTGCTACATGCCGGTGACCGGTTGAAAATACAGTCCGGTTAGCCTCACTAATTAATTCATTTATCTCTTGCGTTGAGTTCACTGGGTGAACTGCAAGTAGTTTTTCTATCTTGATTTTTTTATCCAATTCAACAATAGCTACCCTTCTTGCTTCTAACCTTCTATACAAGTCATTGGGTATATCATCTACAACTTCCATAAAAAATTTCTTATAGATATCAAGGTGTAAGATAGCACTATTTTCTATACTTTCTTTTTCATCATTTGAAAGTGTGTTATACAACTTGCTGATATTTGACAATTTTCAATATTCAGATATCTCATTCAAAAGTTTGTCCAAAGGAGGGACAACTTGTTTTACTTTCCTTTTCTTTGGTGTCAACTTCCTTGTCGGGGGCCTAACAGCCTATTGTTTCTGTCTTGTTCTCTTAGGTGCAGGAAAGGGTACCAGTGAGGGTTTTCTTTTCCTTACTACCCTTTTGAATTCTGCTGGTATTTCACTGTCAGAGGAGGTAGCAACTAGTGAAAGATGTGTTTCTAGTTGTAGTCCTTCCAAGTCACTCTCCTTAATACCAATTTTATTCAATACATCTTCTCTGATTGCTTTAGCCTGTCTTGTTTCTTTTCTAACTATTTGTTCAGTTTTCTTTATTCTTTTCTAAGATTGAATACCTCTTTCAATTGTTTCTGCATTTCCAAATACTTTTTATGTTGGTTCTTTAGGAGCTTCTAGGAGGGCTTTTGCATTATGTTGTCATCTGTCTCATATCCCATTTCTGTAACCCAAATAGTCCTTGGGACTACTACCTCCATCCAAATCTCATCCTTCTTTATTACAAAGCATATCTCCTTTTGATATTTGTCAACAATAGCTTGAGATAGCCTTATTCTTATTTTCATTGTAGCCTTTAATGCTTGAAAATATTCATTTATGTTCTTTTCCCTGTCATCTCCCATGTTGTTTAGAATGTCCAGAAGTTGTTTTCTTACCAAGATGTCAAAATCAAAATCATTTCTACCAATACTGGGTACTTCCTTGGTAATATACAGTATTAAACACACAAGTAAGTTGCCAAATATGAAAGTCCCTTTCTTATCACCTTTGATCTTCTTCAAATTGTCTATCAGTTCATCCTTCAACCATTCGCATATGTCAATCTTTGTATTGTTGTTTACCATGTCATAGGCACTCTTGATACATAAGCTAGAAACAAAGTTTAATTTGTTGGCATGTGTAACTTTGTATCCAAGAATCATGTTGATGAACCTTACATTGATATCCTTTACATCATTTACTCTCAAGGATCTCTTGTCAAAGGTTGCGTTGGTTAGGGTCATTACAGTGTCATTTAGAACCTTTTTAGTCTTGTCAGGCTTGCTACTAGTGGAAGGTAAGCCTGTCACTGCCCTAACTGCCTCTTTGGTTATCTTATGAATTGAATCCAACCAAAAGAACTCCCCATGAACTCTACTTAACACAATCCTTATAACATCCTTGGGAAAATCAAGAATACTAAGAATTTCTACAAAACCTTGGGTTTCAATTATCTTATGTTCCAGTTTAACATTTCCATTTTCATCACATATAACAGTCCTGAACATGTTCTTAATTTCATCATCTCCTAGTTCTTCTATATGAAAATGTATGTAGATTCTAGGATCCTCAGCATATACAACTCCTTTAGGTATTTTTGAGAATGCTCCTAGGGTATCATCTTTCTTAGCAATTTTGGGAATAATCTTAAATACAGGTCTAGGGCGCTTAACGACTTCAATTACAGTAGGGTTTGCAATGAATTCAGGTGTAGAGGAGGAAGCCATTGTTATAAATACCTTAATCTGCCTTTAGGTAAGAGTGCTTGAATGATTTACTTCACTTCTCGCTATGGATGCCTTCGCTTGGGATTTTCGCGCTCTCAAAAAATTTGAATGCTTGGTGAATAAAAAATAGCCAAAAATACTTGCTTTATTATGTCATTTCCTTCAATTACCACATTTAATGCCTGTCGGTTAAGTGAAACTTAACACATCTATTGGTAAAGAAGTATTTCAACTTCTCACCATCAACCGAGGGTAAACTAACATGTTTTTCAATTCGTTGCCATACCCCCAAAAAGTTTCTTTTCAGTTAGATGAAGGATCACTTGTCGATAGAGTGATACTTTGTTTTACTGATGAAGGAATAGCTTCATTAACATTCATATTTGACTCTCTGATCCATTATTTTGAAAATTCTTGTTTTACTTCTTCAACCTTTTCTTTACCTTTCAAGCTAGGTCCTTTGTTATTTGCCGGTGATGCCTTACTTCTACAAAATTTTGCAATATGTCCAATCTTGTTACAAGCATAACAAGTCACATTGGTTTTCAGAATAACTTTTCCATATCTTATGTCGGTATGTGTTCTGCATTGATTAGATAGGTGTCCAAATCTTCCACAAATATAACATCTTACATTCATTCTATAATTTTCTAAGTTATGACCAACTTTATTGCATTTAGAACATTGATCGGTGAGTGCATCGGTGTTCTGATAGTTTCTAGATCTACACTGATTTTCTCTATGACCATACTTGTTATAGTTAAAGCATTTTCCATTAAATTTGTAGGCATTAGGTTGTCTTACCAGTTTACTGTGATTATGATTGTTTGCAGTACCAGAGATTTCACCAACTTCAAAGCCAAGGCCATTTGTATCTTCATTAGGTTTCTGATTTTTCAACATGTCATCAATTTCCTTTGAACTTTTCTTGAATTTCTCCTTGTGCTGATTTGGAGTAGCCAACTCATTTTCTAAGAAATCTTTCTGTCTCATGAGTTCAGTTTTGTCATGCTCCAAGTGAATTATATCTATCTTCAACATATCATTTTCATGACTGAGTCTTAGATTTTCATTTCCAGCATCATTGATTCTTCTAGCCAAGTCATCTTCATTCTTCTTTTGGTCTTCAATGTCTTTGCAAAACCTCATAGTCATATCTTGCATTTCATTCTTCATTGTACTGTTTTCTTATCTTGGTTTGTTCACAAGGTCATTAAGAGTTTCATTTTTATCATCATCACTCTGCATCTTCTCAGAAAGTTATCTTCTTTTGCTCTTTGCAATAGTGAGATTTCCTTCAAGTCCTTGAATGATTTTCTGTGTAGCCTTCAGATCATCTTCAAGTTTCATACTCTCCAACTTTTTTGCATCATAATCTGAAAGAGCTATTTCCAATTGCTTTATCAAGTTTTCCATCTGTACCAGTGTTAGAATCTTCCTCAAGCTGTTAGGCTTTTGAAAATAGAGGACCAAGCTCTAATAGCAATTGTTAGGATTCTCAAAAATACTGAGAGGGGGGGGGTGAATTAGTATCTAACCGGTTAATGGATTTTCTAAACTTATTAAATGAATTGCATGCCAAAACAATGTACCGGTAAACCAAAAATAATGCAGTAAATAAGATCAGTAAACACAACATAGCAAGCACACCATAACACAATATTTTTAATGAGGAAACCCGGTGTGGAAAAAACCTCGGTGGGATTTATGACCCACAATATTCACTCACTGAACAATAAGTGAATATTACTGATACATTAGGGGCCTACACATGCAAGAAGGCCAACTGCCTAAAGCTCACTGCTTAAATACATAAAGGGAAGTCTCGCTGACTTACAAAAATGGATTATGTAAATCCAATGTTATGTACTACTTCAGTTCAGCATCTGCTATGCTAGGTTCAGTACTGGTTTAAGCTCTTGCAATAATAATAAACCTTGTTCCACAATTTGCCTTAATATTCGCACATATTATCCATCTCGCATATTTCCTTATTCCAAATGTTCTACAAGATCTCATACTTATATATGAGCCTTATTACAATATGCCTTGTCAGTTTACAAAAAGATTTTATAATTAAATACAAAATACAATAAACAAAAATCCTATCGGTCAGGGTGCTGGTAAACATCTTTGTCGTTGTCGATGTCGATGTCTGTGCCTGTGTCGATGTTTGCTAGTGCCATAAGATTGTAAGGTTGCCATCAATGACAATACCTTCAATTTCTCATTGTAGTGTGCATTTGCCAACATCCCCATGACCCAACCCAATGCCTATCCATCTTACTTTGGTCTGACTTACTGCTAAGTTGAGATCAGAAAAGAGTTGAGGTGAAAGAAGGGTGTTTATGTTGTGAGAGTTATTTATAAATATCGATTGTGTATTATTTTAGTAACAATTCATACTTTAAAAAAAAATATTCATAAAACATTTAGGAAGGGGGCTTATTTTTTTTTTACCTCTAGAGTATCCTCGTGACTCAACCCAAGGCTCGTCTGCTTTACCTTGGTCTTACTTACTACCAAGTTGGAGTCAAGAAAAAGTTGAGGTGAAGGAAGGAGGCTAAATTTTTTTTTAGAATTGTGATTTTTAAATTTATAAATTCTTAAATAAATCATAAACTAAAAAAATGCAAAAGAAAAGAGACACAAACCTTTAAAAATGACTTTGGCTTATTAAAAATGGGCTTATGTTTTTTTTTTTAATTAGAAGCATTCCTCACGACCCAGTCCAACGCTTGTCCACCTTACCTTAATCTTACTTACTGCCAAGTTGGAGTCAGGAAGGAGTTGATGCAAAAGAAATGGGGCTTATTGCGAGGGTTATTTATAATTATCGATTGTACATTATTTTAGTAACAATTCATATTTTTTTATAAAATATTCATAGAACATTTAAGAAGGGGCTTAATTTTTTTTTTACTTGTAGAATATCCTTGTGACTCAGCTCAAGGCCCGACTGCCTTACCTTGGTCTTACTTACTGTCAAGTTAGGGTAAAAAAAGAGCTGAGGTGGAGGAATGGGGCTAAAATTTATTTTCATACTTGTGATTTTTAAATTTAATGTTGTGATCAAAATTAATAAATTCTTAAATAAAACGTAGAGTAAAAAAAATGCAAAGAAAATGAGACACAAACCTTATAAATGACTTTGGCCTATTAAAAAGGGTTTATGTTTTTTTTTTAAAATTAGAAGTCTGCCCCACGACCCAACCCAATGCTTGTCTGTCTTACCTTGGTCGGTCTTACTATCAAGTTGGGGTCAAAAAGGAGTTGAGGCGAAGGAAAGGGGCTTATGTTGTGAGGGTTGTTTATAATTATCGATTCTACATTATTTTAAGAATAATTCACATTTAAAAAAAAAATATTCATAAAATATTTAGGAAGGGGGCTTATATTTTTTATTTTATACCTCTAGAGTATCTACGTGATTCAGCCTAAGGCCCGTTTGCCTTACCTTGGTCTTACTTACTGCCAAGTTGGAGTAAAAAATAAGCTATGGTGAAGGAAGGGAGCTAAAATTTATTTTCAAAATTGTGATTTTTAAATTTAGTGTTGAAATCAAAATTAATAAATTCTTAAATATATCATAAATTAAAAAAAAAAGACACAAACCTTAAAAAATAACTTTGGCCTATTAAAAAGTGGCTTATATTTTTTTTTTAAATTAAAAGCATTTCCCACGACCTAGCCCAACGCTTGTCCGCCTTACCTTGGTCTTACTTACTGGCAAGTTGAGGTCAAAAAGGAGTTGGGGTGAAAGAAATGGGGGCTTATGGTGTGAGGGTTATTTATAATTATTGATTGTGCATTATTTTAGTAACAATTCATATTTTTTTTTAAATATTCATAAAACATTTAAGAAAGGGGCTTATGTTTTTTTTTACCTTTAGAGTATCCCATGACTCAGCGCAAAGTCTGTCTACCTTGCCTTGGTCTTACTTACTGCTAAGTTGGGGTAAAAAAAGAGTTGGGGCGAAGGAATGGGGCTAAAATTTATTTTCACAATTGTGATTTTTAAATTTAATGTTGATATCAAACTTAATAAATTTTTAAATAAAATGTAAACTAAAAAAAAAAGGAAAGAAAACAAGACACAAACCTTCAATAACTTTTGCCTATTAAAAAAAGGTTTATGTTTTTTTTTTTTAAATTAAAAACATTCCCCACGACATAACCCAACGCTTGTTCACCTTACCTTGGTCTTACTTACTGCCAAGTTGGGGTCAAGAAGGAGTTGAGGTGAAGGAAGGGGGCTTATGTTGCGAGGGTTATTTATAATTATCGATTGTGCATTATTTTAGTAACAATTAATATTTTTTTTTAAATATTCATAAAATATTTAGGAAGGGGGATTATTTTTTTTTTTACCTCTAGAGTATCTTTGTGACTCAGCCCAATGCACGTCTACCTTACCCTGGTTTTACTTACTGCCAAGTTGGGGTTAAAAATAAGCTGAGGCGAAGGAAAGGGGCTAAAATTTATTTTCAGAATTGTGAATTTTGAATTTAATGTTGAAATCAAAATTTAAAAATTCTTAAATAAATCATAAACAAAAAAAATGCAAAAAAAATGAGACACACTTTTAAAAATGACTTTGGCCTATTAAAAATGGACTTATGTTTTTTTTTAAATTAAGAGCATTCTCCATGACCCAGCCCAACGCTTGTCCGCCTTACCTTGGTCTTACTTACTGCCAAGTTGGGGTCAAGAAGGAGTTGATGCGAAGGAAATGGGGTTTATGTTGTGAAGATTATTTATAATTATCGATTGTGCATTATTTTAGTAACAATTCATATTTTTTTTAAAAATATTTAATAAAACAATTTAGAAGGGGGCTTAGATTTTTTTTTTACCTATAGAGTATCCCCATGACTCAACCCAACGCTCGTTTGCCTTACCTTAGTCTTACTTACTGCCAATTTGGGGTCAAAAAGGAGTCGGGGCAAAGGAATGGAGCTAAAATTTATTTTCAAAATTGTGATTTTTAAATTTAATATTGAGATCAAAATTAATAAATTCTTAAATAAAATGTAAACTAAAAAAAAATGCAAAGAAAACGAGACACAAACCTTATAAATGACTTTGGCCTATTAAAAAGGGGCTTATGTTTTTTTTTAAATTAGAAGCATTCCTAACAACTCAGCCCAACGCTTGTTCATCTTGCCTTGGTCTTACTTACTGTTAAGTTGAGGTCAGGAAGGAGTTGAGGCGAAAGAAAATGGGGCTTATGTTGCGAGGGTTATTTATAATTATCGATTGTGCATTATTTTAGTAACAATTCATATTTTTTTTTTAAATATTCATAAAACATTTAGAAAAGGAGCTTATATTTTATTTTTTTATCTTTAGAGTATCCTTGTGACTCAGCCCAAGGTCTGTCTGTCTAACCTTGGTTTTACTTACTATCAAGTTGGGGTAAAAATTGAGTTGGGGCGAAGGAATGGGGCTAAAATTTATTTTTAAATTGTGATTTTTAAATTTAATGTTGAGATCAAAATTCTTAAATAAAACATAAACTAAAAAAAATGCAAAGAAAACAAGACATAAACCTTAAAGAATAACTTTGGCCTATTAAAAAGGGGTTTATTATTTTTTATTTAAAATTAGAAGCATTCCCTACGACTCAACTCAACGTTTGTTCGCCTTACCTTGGTCTTACTTACTGCCAATTTGGGGTCACGAAAGAGTTGAGGCAAAGGAATGGGGCATATGTTGCAAGGGTTATTTATAATTATCAACTGTGCATTATTTTAGTAACAATTCATACTTTTAAAAAAAATATTCATAAAACATTTAAGAAGGAGGCTTATATATATATTTTTTTATCTCTAAAGTATCCCCATGACTCAGCCCAAGACTCGTCTGCCTTACCTTGGTCTTACTTACTGCCAAGTTGGGGTCAAGACCTCAAAGAATAACCAACCTTCCTATCAAGACAATCTATTTTTGGCCCCTAACAAATTTTATGCAAAGAATAAGTTATCTTAACCAGTCACTCCACCCATGCCCTTTAAAATAGTTGAATCATATTGGTGAACCACTGAACCATAATATTCTAGCTCATAGAATCTACAATTTAGTTGCTAAAAGAATTTTTTTTTTAAAGGTTTAACAAATCAACGAAACACAAACTATGGATTAAATTTTCTAGAAAGGCTTATAAACCAAAAATAAATCCCCATGGAATTAGAAAGAAAAGGGCTATTAATGAGTCTTTAATTTTGTAATAGATAAATATATTTCTAAAAAGTCCTTGACAAAACTCTAACCTAAAATAAAAGTCATTAGTAGCATGAAAAGTGTATATCCTATTAAGGAATCTTTACTTTTGTTATAGAAATAAATTTCAAAATGGGCCTTGAAAAAAGTCCAACTTAAAGTAGAAGTCATTGGAGGCAGGAGAAGCTTATATCCAATTACGGAATCTTTAGTTTTACATCAGACAAACAAATCTCAGACAAGGCCATAAACAAAATTTCCACTTAAAAGGCAAAGTCATTTTAAGTAGGTTAATTTTTGAACAAATAATCAATAACAATTTTGCATTCCTTACGACCCAACTCAATGTTTGTTTGACTTACCTTGGTCTTACTTACTGCCAAGTAGGGATCACGAAGGAGTTGAGGAGTAGAAATGATGCTTATGTTGCAAGGGTTATTTATAATTATCGATTGTGCATTATTTTAGTAACAATTCATACTTTTAAAAAAAATATTTATAAAACATTTAAGAAGGGGGCTTATATATTTTTTTTTACCTCTAAAGTATCCCCGTGACTCAGCCCAAGACCCATTTGCCTTATCTTGGTCTTACTTATTGCCAAGTTGGGGTCAAGAAGAAGCTAAGGCGAAGGAAGGGGGCTAAAATTTATTTTCAGAATTGTGATTTTTAAATTTAGTGTTGAAATCAAAATTAATAAATTTTTTAAATAAAACCTAAACTAAGAAAAATGTAAAACAAATGAGACACAAACCTTAAAGATTGATGTTGGCCTATTAAGAAGGGGGCTTATTTTTATTTTTTTTAAATTAGAAGTAATCCTCATGACTCAGCCCAACACCTGTTCGCCTTACCTTGGTCTTACTTACTGCCAAGTTGGGGTCAAGAAGGAGTTGAGGTGAAGGAAGGGGTTAATTTTGCGAGGGCTATTTATAATTATCGATTATGCATTATTTTAGTAACAATTCATACTTTAAAAAAAATATTCATAAAACATTTATGAAGGGGGCTTATGTTTTTTTTTTACCTCTAGAGTATCTCCATGACTTAGCCCAAGGCCCGTCTGTCTTACCTTGGGTCTTACTAGCAAGTTGGGGTCAAGAAGAAGCTAAAGTGAAGGAAGAGAGCTAAAATTTATTTTCAAAATTGTGAATTTTAAATTTAATGTTGAGATCGAAATTAATAAATTTCTTAAATAAAACATAAACTAAAAAAAATGCAAAAAAAAAACAAAACGCAAACCTTAAAGAATGACTTTAGCCGATTAAGAAGGAGGCTTATATTTTTTTTTTGAAAATTATAAGTATTCTCCATGACCTAGCCCAATGTCTGTTCACCTTACCTTGGTCTTACTTACTTCCAAGTTGGGGTCAGGGAAGAGTTGAGGTGAAGGAAGGGAGCTAATGTTGCGAGGGTTATTTATAATTATCGATTGTGCATTATTTTAATAACAATTCATACCTTTTTAAAAAAAATATTCACAAAATATTTAGGAAGGGGGCTTATATTTTTTTCTTTTACCTCTAAAGTATCACCATGACTCAGCCTAAGACATGTCTATCTTACCTTGGTTTTACTTACTACCAAGTTGGAGGCAAAAAGGAGTTGGGGCGAAAGAAGGGGGCTAAAATTTATTTTTATAATTGTGATTTTTAAATTTAGTGTTGAGATCAAAATTAATAAATTTTTAAATAAAACGTAAACTAAAAAAAATGCAAAGAAAATGAGACACAAAACTTTAAGAATAACCTTGGCCTATTAATTATTCTTTGGGTTGTTAGAAAACATGACCTCAAAGAATAACCAACCTTCCTATCAAGATAATCTATTTTTGGCCCCGAACAAATTTTATGCAAAGAATATGCTATCCTAACTAGTCACTCCACCCATGCCCTTTAAAATAGTTGAATCATATTGGTGAACCACTAAACCATAATCTTCTAGCTCATAGAATCTATAATTTAGTTGCTAAAAGGAAAAAAAAATTACAGGTTTAACAAATCAACGAAACACAAAGTATGGATTAAATTTTCTAGAAAGGCTTGTAAACCAAAAATAAATCCCCATGAAATTAGAAAGAAAAGGGCTATTAATGAGTATTTAATTTTGTAACAGATAAATAGATTTCAAAAAGGTCCTTGACAAAATTCTAACCTAAAATAAAAGTCATTGGAAGCATGAGAAGTGTATATCCTATTAAGGAATCTTTACTTTTGTAACATAAACAAATTTCAAAATGGGCCTTAAAAAAAGTCCAACTTAAAGTAAAAGTCATTGGAGGCAGGAGAAGCTTATATCCAATTACGGAATCTTTAGTTTTACGTCAGACAAACAAATCTCAGACAAGGCCATAAACAAAATTTCCACTTAAAAGACAAAGTCATTTGAAGTAGGTTAATTTTTGAACAAATAATCAATAACAATTTTGCATTCCTTACGACCCAACTCAATGTTTGTTCGACTTACCTTGGTCTTACTTACTGCCAAGTAGGGATCACGAAGGAGTTGAGGAGTAGAAATGAGGCTTATGTTGCAAGGGTTATTTATAATTGTCTATTGTGCATTATTTTAGTAACAATTCATACTTTTAAAAAAAATATTCATAAAACATTTAAGAAGGGGGCTTATATATATATTTTTACCTCTAAAGTATCCTCGTGACTCAGCCCAAGACCCGTCTGCCTTACGTTGGTCTTACTTACTGCCAAGTTGGGGTCAAGAAGAAGCTAAGGCGAAGGAAGGGGGCTAAAATTTATTTTCAGAATTGTGATTTTTAAATTTAG
This sequence comes from Cryptomeria japonica, assembly GCF_030272615.1. Lineage (NCBI taxonomy): Eukaryota > Viridiplantae > Streptophyta > Pinopsida > Cupressales > Cupressaceae > Cryptomeria > Cryptomeria japonica. The sequence goes on from NC_081406.1 coordinate 145,867,467, forward strand.
TGTTGACATCAAAATTAATAAATTTTTAAAATAAAACCTAAACTAAGAAAAATGTAAAACAAATGAGACACAAACCTTAAAGAATGACGTTGGCCTATTAAGAAGGGGGCTTATTTTTTATTTTTTTTAAATTAGAAGTAATCCTCATGACTCAGCCCAATGCCTGTCCGCCTTACCTTGGTCTTACTTACTGCCAAGTTGGGGTCAAGAAGGAGTTAAGGTGAAGGAAGGGGCTAATTTTGCGAGGGCTATTTATAATTATCGATTGTGCATTATTTTAATAACAATTCATACTTTAAAAAAAATATTCATAAAACATTTATGAAAGGGGCTTATGTTTTTTTTTTACGTCTAGAGTATCTCCGTGACTTAGCCCAAGGTCCGTTTGTCTTACCTTGGGTCTTACTTACTAGCAAGTTGGGGTCAAGAGAAAGCTAAAGTGAAGGAAGAGGGCTAAAATTTATTTTCAAAATTGTGAGTTTTAAATTTAATGTTGAGATCGAAATTAATAAATTTCTTAAATAAAACATAAACTAAAAAAAATGCAAAAAAAAAACAAAACGCAAACCTTAAAGAATGACTTTAGCCTATTAAGAAGGAGGCTTATTTTTTTTTTTTGAAAATTATAAGTATTCCCCATGACCTAGCCCAATGTCTATTCACCTTACCTTGGTCTTACTTACTTCCAAGTTGGGGTCAGGAAAGAGTTGAGGTGAAGGAAGGGGGCTAATGTTGTGAGGGTTATTTATAATTATCGATTGTGCATTATTTTAATAACAATTCATACCTTTTTTTAAAAAAAATTCACAAAATATTTAGGAAGGGGGCTTAAATTTTTTTCTTTTACCTCTAAAGTATCACCATGACTCAGCCCAAGATATGTCGGCCTTACCTTGGTTTTACTTACTACCAAGTTGGGGGCAAAAAGGAGTTGGGGCGAAGGAAGGGGGCTAAAATTTGTTTTTATAATTGTGATTTTTAAATTTAGTTTTGAGATCAAAATTAATAAATTTTTAAATAAAACGTAAACTAAAAAAAATGCAAAGAAAATGAGACACAAAACTTTAAGAATAACCTTGGCCTATTAATTATTCTTTGGGCTGTTAGAAAACATGATCTCAAAGAATAACCAACCTTCCTATCAAGATAATCTATTTTTGGCCCCTAAAAAATTTTATGCAAAGAATATGCTATCCTAACTAGTCACTCCACCCATGCCCTTTAAAATAGTCGAATCATATTGGTGAACCACTAAACCATAATCTTCTAGCTCATAGAATCTATAATTTAGTTGCTAAAACGAAAAAAAAAATTACAGGTTTAACAAATCAACGAAACACAAAGTATGGATTAAATTTTCTAGAAAGGCTTGTAAACCAAAAATAAATCCCCATGAAATTAGAAAGAAAAGGGCTATTAATGAGTCTTTAATTTTGTAACAGATAAATAAATTTCAAAAAGGTCCTTGACAAAACTCTAACCTAAAATAAAAGTCATTGGAAGCATGAGAAGTGTATATCCTATTAATGAATCTTTACTTTTGTAACATAAACAAATTTCAAAATGGGCCTTGAAAAAAGTCCAACTTAAAGTAAAAATCATTGGAGGTAGGAGAAGCTTATATCCAATTAGGGAATCTTTAGTTTTGCATCAGACAAACAAATCTCAAACAAGGCCATAAACAAAATTTCCACTTAAAAGACACAGTAATTTTAAATAGGTTAATTTTTGAACAAATAATCAATAACAATTTTGCATTCCCTACGACCCAACTCAACATTTGTTCACCTTACCTTGGTCTTACTTACTGCCAAGTTGGAGTCACAAAGGAGTTGAGGCGAAGGAATGAAGCTTATGTTGCAAGGGTTATTTATAATTATCGATTGTGGATTATTTTAGTAACAATTCACATTTTAAAAAAAAATATTCATAAAACATTTAAGAAGGGGGCTTATATATATATATATATATATATATATATTTTTTTTTTTTTACCTCTAGAGTATCCCTGTGACTCAGCCCAAGACCCGTCTGCCTTACCTTGGTCTTACTTACTGCCAAGTTGGGGTCAAGAAGAAGTTAGGGTGAAGGAAGGGGGCTAAATTTTTTTTTCATAATTGTGATTTTTAAATTTAGTGTTGACATCAAAATTAATAAATTTTTTAAATAAAACCTAAACTAAGAAAAATGCAAAAAAAAATGAGACACAAACCTTAAAGAATGACGTTGGCCTATTAAGAAGGGGGCTTATCTTTTTTTTTTTTTAAATTAGAATTAATCCCCATGACTCAGCCCAATGCCTATCCGCCTTACCTTGGTCTTACTTACTGCCAAGTTGGGGTCGGGAAGGAGTTGAGGTGAAGGAAGGGGGCTAATTTTGCGAGGGTTATTTATAATTATCGATTGTGCATTATTTTAGTAACAATTCATACTTTAAAAAAAACATTCATAAAACATTTAGGAAGGGGGCTTATGTTTTTTTCTTACCTCTACAGTATCTCCGTGACTTAGCCCAAGACCCGTCTGTCTTACCTTGGGTCTTACTTACTATCAAGTTGGGGTCAAGAAGAAGCTAAAGTGAAGGAAGGGGGCTAAAATTTATTTTCCGAATTGTGAGTTTTAAATTTAATGTTGAGATCGAAATTAATAAATTTCTTAAATAAAACATAAATTAAAAAAAATGCAAAAAAAAATAAAACACAAACCTTAAAGAATGAATTTAGCCTATTAAGAATGAGGCTTATCTTTTTTTTTTTGAAAATTATAAGTATTCCCCATGACCCAACCCAATGTCTGTTCACCTTACCTTGGTCTTACTTACTTCCAAGTTGGGGTCAAGAAAGAGTTGAGGTGAAGGAAGGGGGCTAATGTTGCGAGGGTTATTTATAATTATCGATTGTGCATTATTTTAGTAACAATTCATACATTTTTTAAAAAATATTCACAAAATATTTAGGAAGGGGGCTTAAATTTTTTTTCTTTTACCTCTAAATTATCACCATGACTCAGCCCAAGACATGTCTGTCTTACCTTGGTTTTACTTACTGCCATGTTGGCGTCAAAAAAGAGCTAGGGCGAAGGAAGGGGGCTAAAATTTGTTTTTATAATTGTGATTTTTAAAATTAGTGTTGAGATCCAAATTAATAAATTTTTAAATAAAACGTAAACTAAAAAAAATTCAAAGAAAATGAGACACAAAACTTTAAGAATAGTCTTGGCCTATTAATTATTCTTTAGGCTGTTAGAAAACATGACCTCAAAGAATAACTAACCTTCCTATCAAGACAATCTATTTTTGGCCCCTAACAAATTTTATGCAAAGAATAAGCTATCCTAACCAGTCACTCCACCCATGCCCTTTAAAATAGTCGAATCATATTGGTGAACCACTAAACCATAATCTTCTAGCTCATAGAATATATAATTTAGTTGCTAAAAGGAAATTTTTTTTACAGGTTTAACAAATCAACGAAACACAAACTATGGATTAAATTTTCTAGAAAGGCTTGTAAACCAAAAATAAATCCCCATGGAATTAGAAAGAAAAAGGCTATTAATAAGTCTTTAATTTTGTAATAGATAAATAGATTTCAAAAAGGTCTTTGACAAAACTCTAACCTAAAGTAAAAGTCATTGGAAGCATGAGTAGTGTATATCCTATTAAGGAATCTTTACTTTTGTAACAGAAACAAATTTCAAAATGGGCCTTAAAAAATGTCCAACTTAAAGTAAAAGTCATTGGAGACAGGAGAAGCTTATATCCAATAAGGAATCTTTAGTTTTGCATCAAATAAACAAATCTCAAACAAGGCCATAAACAAAATTTCCACTTAAGAGACAAAGTCATTTTAAGTAGGTTAATTTTTAAACAAATAATCAATAACAATTTTGCATTGTATTCATATTGAAAAGTAATAAATAATATCTTGTTTTTATCATAACAAATGTTCTACTATGGGTGCAATACAAATTTTTTGAATCATAACATCAAAGCATTGCATTGTTTGACACTAGAGTTGCATTACTTACAAGATTGTGGTAACATCCTCTTGCAACAGTCAGAGCAGAAACAAAGGTAACATGATTTGGATATGGACCTTTCTCTTGCATTTATTTTTAATCAGTCAGACTATACTTTATGGTTCACATAAAGGGAAGTTTGTTCAATTTCTTGAAGGAATGTTAATCATTTATTATGCACCTAAATTGAGAAATATTATTCATCATAGTCTTTGTTCATGCTGCATATCAAAATATTTTCCATATTTTTAGACATCTACACCACATTCATCATATATCTAGTGTCTCATCACCTATGTTGCTTTTATTTCTGATGCAGAGAGTCTTGGAGCTTGATCCAATACACCTTCTTGAGTGACGTGTCTTACTCAACCCACTAACTACTCAAGTCCATTCAATGGTACTTGGTAGGGGTTTATGCTAATAAGACCTCCAAGGTCTGAACCTCTTTGGCTTTCCTCCTAGGTATAGCCAATGGTTTTGGACAATCAACTCCACTTCTTGAGGTTGCCACCTCAATTACATACACACCACTCTAGGGGTCCAAGCACTCCTGCAAGGATCTCAACACACAACCACTTCCAATGGGATCACAATGCATCTACAAGGTGTCTTTGAAGTATTTTGAGGCTTTTAGGATCACCAAACCCATCGCTTTGGCTTCCTAACCTTTCTAGGTCTCTACTGGGCTCAAATAAGCCTAATTGAATTAGCCCTCCCTTGGCGATTTTAGGGACTTAGTTTGCAAACTTTCCAAACAAGGCTAGAAATAAATTATGGATTCGAGTACCCTTTTGGAAGTTACAGATAATACTAAAAATGTGCATTTGGGTTATTTGTACAAATGGGGTTTCCAATGTTGCACTATTTTTCAGGGTTTAGGCCTGACTGGGTGGTTTGGAAAAATGGGTCTGAAACCCTTCACCAGTTAAAACATCTGATCCCAACAACTTAGGATTCCTCAAGGGAACATAGAGGGCTTTCCATTTATATGACACTTTGTCCTACACCAATCCCCATGTGCTCTTAAAACTCACTTTTCCTACTGTCCTAACTAACCTACTCCCAGCGGTGAGCCTAGGGCTTCATTGTATCTCCTCCTCAAGGACCTACAAAACCAAAAATCCTATCCTAAACCTATATACAGACCCTAACCCAACATTCTTATTTATTTCAACAGGTGCTATCAAAGAATGCTTAGGCTAGAGCCATTTTGCTCTTAAACCCTACTTGCAAGGGTTTTACACCTAGTTGCAAAGAATGGAAGAAATCTCTGCAACCTAGGACAATCAAAACTTGAAATCAAGCTTTTGAAAAGTAAATTCAATCAACACTCATGTCTTGCAATTATTTTACACAATCATGTCCGTACTGGACCGTACCAAACAATGAAAAACAAGAGAAAACTATCAAATGGTGAAGAAAACAAGATTGTTTCAAAATCCAAAAACTTGTTCTTTCATTTCCAATCCTTCCAACCTGTACAATGAAGTAAATTTTGCCTTTTAAGCTATTAGATCAGTTGGTTCAACCAAATTTTGCAAGAGATTGCAAAATGTTGCTCAACAACTTTTTAAATCTTTTGACTCCAAGATGCAACTTTGCATTCTAATGCATTTCAAGACTCCTGAAGGTCCTCAAACACTATAAAAGACCTAAACACAACATAACTAACCCCTTACATGAATACATTCATCTGGAGTACTTCTCCTATGAACTACCTAAGCATCTCACTTCTCAGGCTGACAACATCTTGAACACAAATGACACAAACCAAAACTTGGATAGCTCAGGCTCTACTGAGTCCCAAATGGTTGGTTCATTATTACATCACAAAGACAACACAAAACTTGAAAGAAAAAAAAATTGCATGCTTGGAGTGTTAGATACCCTACACCATATTCCCCTGGGACAAAGAAATCAAGTCCCTTGAGTTAAAAGATCTGTAATCTCCACTCCATGCTAATGTATATCTACCTCTGACATCCACATGGCATCTGAATTAGGTAACCCTTCCCACTTGACACGATAGTGCTTGTAGACTCCTTTCCTTGTCTTCTTTACTATCTTGGTATCTAAGATACTCTCCAACTTAACCGGTTGACTAGGTGGCAAATCCCTTATCCATTCTTCATTAACCGATGATGACATGTCCAGCTAAGGTGTTGGTGACTCTCCCTTGTATGGATAGAGATCACATACATTGAAGATAGGAGATATACCCACGGTGCGAGGAAGTTCAACTTCATATGCATTCTGCCCATACTTGTGCATCACCTTGAGAGGTCCAATTTTCTTCATCATGAGCTTGATAGGCTGCCCTTTTGGAAGTCCTTCCTTCCTTAGGTATTCTAACACTAAGTCTCCCCCTTTAAATTGTACATTTCTCCTTGTTTTATCAGCTTGAACCTTATACTGCTTGGATTTTTGTTGTAAGGATTGCCTTACCTTATCATGCACTTCTTTAATACCTTCTGCAAAGTTTTCCCCTTGTGCACTCTTAGGTGCCATTGAAATGATATCTTTGAGCTCCAATATCCCCTAGGATGGAATCCATACACTATCTCAAAGGGGCATTCACCCGTGCTACGGTTTACTGAGTCATTATATGCATATTTTGCCTGTGCAACTACTAGATCCCCGTCCAAGTCATTATATGCATATTCTGCCTGTCCAAGTCATTTGATGGTATTGAGAATAGGAGCACAAACATGCTAAAGTTTCTCACAAAGTTCCTATAAGAAGATGTCATTCCATTAAATCTTCTAACATCAATTATGCCCCTAGGGATAGGCCAATTAAGTATTGCTTCTACCTTACTTGGATCCATCTTTAAACATCCTTGAGAAATAGCAAAACCAAGGTATACAAGCTTTGTTTCTAAAAACTCACATTTTTCAAGGTTGATCTTGAGTTGAGCCTCTTTCAACTTGTTCAAGACCATCTCCATATGCTTGAGGTGTTCCTCCTTAGACCTGTTGAAGATCAAAATGTCATCAAGATACACAATAACAAATCTACCAATAAACTCAACTAAGACTTCCTTCATGAGCCTTTGGAAGGTACTAGGTGCATTGGTGAGGCCAAATGGCATCACCAACCATTCATATAAGCCTGCATTTGTTCTAAAGGATGTCTTCCATTGATCTCTAGGTCTAATTCTGATCTGATGATAACCAAACTTCAAGTCCACCTTTGTGAAGTAGCTTGCACCTCCTAGATTGTCCAATAGGTCCTCAATCTTTGGCATGGGAAACCGGTACCTTATAGTAATCTTATTGATTGCTCTGGGGTCTGTGCACATTCTCCATTTGCCTCCCTTTTTAGGCACTAACACAGTAGGAACAAAACATGGACTCAAAATCTTCTTGATAAACCCTTTGTCTATGAGTTCTTACACTTGTTTGGTGATCTCTTCATTTTGACTAGGTGTCATTTTATAGGCAGCTTTGTTTAGCAGATTGGCCCCTAGTATTAATTCTATTTGATGGTTCACATCTCTCATTGGAGGCAAAGAATGAGGCATGTCATCTCCTATCACTTCTGCATATTGTTTGAGTAGACGTTGCACCTCTTGAGGCACTTCACTCATTGGATCTGCTTTAGCTTCATCTCTAGGCTTCAACACTATAGCATGGCCTTGATGACCTTCTTGCTTCAACACTTTGAGAAACTCTTTACCTCTCATCAGCATCACACTTGAGCCTATTTGATTTTCTTCCTTTGGATCAGGTAGTGGATTCATTTGGTACTTCTTCCCATTCTTGGTGATAAGATAGTTGTTCTTTTCTCCATCATGACTAGCTCTCATGTCATATTGCCATGGACGGCCCAACAACAAATGACAAGCATCCATAGGCAATATGTCACATAATAATCTATCCTTATACTCACCAATTCAAAAGTCCACCCATGCTTGTTCATCAACCAAGACATGTTGACTCTGATTGAGCCATGATACCTTGTAAGGAGTGAGATGAGGTAATCTTTTCAGTTTGAGTTTGTCCACCATTTCAACTGAGACAATGTTCTCAGTAGAATCTGAATATACAACCTCCTGACAAATTTTCCCATGTGACTTACAAGTGGTCCTAAACAAACTTTTCCTCTGTGGTGGCTCTTGAGCTTGGGGTATCTTGAGCATTGTCCTTCTCATCAAGTTTTCTCCATCGGTCACTAGCCCTGCCTTGCTGATTGAAGAAGTTGCACTCTGAGTGTCCTCCTCTTGCACCAATTGAGTCCTTCTTTCACCCATGTAAGAGCTTGAGGAACTGTAGGCTTTTCTCGAGCACTTACTCATGGTATGCCCAACTTGATTGCAATGATAGCACCTACCAACGAAGGTGTACTTCCCCTTCCCAAGTTTCCAAACCTAACCCTAAAATTGCTCCTTCCTCTAAAGGATCCTCTAAATGTTCATCTCTAAGAGTCCCCACTACCTTCTTGGTATTTTGCTCCTCATTTCTTGATGGTTTCTGCCCCCTACTAAAGGTTCCTCTACCTCTGAAATTTTTACCACCTCTATGTTTCTGATTTTGTTCACTTCTCCTCTTAATCTTCTCCTCTGCCCTTAAGGCCAACTGAAAACACTTATGGACAATGTCCGGTGTGAGGATACTTATCTCATCTTGTATGTTTTGTCTAAGGACATTCATGTACCTGGCCAACTTCTCCACTTCATTCTCATGCTTTCTAGCCCTCAAACTGAGCTTGTGGAATTCCTCAGTGTATGCATTGACATCAAACTCTCTTTGTTTCAGATTTTGCAATCTCTTATGGATTTGAACTTCATAATCCCCTGGAAGGAATTGAGCCTTAATTCTGATCTTCATACGCTCCCATGAAGTTATCTTCTTCTTACCTTCTTGTATCCTTTCTTCTTGCATCATATTCCACGAAATTAATTTTGACCCCCTCAATCTTGATTTGGCCACATTTACTCTTTTCTCTTCTGCTACCTCTTTATAATCAAAGTGATTATTTAGAGCCTCTATCCAATCTAGCAACTCTTCTCCATTGATATTTCCTCCATAGGTGGGTAATCCATCAAAGTTGTCTTTGGAAATGCATTTTAATGCATCCAAGAATAGCTTTTGGTCTTGAGGCATGGCTACTACTGGTGGTTCCTCTCCATCTCCCACTTCTTCATCACTCTCATCTCCCCATTCTGTCTTTACCTTCCCCTTCTCCTTAATGTCTCTGGTTCCTCTACTTCTTTCTGCATCCTTCAATCTTTCTATCATCTCTGCCACCAACTATCAGATGGCTTCCAGAGTTATTGCCTTTGGAGGCATTGAACTTTCTTTTGATTCTTCACAATTGGGCATACACAAAATCTTTCAAAGAATGGCTCTCATACCACTCTAATGCAAAGAGTCTTGGAGCTTGATCCAATACGCCTTCTTGAGTGACTTTTCCTACTCAACCCACTAACTACTCAAGTCCATCCAATGGCACTTAGTAGGGGTTTATGCTAATGAGACTCCAAGGTATGAGCCTCTTTGGCTTGCCTCCTAGGTATAGCCAATGGTTTTGGACAATCAACTCCACTTCTTGAGGTTGCTACCTCAATCACACACACACTACTCTAGGGGTCCAAGCACTCCTGCAAGGATCTCAACACACAACCAATTCCAATGGGATCACAATGCATCTACAAGGTGTCTTTGAATTATTTTGAGGCTTTTAGGATCACCAAACCAATCGCTTTGGCTTCCTAACTTTTCTAGGTCTCTACCAGACTCAAATAGGCCTAATTGAATTAGCCCTCCCTTGGCAGTTTTAGGGACTTAGTTTGCAAAATTTTAAACAAGGCTATAAATAAATTATGGATTCTAGTACCCTTTTGGAAGTTACAGACAATACTGAAAAATGTGCATTTGGGTTATCCATACAAGTGGGGTTTCCAATGCTGCACTATCTTTGAGGGTTTAGGCCTCACCAAGTGGTTTGGAAAGATGGGTCTGAAACTCTTCACTGGTCAAAACATCTGCTCCCAACAACTTAGGATTCCTTAAGGGAACTCAGAGGGATTTCCATCCATATGACACTTTGTCCTACACCAATCCCCATGTGCTCTTAAAACTCACTTTTCCTGTTGTCCTAACTCACCTACTCCCAGGGGCGAGCCTAGGGCTTCATTGTATCTCCTCCTCAAGGACTTGCAAAACCACAAATCCTATCCAAAACCTACATACAAAGCCTAACCCATCATTCCTATTGATTTCAATAGGTGTTATCAAAGAATGCTTAGGCTAGAGCCATTTTGCTCTTAAACCCTACTTGCAAGGGTTTTACACCTAGTTGCAAAGAATGGAAGAAATCTCTGCAACCTAGGACAATCAAAACTTGAAATCAAGCTTTTGAAAAGTAAATTCAATCAACACTCATGCCCTACAATTATTTTACACAATCATGTCCGTACTGGACCGTACCAAACAATAAAAACAAGAGAAAACTATCAAACGGTGAAGAAAACAAGATTGTTTCAAAATCCACAAACTTGTTCTTGCATTTCCAATCCTTCCAACCCATACAATGAAGTCAATTTTGTCTTTTAAGCTATTAGATCAGTTTGTTCAACCAACTTTTCCACACCATGTACCAAAAATGTAACTTTTGTAAGAAATTGCAAAATGTTGCTCAACAACTTTTTACATCTTTTGACTCCAAGATGCAACTTTGCATTCTAATGCATTTCAAGACTCCTGAAGGTCCTCAAACACTCTAGAAGACCTAAACACAACACAATTGACCCCTATTACATGAATACATTCATCTAGAGTACTTCTCCTGTGAACTACCTAAGCATCTCACTTCTTAGGCTGACACCATCCCAAACACAAATGACTCAAACGAAAACTTGGACAACTCAACCATGGATCTACTGAGTCCCAAATGGTTGGTCCATTATTTCATGACAAAGACAACACTCAAAACTTGAAGGAAAACAAAATTTCATGCTTGTAGTGTTAGGTGTCCTGCACCAATTTCCTAAGAACAACACTGTTATAAATGACTTAGCAACTAGAGATGGGCCTTGAAATATTGTAGGGTTTGTTCTAAAGTGTCTGGCATTCAACATTTATATATACTAATATTAAACAATAAAATATTTTGCAATTAAATATGAGCTATTGGACCATTGTGGCATCTGCATTTTTCCTATGTGGAATGACTTTCAATCTAGGGTCTATGTATTGAATGGAAAGAATATTTGTAAGATTTAAAAAGGTAAATAATTATTAATGATGTCATGTGTGAGATAGAGACAATCATGAGGGTCAAAGAAAAATAGAGAGGTATGAGATGTGAAAAGAAAAGATCAAGAATCCATAGGTAGTGACATTATTGGGGAAAAGCAAGTGTGAAGATAGTCCATCCCATTGCTTTGAGAGACAAATTGATGGGAAAATAAAAATCAATTAATTTTAAAGAAGAGCAACATGAATGAAAGGTCGTAGAAACCTGAACAAAAGCCCCAAACAATAATAACATTAAAAGTAATTGTTATCTATTTTTTTCCTCCAGGTCAAAAATTATAGTCAAAATACCTTTAGTCCCTATATATCAAGTCATAAACATCAAATTTCCTCATCATTTTGATTAAAAGCTTTGACTCTCCAAAGTTATGTATTTTCACGTTGAATAAAGGCAAAAAAACATCTTTTGAGATTTGGAGGGAAGTTGGAGTTGAAAGTCATTAGTTTTTGTCATGTCCCCTCCTTGATCATTATTACATCCTAAATGAAATAATTATTATTGATTAATATAAAAATTATCAACAAATGATTACTTGAAATCATTAAATATTTATTTATTTATTAAATATTATTATTTAATAATATTTATTAATTAATATTCTTGAAATATTTAAATAAAAATAAATTAATATTATATTTGAAAATATTATAAATAAATATTACACATTAGTAAAATAGTGATTTAAATGTTTGATCAATAACAATGTGTAACTGTAATTGATCAATAATTAATTTTAATAAGTAAACATTCATTCCCATAACAATGTAATTATAAACAAATATAATAATAAATAAGTTTAGAAAACAAATATTCAAATATATATATATATATATATAGTAGAATAGCACTCATTTTGACCAATAAATAAAGTTAATTATTATATCAGATATTAAGTAAATTGTTGATGTCAAAGGTTGTCCCCTCAACAATAGACAATGGTATTCAACAAGAGTGGATTCACAAGGCAGCGTATCATGAAAGGAAGAATACATATGTTTCAGAATGAATGTTATATATTAGCAAATATGAGGTGGTAGAGGACAATAAACAACGTTGGAATATTGACAAGGCAACAATGTAATCAAAAGTAGTTAGATTTGACTTAGTCAAGGAGGCAAACAATGATTGATATTTAACCGATAAATAATTAAAAGGTGTGATGGATATTGGAAGAGATGTGATCCCTCTCAAGCAACCATTCCATCGAGGGGCAGAGATATATTAAGAACCAACTCTCATTTTTCAATGGGAGGGAATGCTAGGAAAAAATGAATCAGAATATATGGATAATAAACATCGATTACCATGAAGAGGTATGATTTCTTCATGACAAGGTCAAGTATTAATCAAGTAACACACGCAAACACACAAAGAGGGACTAAGGGAAATGAAAGTTGTTGGTATTATGGATGTGTTGCATTAGTTTTGTCATTGATGTTAACACTTATCCTTATGGAGATCTACATTGTTGATTTGGCATTATGGTTATATTGGTTTACTGTTGAACCAACACAATGTGTTCACCAGAAAGGTCAGTGACTTATGCACAGTCACCAGTATATGCTCACTGATAGGTTATATGGTTCACCGGCATAGATGATGACTTGTTATCATCTAGAGATCACTTGATTATGTTGGAGACATGGTTTGGATACTTGGTTTTGGTGTTTTGGTTATTGGTCTAATCGGGTTGACATATTTGTTGTTAGCGGCAGATTGGTCTAGGTTATGGACCGATATCTATTATCTATTCCAAGGTTAGCACGACATGTTATGGAGATGATTTATTGAGTGAATATTGTTGTAAATGTATTGAGCCGACATGATGCATCGCATCAAGACTTATTTGTATTTGATTCTATTGTAATATTCTTAGTGAGCCGACCTACACATTTGGTCTTAGGTTCTGTATATATGTAAGATCTCATTTGTGAGATGGGACATGGTATGTAAGGTTATGGTATGTGCAAATATTGAAGATCATATGAGCAAACCATAGAGAAGGTTCAAGGTAGGTTTGAAGGTGTTTATCAGAGCTTAATCGGTACTGAATCCATCATTGGAGATGCTATTTTGAGTAGTACATTATTCTAGGATTTAACCATCCTACTATAGTCATTGCGACCCCCATTTGAGAAGTGTGCTCTAGGCGGTTGGCCTTTCTGCATGTGCAGACCCCATTTGTATACACATACTATCTGTAGTAGTATCATCTGATTGTGAATAAGGTTTCCCACTGTAGTTTTTCCCCTTACAGGGTTTCAACATCAAAATCTATGTGTTGTGGATGTTGTTTCTCTTTCTGTTTCATGCATTAAGTTTCACTGGTATTGATATTAACTACTAATTTGTTTACCGACAATAAGTTTGGTTTACCGATATTAAGTATCAAGTTTGTTTAAGTTATAATTGGGTTGAAATTAATGGATAATTGATTCACCCCCCCCCCCCCCCCCCTCTCAGTTGCCCTTCTGGTTCCTAACAAATTGGTATCAGAGCCATGTCCTCTTTTTGCAGAAGCCTAACAACTTGAGGAGATCCTACGACAACTAACATTTTCAGGAAGGACAATCCTAAACTTGATGGAACTAACTATGGTATATGGAAGATTAGAATGGAGACACATCTAAATTGCATTGGAAGAGACATATGGGAAGTTACAAAGAATGGCTATGTTGGTCCTACTCCAAATCAACCTAATCCACCAACATTGGGTAAAGATCAAGAAAATGATTGCAAAGCAAGAGAAGCACTTTTGAGCGCATTATCAGATCAACAAATCATGGGATTATCATATCAAACTACTGCTAAAGCTATTTGGGATAAATTGGAGATATTTAATGAAGGAGATACCATTGTCAAAATTGCAAAACTAGAATGTTACAGGGTCAGGTATGAAAATTTGAAAATGGAAGAAGATGAAAGAATTTCAGCTTTTATGGAAAGAGTTAATGAAATTGTTTTAGGAATACAATGTTGTGGAGTATCCTTAAGTGAAGATGAAATTATTTCTAAAGTTTTAAGAGCTTTGCCACCGGTATACAAAATAAAAGTCATTGCTATTAATGAGTTGAGAGCAATGCCTAACACATCAGTTTCTAGAGATACCTTGGTTGGAAAACTTTCAGTATTTGAGCTTGAGGAATTTGGTCCTATTGCTACAATTAAGATAGATTTAGCCTTCAGAGCATCATCATTTGCAGCAACATCATCATCATCTGACAAATCTGATTGGAAAGCACTGTATGCAAAATAACTTGAAGATATTAGAAGGGAAAATGAAGATCTGGAAGAACTTGAAGCACTATTTGCAAGGAAAATGCCTAAAGGTCCAGTTGGAAGTAAGTATGAAGGTAAAGCATTGTTTAAATATTTTAATTGCAATAAAGTTGGTCATATAGCATCTAGATGTCCTGATAGAAATGCAAGATTGAGAGAGGAAGATAAAAGAACATATAAGCCTAACCCTGAATATCAGAGATACAGATTTAAGAAGAACATAGATAAATCTTGTTACTATGTTGATGAAGGAGTTACAGATGATTCCGATGAAGAACCAATAGACAATAGATGGGCATTTGTTGCAATAAAAGAAGATCAACCGACACCTATTGTTCCACTAGTAGAGCAGGCCCTGGCAGCTAAAATTGAAGAAAAAGATGAATGGATTATTGATAGTTGATGTTCACATCATATGACTAGTGTAGACACCTAAAATTAATATTTAGTTAATTTAAGCCTGTCAACATAATTAATTAATTTAATTGTGTTATCCGTATTCCTCTCAAAATCAATTAAATCTAATTTAATTAATCCTGTCACTATTGTCCAATAATTAATTTATCAAATAAATTAATTATTCCCCTATTCCTCTAAAGTCCCCTCCAATAATTATTTCCTCTAAACCCACGCAGTTAATTAATTCTAATTAATTAACCTAGTCATGTGATTCTTACAAATCACTTTTCCTAATCTCATTAGCCTAATTAATCCTTCTAGAATCTCTCATAATCATACTTATCATTATGCCTCAAATTTTAATTCCCACTCATGTCACATCAACATTGAGCCTCTCAAAGAAATTCAAATTTCTTTGAATCCCTCAATGCATCCTTATTTTGGAATTTTTAATTCCTCAAGTTTGAAATTCAAATTTCTCCCCCCTTTTTCCAAAGGAATTTTATATTCCTATTTATTTTCCCAAGGCACCCTTGATCCATGCCTTCTATCTCAAATCAATCTCAACCCTTCATAATCAAATCAATCTTGGCCCTCCATTGGCCTCCTCCAATCTATAAATTGGAGCTTATTCTCCTCACAAATCAGATCCACTTCTCATGCATTGTCATGCTACTCTATTCTCCTCTCATCCTCTTCTAATCCTCTCTCAAATCTTTCAAATCCAATCCAATAATCCATCAATCTATCTTGTTGAGCATTTGGTATAGCATCGTGAAATGATGTTATATCAAAGAAGAATAAAACACAGTGGAAGAAAAGTATAAGGACTAGTAGCATGATGCCCCAGTCATGAGAAAAAGGATAAGAACTAGTAGCATGATGCCCCAATCATGAGATCATGAAAAGGATAAGGACTAGTAGCATGATGCCCCAGTCATGAGATGAGGGAGAATGATGAGGAGGAAGAATGACGAGGAGGAAGGATGACGAGGAAGCAGTGGTATGCCCCCTTGAGAGGACATGCGGGTTCGAAGAAAATGAGTGTGCTCTCAAAAAGGAATTAGAAGATTAAGTGATGAAGATAATGAAAGAGGGAAGTAGGATGAGTTGGAGTGTTGTGAATGAAATGAGACAAAGAAAGGATAAATGGATTGGATTTCTTGTTGAGCAAGTATAGAGAGAAAACCTAGATTTGATATTGCCATGGATAGTCTACACCACTAATTATAAGAACCAAGATGATATGAAGATCCGAGGCATGGACTGATGCTCATTCAAATAGGAATGCCTTGCACACAATCATGCAAGTGTTGATAAACACTAATGCAGGGTTGTTGGTTCATACAAGGAAGACCTTCAAACACACCATGCCATGAAAACTATGCACCATTATACACTAGCCAAGACATACCAAGATATAGGATGATCAAGGCAATCCTAAACAAGTATAGTCCTGGGACACAAGATGAAAAACAAAGCGAAAAGCTCAAGCATGCAAACAACATGCACATGACCAACTGATATCTCTTGCCAAGAGTAGGATATGGATTTGGATAAGCTATCGGACTAGGGAAGGAGGCATCCTGATGGGCAGGCGATGGATTGATTGATGGATGACAAAAGACAAGTTGGATGTGCAAGATCTATAGATGAGAGGATTGCCACTTGGATTTGATTAGCAAAGTATGGATGGGTGCTTAGATTAGGCACAAGTCAATGCGAGCTCAAGTAGATGGGGAAAGCTCAGTTCGATGGATTGGATAAGATTGGAAGAAGGATAAATGATTAGATAGGATGAGAAGGGGGATGGATGGTTGAGTAGGATTGGATTGGGGATGAGATTATTGATTAAATTAGAAGAGATGGAGAATATGATTGGATTATAAATTGGATTGGATGGGGTGGATTGGTGGATAGGATTTGATTGAATGGAACCAATGTCAAGGGAGAACCAAGGATTGGTAAGAGGATGGATGAATGGAAGGAGAGAGTTATTGTTTGGATAGATGGATCAAGTGGATGGAGGGTAGGGTGATGGAGACCCAAGGACTATGATGCAAAGGAGTGCAATGCCCCACACTAGAGGTAGTGGAATTAAGGATGTAAGAATAGTGGATAACGATGTATGAATTTTGAAAGATAATGGATATGGATGGTAGAGGATTTAAGGCTTGTGTGCTCCAAAGCATGCATGCATATACATTTTTTTGCCTCTTATATGATCAAGATGAAAGATGGGAATGGAGGATTTATTTTGATAGGATGAGGGATATGAGATGGAGGATATGGATAGGATAGTCAAGATCAAAGATATGAAAGGAGAATGGACTTAGATATGATGTAGATGGTTGGGAGGATTGTGTGGATAAAGCTTGCCCCCAAGTGTAGAGTGCAAGGGGATGAGGGGATTACACGTGACACTTGTTTGCCAAGTTTTGATCATGCTACTTACCCAAGGCGCCACAAGAAGTGGTTTTCACCATTGGATGAAATGATTTTTCTTTACTTTTTTTTTATTTTATTTTATTTTATTTTTTTGTATTTTTCTTGATTTTTTTAATTTTTTTTATTTTTGACTTTTTGGAATAGTTTGGATGGAGTAGGATAAGGATGAGTGGATATGGAAGATAGTGGATGCGTGAAAGAGGAAGGGAGGAATCAAGCATCTAGTTTCATAGATGGTATCCCTTAGTATTGCTTTGAAGTGGAGGTATGCTTATAGATGTTGGTAAAAGTAATTGGGGAGATGAAATGGATAGTGGATGGAAGACAAGGATTTGGAAAGGATTGGACTAATGAAATGGGATTGTGAAAAATCGATGGTGGATAATGGATGGGGTTTTGAAGAATTTGTGGAAGATCAACATTGGCACACACCTTGAAGGGTGGTGGAGTAGTGGAGGAGAGTGTTTTGAATTAGATGGGGGATAGAGTGTGGATTTTGGGAAATGAGGACCCAAAATAGAAGAAGGGGTTGATGGAGTTGGGATGGTGGATTTTGGGACATAAGGACCCAAAATGGATTTTGAAGATGGAGGAGTGTTAGATGGAGGATTTGAGGACTTATGAATGGATGGAGATTTTGGATTAACAAGTTTGGATGCCAACTTTGATTTTTCTTTGGGATGCATTGCTTCTTTGGGAATCCACATAGTTTTCAATTTTTTCTTTTGGGGCCTTTGTGGCCTTTTTGATTTTTCATTCTTTCAGATCACATTTTTCTTTTAAGCATGACCCTTTGAGGGGACATGTTGATCCTTTGATTTTTGTGGATTTTGAGCTTTATGATTTTTAGATTGGACATTTGAATTGCTTCCAATAGAAATGGGATGGGTGCATGAGGATGAAGGATTGATGGATTTTATAGATGGGATGGTGGAAAGAGAGTGTTGGGAGGCATCCAAGGATGTGTGCCTTTGTTGATCTTGCTTAGGGATTATTTGAGGTGATGGAGTGGTGGATGGAGGGATGTAAGGACCCAATATGGATGGAAGGGATGGAGGATTGAGCATCAAAACATAGGGGCCCAAAATGGATGGAAGGAATGAAGGGTTTAACTTTGGAACATAGGGTCCCAAAATGGATACGGAAGATGAGGGATAACAGGATTTTGATTTGTATGAGGGAAATTTGGATTTAGGAGGAATAGAGGATGTACCAACATCTTGAGCATTATCTTGAGGATCCTCATTATTTTAGAAACAAGATGTGAGTCCATTTTGAGGGGGATGAGATGTGGAAGGAAGATTAGGATCTTTAGATGGATTGGGATCATGACATGGAGATGAAGGAATACTTTGATCTTGACTAGGGAGGGTATCATGACATGGAGTGGGAGGGGTGATTGGATCATGAGATGGAAGAGGATCATGTGACGATAGAGGAATCATATGATCACGAGAGGAAGTGGAGTGGATGGTATCATTAGATGGAGTGGAGGGAGATGCATCATGAGGTGGAGAGACTTCTATGCTAGCATGCTTTGGAACAAGCTTTTGGCATGTTTGGAGTTGTGGGGATTGTATGATGGAGGAAGGTATGGAAGCTTCAACTTGGGCGGATGGAGGAATGATGGTATCATGAAGTGTGGAGGATTGGGATTTGTTTTGAGGTGGAGATGATTGGGGTGGATGGAGGACTTGAGGAGACTTGGCCACTTTGCTTTGAGGTGAGGATTTTGTCTCCTTTGCTAGCATGTCTTGGATAAGATTATGGATGATGGATTTGGAGGATGTGGACAATATGGATTTTGGAGAATTGGGATTAGATAGAGAATTGGGATTGGATGGAGGATTAGGATTAGATGGAGAATTGGGATTGGAATTGGAATTGGATGGAGGATTAGGATTGGGATTGGATGGAGGATTAGGATTGGGATTGGAATTGGATGGAGGATTAGAATAATGGATTGGGGAATTAGGATCAATGATTGGAGGACTATGGAGTGAAGGATTTGGATGGGGAGTAGAGGCAATAAATGCATTGTATAAGGATGGGGATTGGGATGTAGATGGGGGGGGGGAGATGGAGGTATACATATTGAATTAGAGGAGTATGTGGATGAGGGATAATATGAAGATATGGATGGGGAATAAGATGGAGATATGGATGGGGGACAAGAAGGATTTCCCTTGTCGAAGGTAGAGGAAGGATAGGAGATATGGTATAGATTGGGATTGGGTGCAATGTGTTGAGATGGGATGGATGAAGGTATGATAGGCAAGTGGGTGATCATGGGATTAACTTGGTAGGTAGGTTCGTGAATTTCCATGAGCATCTTCTCATACCAAGCTTTAAAATTTTGGGTAGTCATGTTGAGAGTGAAGGATTAGATTGGAATTGGATGAATATGTTTTGTAGGGGAAAGATTATGAAGATGATGTTAAATAAAGATGAGGATTTGGATTTGGGTTGGAATGATGATGGATTAAATTTGATTAGGTTTGGAATGATGATGGATTATATTTGATTAGGTTTTGATTGGATTTTGATTTTGATTGGAATTGATTTGATTGGATTGATCCTTGGATTAGGACTTGGTGTGATTGGATTGGATTAGATTGGATTGTATTGAATTGGATTTGATTTGATTGGATTGGATTGGATTGGATTGGATTGAATTGGATTGGATTAGGTTGGATTGGATTGGATTGGATTGGATTGGATCGGATTAGATTGAATTGGATTGAATTGGATTGGACTGGATTAGATTGAATTGGATTGGATTAGGTTGGATTGGATAACTAGATTAGGAAGATGGGTGGATTTGATTGATTAGAATTTTGGAGGTTTGATTGGATTAGAGGAAGAATGAATATTAGTTGAGGAAGGATGATTGTTTGAATGGATGAAAGTGGATTGGGGGTTGAAGAATTTCTTGGACAGATAGAAATGGATTAAAGATTTGACGATGACAAGATGGAATTTGGAAAGAGGGGTGATTGATTGGTTGTGGGGGATGAACTTGGCAAGAGATGTCAAGTAAAGAAAACACAATGTTCAAAAGAAGTTAGACTCAAAAGACACTCATGCTCCTTCACAACATAGCCTATGGCAAGAAAAGACAATAGTCAATGGATCCCAATTGGTTTCCCAGCTACGGTTACCCAAAGTGGACAATTAGATGCTTGACCCCACTGGCTCCCCTCCACGACACTCACTTCTTCAGGGTAGCCAAGCATCAATTCCCATGAAAAATCCTCATGGCAAACTTTGTGTCTCTACTAAGGCCGTAAAAATATGGGCGGCTTTGGAGGTCCGACCTCCTGCACCAATGACTAGAAGGTTTTTGGCCACTATGAACAAGGTGTTTAGTAAGGCTTCCCATTAGGAGCTATCCTTTGCAATTGCACAAGTGCAATTGAGGCCTATAGCCCAATGAAGCACCAAGAACTTAGCAGTCACGCAAGCATGATTGAGATCTCTAGGATCCTACTAAGCACCCAATGTGAGAGTGAACTCTCATATAGCCCCAACCATTGACCCTTTCGTAGTCAATGTCTTATTATTATAGCGAGCTGGGAACCCCAGGTCCAAATGTACTCACTTGGGTCATTCCCCTCTTACCTTCTCAAAGAGCAAGTTGGGAGGGAAGACCCTCTAAGAGTAAGCATGCAATCAAACAAGAAAAGGTTCGAGGGTCAGGATTTCCGATTGTCTATGTAGATGAGAGCATACTCTCCTACCTCTACACTTTTCTCAAACATAAAAAGAAAGAGTTCTTTTACCCCTAATTAAGATCTAGGTGCCTAGAATAAAATGATTAAGAAAAACACAATGTTTTGTCGGATTTCCTTAGGCAACTTGCAAAACAATTTGATTAGTAGTTTGAAAATGAAGTCTTCAACAAGCGTCCTGCAAAAGACAACAAAAACGACAAAAATATTTTATTTTATTTTTATTTTTTGGGAATGAGTAGAAAAACAAGAATAAAAAAATTTCTACTAATGGAAAATGTGGATTTGGAGGAAACTTTGATGGGTAAATGGGGTTTGACTAGGTTTTTGCCACTTTCCAAGGGATGGGCAAGCATAAAATGGGGATTTTGGAGGAGAGGTGAAGGAATGGAAAAAATTGTCCAAGAGGGACAAAGAAGAAAAAATTGGAGATAGACAATGTGGAAAAATTTGGAGGTGATTGGATAAAAGTGGAAGGAGTTATGGCAAACCCTAAAAATAGAGGAATGTGGGATTTTGGGCTTCAAAAAGTGGATTTTGGGATAAGGTCCCCAAGGAAGGAAATGTGCAAAATGGAATTGCGGGGGATCTAGTGGAGTTTGGAGGAAGACAAAATTAAGATAAAGAAGATATGACTAAAAAACAAAATACATCCCGATGTGCAGTGATGGATTGATTGATGGATGACAAAAGACAAGTTGGATGTGCAAGATCTACATATGAGGGGATTGTTGGTTGGATTTGATTAGCGTAGTATGGATGGGTGCTTGGATTAGGCACAAGTCAGTGCAAGCTCAGGTAGATGGGAAAGCTCAAATAATTAATTTATCAAATAAATTAATTATTCCCCTATTCTTCTAAAGTCCTCTCAATAATTATTTCCTCTAAACCCACTCAGTTAATTAATTTTAATTAATTAACCTAGTCATGTGATACCTACAAATCATTTTTCCTAATCCCATTAGCCTAATTAATCCTTCTAGAATCTCTCCTAATCATGCTTATCATTATCCCTCAATTTTTAATTTCCACTCATGTCACATCAACATTGAGCTTCTTAAAGAAATTCAAATTTCTTTGAATCCCTCAATGCATCCTTATTTTGGAATTTTTAATTCCTCAAGTTTGAAATTCAAATTTCTCCCCCCTTTTTCCAAAGGAATTTTATATTCCTATTTATTTTCCCAAGGCATCCTTGATCCATGCCTTCTATCTAGAATCAATCTCAACCCTTCATAATCAAATCAATCTTGGCCCTCCATTGGCCTCCTCCAATCTATAAATTGGAGCTTATTCTCCTAAAAAATGAGATCCACTTCTCATGCATTGTCATGCTGCTCTATTCTCCTCTCATTGTCTTCTAATTCAAATTCTCATCTATATATCATAATCCAAATATCAACCCACTTACCCTATTGAGCAGAAGGAAAGAAATCCACATTCACCCCATCTCTCTCCATCTCTCCATTAGTTAAACTTTGGAGCTAGCAAAGTTCGTGGAGGCAAGGAGGACAAGGAAGAGCTACTTGCAATGGGAGCTTCATGAGTATTCTTTGTCTTGTTTTCATGATGTTCTTATTCAATCTTTCTTGATATCTCATCTAAATGGTTTTTAGGTTTATTGAATATCAATCATGCACTAACCATTTGATTGTGAGAGAACTGGCAATAAGAGTAAATTCTTATCTTTTCATGAATATAATGGAGGTCTAGTAAGATTTGGCGATGATAAAGTTTGTTTAATCAAAGGAAAAGGCACTATATCTTTGGATGGTATGCACAATACTGACAATGTTTATTATGTTGAAGGTTTGAAGCATAATCTTTTGAGTGTTGGTCAATTAGTTGAAAAGGGATTTCAGTTACAATTCAAGAATGGTAAATGCAAAATCATGAACAGACCTGGATTGGAGATTGCAACTAGTAATCAGACTAAAGGTAATATCTTTCATTTGAATAACAATGATAAGACATGCTTGATTGCACATATTGATGAATGTTAGTTATGGCATAAGCGACTTTGTCATGTGAACTTTGATTGCATTGTAAAGATCAATTCAACTAAGGTAGTAAGGGATTTACCTAAGCTTGTGAAACCTCATAATCCGATATATAAGGAATGTCAAATGGGAAAGAAAGTTAGAACAACCTTTAAGAGCATTTATGAGAAATCCAATAATGTTCTTGATTTAATTCATACTGACTTGTGTGGTCCGACAAGAACAAGAAGTCTACAGGGAGATGGATATTTTATGCTAATTATTGATGATTATTCTAGAATGTGTTGGGTTACTTTTCTCATGGAGAAATCAAAAGCTTTTGGAAAATTCAAATTATTCAAGGCAATGGTAGAGAATGAAACCGGTAAGGAAATCAAATGTTTTAGATCTAATCAAGGAGGAGAATTTATATCTAAGGAATTTAATACATTTTGTGAAGTGAATGGAATCAAAAGACAACTATCAGCACCCCGGACACCTCAGCAAAATGGAATTGTGGAAAGGAAGAACAAAACTATTCTGGAAGCAGCTAGAAGCATGATATTGGAAGCAAATCTACCTTATGTGTACTGGAGAGAAGCAGTGAATACAACAGTTTACACTTTCAACAAAGTTCACATCAAAGGTGAAACCGGTAAGACCCCTTATGAACTATGGTTTGGTAATACTCCTACTCTTAAATACTTCAAAATATTTGGAAGCAAATGCTATATTAGGAGAGATGGGTATGTTGGTAAATTTGATCCTAGAAGTGATGAAGGAATATTTCTTGGTTATCATCTAAGAGCAAGGCATATAGATGTTTTAATAAAATATTGCAGATTATCATTGAAAGTGCTAATGTGAAGATAGATGAACACTTTAGAGGAAATTCAAGGTCTGTAGATTTTGAACTGGTAGTTGAGATGATCATAAATGAACCAATATAGAGTGCACCAGTACAGAATGTGGATCTAGTCACACCGACATCATCAGAGAAATCTAGAGTGACTGAAGAACATAAACATGTGAATAAACCCAGGTATGTAAGACTGAATCACTCAGAAAATCAGATAATTGGGAATAAGTTTCAAGGTGTTATGACAAGAGGAGGACTAGCAAATGAAGAGGTATGCTTAATTTCTCAAATTGAACCAGCATCTGTTATTGAAGCATGTCAAGATGAACATTGGATAAAAGAAATGGAAGATGAATTAGAACAAATTGAAAAGATCAATACATGGACATTAGTTCCCAGACCTAAAGAAAAAAATGTAATTGGAACTAAATGGGTATTCAGAAATAAACTTAATGAAGATGGTAAGGTAATTAGGAACAAAGAAAAATTAGTGTGTAAAGGATATTCACAGAAAGAGGGAATTGATTATAATGAAACATTTGCACCGGTAGCTAGAATTGAGGCAATTAGATTATTTCTTGCATTTGCAGCTCACAAGAACTATAAAGTATATCAGATGGATGTAAAATGTGCATTTCTAAATGATGATCTTGAAGAGGAAGTTTACATGAATAGACTAATGGATTTTTATTGACAAATGTTAAAGATATGGTTTGTAGATTAAGGAAATCTTTGTATGGATTGAAGCAAGCTCCTAGAGCTTGGTATGCTAGATTGGACAAATATCTTTTGAAGCTTGGTTTCACTAAAGGTAATGCTGACAACAACTTATGTTTCAAAGTGACTAATGATGACATCTTGGTTATTGAATTTTTTGTTGATACTATCATTTTTGGAGGAGAAGATGGATTGTGTAAAGACTTTGCTAACAAGATGCAGAAGAATTTGAAATGTCTATGATTGGGGAGATAAAATTCTTTTTAGGATTGTAGATTTTACAAACTAATAGAGGTATATTCATATGTCAAAAAAATACTTGAAGGAGCTACTGAAGAAATTTGGTATGGAAAACTCTAAACCGGTAAGTACTCCTATGACTACAACTGATAAATTGACATTGAAGGATGATTCAGCTCCTGTTAATCTAACAAGATATAAGTCTATGATTGGAGGTTTACTGTATTTGACTCAAACAAGACCTGATATAATGAATGCAGTATGTATTGTTTCAAGATTTCAAAGTAATCCTAAAGAAAATCATGAATCAGCAGTAAAATGGATTTTTTCGGTATCTACAAGGAACAACAAATCTTTGTTTATGGTATGCTAAAGATGAATTTTTTTATTTATGTGCATACACCGATACAAATTGGGCAGGAGATGTAGATGACAGAAAGAGTACCACTGATGGTGTATTCTTTCTTAGTAGCAGATTGATTTTATGGATAAGCAAGAACCAGAGTTCTACATCATTATCAACAACAAAATCAGAATATGTTGCAGCAACAACTAATTGTATTCAGGTATTATGGATTAAGCAAATGTTGAAGGACATAAAGATAAAATGCAAAGAACCTATAATCATTTATTGTGATAACTCAACAATAATTTATATATCAAAGAATCTGGTATTTCACTCTAAGACTAAGCATGTTTCTATCAAATATAACTTTCTGAAAGAGAATGTTGAAGCAAAAGAAGATTGGTTTATGTGAATACTTGTTGGCATTTTGATGATTATGTTGTGATTGTCATTGATGGACACACACTTGCCATGAGATCACTTTTTGTATGTATGAGTTATGCTCAACTGATATTTGTTTCAAACCGGTATTACGTTATAGTCTTTAGACTATTAGTGTCTTGCAGAAAGTGTTTACTGATCTCAAGCGGCATGAGAACCTCAAGCGGTTTGAGGATCTCAAGCGGAATGGAGCAAAGGAATTAGAAGCAGCAGTTATCATTTTCCCAGTCTTCATTTCTGTCAATCGATAATCTGCTAAACTGGTATTACTCTAAGTTACCAACTAGTAATTTGTTTAATAGTCAACCCGGTATTACTCTGAGTTACCAACCGGTAATCGGTAAAGTTGTATAAATCGGTAATACTCTGTGATGAGTTACCAATTGGTATATCTTTGTGATGAGTTAGCATCCACCAACACTTTGACGGTGATTTTGTGTCGTGTTACCAAATGTGTCCAGATACAATGAACCTAGGAACTTGCAATGTAATCGTATTGGACTGACATGAAATCAGATTCCTTTTAAGGATATCATGTCTAGGGTTTTAGTGTGTGAGTAGCTGTTAGGGTTTGTAGTGGTTGATGAGTTCTTGTATGTGTGATCTTAACAGAAAAGATCAAGTCTATGTGCTATAACAAAGTGTGGATTTACTAAAGACTGGAGTAATGCTAAAATGCATTAGCAATGAGCTATCATGGATCTAACCAAGCAGACTATTCTATTCGCTAGATCATTCACTTGTTGATTACTCACATCTTTGACAAGTTAGAAACCCTTAACCAGGTAGGCCCAGAAAAGCCTTTGTAAATCCTCTAACAAGGTGATTCACATATGTGGATCTAAAATCCTCTCACGAGGTAGTCTTTAATCAGACTTATCTCCTAATAGAGATTGAGATTCCTAACAGGATCTGTTCTGGTAAAGAACATTGTATGACCTTAACCGGTCTGGTTACTATTATGCAAATAGTTACTTGTGAGTTTCATCTCACCATGGTTTTTTCCATTTGGGTTTCCACGTCAAAATCTCTTGTGTTATGGTGATTGTGCTTCTGTGGGTGAATGCCTTACTTGTTGTTTGGTTTGCATTTGTGCTAACCGGTTTGTTAGTTAAACTGTTATACCGGTTTACCGCTAGACTGATAAAGTGTTTGAGTACAGTAATTTTTGGTATACTAATTCACCTCGCCTCTTAGTATTCATCAATTTGTATCAGAGCCAACCTTTCTATAAGTCTAACCACTTGGAAAGAGATATGGGGGAATACAATGTGAGGGAACTTACTCATTGGCTCACTCAGATTGAGCAAGCCTATGATGAACTTAAAGTCAAATATAAGGCCTCTCAGGAAAAAAGAAGAGAGCATGCTGAAAAATTGATGGAGCTAACTGAAAACAATTCTTCTGATGAAGTGGACATGGAAGCCCTAGTTCAAGAAGTTGAAAAACTGAATGAGTCCAATGCCAACCTAAGAAGGGAACTTGAAGGACTAACTATTAGAATGTGTCAAGAGCTTGAGAACCGGAGGAAAGCTGAAGATTTGGTAAAAGACAAAGATCATGAGATCTCCAAGCTGAAGCAAGAGATCGATGCACTTACCACTCATCTTCATGAAAATAAAATGGAAAAGGAATAAATCCAAGGTGAACTACACATGGCTATTTCTAAGAATGCAACCTTGAAGGAACCCAATGCTGCTATCACCAAAGAACTTACCGAGTCAACGGAAATACTTGCCAAATTCAATAAGAGCACTGTCAAGCTAGAGTAGAAGCTTGAATAAGTTAAACCGGTAAAGAATACCAATGGACTTGGTTTCTCTGAATATGAGGAAGGTGAGACCTCTAGAACAAAAGATGGAGCATCAAAGAAACAACCGACACCAAAGGATAAGGGTAAGAAAAAGTTCAAACCTGTTTGCTTTAATTGTCTCAAGGAAGGACACACTGCTAATGTATGTAGAAGTAAGGCTTACAATAACTTTCCTTATTTTCTAAACGATAAGCCCGGACCCAATATATTCAATGGTAATTGTTATGCATGCAACAAGTTTGGGCATAGAGCATTTGAATGCAGGTCTATCATGCACAACACCGAAAGGTATCCTCAAAGGAGTAAAGGAGCTTTTTCTGAACCCTTTGGGAACCGGAACCCAAATCGGTTTAATACCTATAATTATCAGTCAGGAAGCAGTGGCTATCAAGCGGCAACTAGATGGAGAGCGACTTGTTTGATCTATCATGGTAATGGTCACACTGCTCCAACATGCAGAAGGAAGAATGGAAACATGAACAATGGACCTTGGAGAGCACCTGGGATGATTCACTATCATTGCAACAAACCGGGGCATACAACAAGATTTTGCAGAACGAGAAAGAATATATCGGATGATATACCGG
This sequence comes from Cryptomeria japonica, assembly GCF_030272615.1. NCBI lineage: Eukaryota > Viridiplantae > Streptophyta > Pinopsida > Cupressales > Cupressaceae > Cryptomeria > Cryptomeria japonica. Next base: position 145,895,589 of record NC_081406.1, read on the forward strand.
TAACTCTGGAAGGAAAGGTAGATGTTGAAACCATTCAAGCAGATATGAAGAAAACCTAGAAGAAGAAGCTAGAAGAAGTGATTCAAGAAGAACCGGTTTTTGCACCTAGTGTGGAAGTCACTAAACTGGCAAAATAAGCATCAGAAAAGCTTAGGGGGGGCAAACGGTGAAATATCTCAAACCCCCGGTTTAAACTAGTAAAAGACATTAACTGGTAAGTGATACCTATCAACTAGTAGAAGACCGTAAATGGTAAAGCAAATTAGGGTTTATGCCCTAATAGTGGAGCATTTATTATGGTAGGTGGAGAACTTGTTTAAAAGGATTTTTCAAGTCATTTTCCACTTATCAGCTCTCGAGCAAAGAAGTTTTTTAAAAACTGAGCAACGAAAAGCGATTTGGATTGTGATTCGAAGAATTCTCAAAATCTTGAAGAAGAATTAGAAGCGAATATCAATCGGTCAAGTGTAGAGCACAAAGCAATATTTCAGCAACCAAAGGAGTGTGTGATGAAGTGTAAATTGCAAGCCCTAAATTTTGAATTACGAAGGTATTTCTCAAATTTCTCTGTTTATCATGGCTTTTGCATCACACTCTAGCCATAGCGCACCCATTGATCCAGTAGACTTCATTCAACGGAAGGCAAAATACAATGCCCTATCTCAAATACCTGCTAGTGTTATAGTGGAGGAAGGCATTTTCGATTAGATTGACTATAAAATTGAAGACTTGGGATCTCTTGTAATCCATTCCCAGTTGAGTTTGTTCTGCGAGAAGGACAAGAAGATTAAACTGGAATTTAGTATCCTGGAAAAGAAGAAGCTTCACAATGCAGTCTATTTCCTTGAAGAGTTTTCAGATGATCACATCCACATCATTCTGAGCAGAGTGCACAATGATAAAATGTACTTAGAGAGGATGCATGACATCACACCAGAAGCAATTCATGTCATCACTGGTTTCTTTAACGTCGGTGAAGTGCCAGCCCTAAGGAAGATCAGCAAGACGGAAATGACCAAGCTCACCGGTTTTGTGAGCGACCAACGGGGAATGACCCTCAATCCCATCAAGGACGATCTGGTCAAATATGCTTGCATGGTAATAGGTTACCAGACATTTTATGCTAGCAGGATCAACTCTGTCTCTGCTGTAGTGGTAAATGCTGCCTACCGGATGATCATGGAAGATGCATTATTTGACTTATGCACCTGTATGCAAAGGCAACTTCTGGTGAACCTAAAGTCGATTAAACAAGACAATGCCTTGAGATTTAAGTTTGGACAACTATTGGTTGGGTTGTTCTTCTACTTCCAAGGTTACTTCCTAGGAGTCGGAGATATTCAGTGGTCTGTCGACTAATCGGTTACAAAGCAAAACAAGGAAAGCCTTCAAGCGGTTGGAACCGGTTATCCAGAAGTTCTGAACAAATACTTTGATGAGTTCAGATGCAAAATGAGCCAAAGAGTGAGAATATCAGGTGATATTGTCAAGAAATATGAAGATAACATCTGCTTCACCATCAAAGTTGATGAGTGCATAATGGAGGCGGTTGAGCCTAGATAGGAAGAAGTGGAACCGATGGGATATGAGGTAATGTATGACATGCTAGATGGATATGCCTCTACCCTACTTGCCTCGCCCCTTGATCCAAAGGAAAAGAGAATCGACACCTATTTGGAAAGGGTTACACTAGTTGAAGAACCATCAGTAAAGAAGGGAAAGGCAGTGCCTTCAGTATAGGCACCGGTTACCACAGCAAGTCCCAAAGTGACCAAGTGGTCACCAGCAAAGAAGAAACTAGAAGCTGCACCCGCCAAAGTCTTTGAGAGAAAGCAGAAGACAAAAGACACCACACCAGACTCAGAGGACACTGTGTTTGAAGTACAACCTAAGAAGACTAGGCAAACGAGGAAAAAGACAAAGAATGAACCGGCAACATCTGCACTGGTAAATATTGATATTTCCTCCCACAAACCTTTGACACATTGTCAAAGAACTATTAAGAATATTAGAAGAAAAGTACTTGGTGATTTGAAAGAGTGCTTTGATGATTTTAATGATGATGAAAAGAAGGAAGTTGAATAGGAAGTCATCAATTATTTATGTATTAATGACCGGTGGCCATCAGAAATTAAATTTGAGACACCTGATTCTTTGTATAATTCTTTAGATAACAAGTGGTGCATTGCCATAGAGAAGGAATAGGAAATAAGAGAGGAATTATTTGCACAATACTTTACTAATGTGCCTAAAACTGAACTTCATGAAGTAGTGGAAAGATATAAGGGCCTTTTCTTCATGAGAAGAAGGAGACTCTTGTTGCTAGAAGGAAAAGTTCCTGAAGTGGTAAAAGATACCCACTCTCATGCCCAAGCCACTTTAAGGTTGCATCAAGTGGTTGAAGCCAACAGGAAAGATGAGCAAGAACCGGCAACCAATAAACCGGATGAGGTATATGATAGTGAAGGAGAACAGGTCACTGATCAAATGGACCCTATTGATATTGATGCCTTGAATGGTGAAAATGTCACTCCGGGTACACCATCAGAAGTGGTAGAACAAGAAAAATAGGACAAAGAAAAGGTTGCCAAGGAGCAAGCGGAAAAAGAGAAGAAGCAACAAGAAGTAGAAAAGAAGAAATAGGTAGAAGAAGAGAAAAAGAGAAAAGAGGAATAAAAGAAAAAAGACGAGGAGAAGAGGAAACTAGAAGAGGGAAATAAAAGAAAAGAAGAGGAGAAGAAGAAACAAGAGGAAGAGAAGAAGAAGAAGGAAGAAGAAAAGAAAGAAGAAGAGAAACGACAGGAAGAAGAAAAGAGAAAGGAAGAGGAGAAGAGGAAGCAGGAAGAGGAGAAGAGAAAGGCAGAAGAGAAGAGGAAGTGGGAAGAGGAGAAGAAGAATTAGGAAGAGGAGAAGAAGAAGAAGAAGGATGAAGAAGAAAAGGAGCGGAAAGAAGAAGAGAAGAAGAAGGAAGAAGAGAAAAGAAAGCAAGAAGCAAAGGAGCAAAAGAAGGCAGAAGAAGATAAGTTAAGAGCCAAAGAGAAGGAGGAAGCAGCATAGAGCACACAGGTGGAGACCCCAAAGGCAACCGATAGTCAAGTCAAATCGACTGACATTACTAGTCCCATTGACCTCCAATCTGCTAACGAATCGGAGCTACTACAAAGCATTAAGCTTGCTCAAGAATGCCTAGAGGTGATAAGGAGGAAGAAGGAGCAAGATGTGATCCAAGCTGTAGTAGACACTCTTACCAGTTTGATACTTGGTACCAACCTCCCCAGTACCGATTCCTCTCTGGCCCAATTGAAACTCTTATGCACAGTTGTGGAGGACCAGGTACAAAGCCTGGAAGAGGTTGCTGAAGCACATGCCAAGAAAGAGCATCAAAAGGCTTTGAACACTGCGTTGGTGAAAAAGTTACATGAGCGTCGGTCTGATTTGCAGAAGGCACAGAAGGACATCAGAGATGCAATGGTTGAGGGGAAATTGTTGCTTAGTAGGATATGTCTACCCCATCTATTATGTGATGATGTGCTTGCCCAGAAAGACAAACTGCAAATTGATTTGCAGACATTCATAAGCACCTTAAAGACCCCATATGACTCCTTTACTGCTTATGGGAAAACCGTTCACTGGTTTCAACTTTAGGCTGCAAGAATTGATTTGGAGATCAGCAAGTGGACCAAGGATTTGTAGGAACTATAACTAGTTCTACTACCAAGACTGTAAATACTTCAGAAGTGCTATCTCAATCTGGATGCCTTGACGGTTACTCAATAGATGAGTACTTTGGATGCCATGGAGGAACAGGTATCCCAGATGCAAACGGAGAGTGAGGTTGCTACCTCATTACTTGAGTAATGGTCCTTATCCATGAAGCAATTTATGTAGGACTTTAAATAAGTTTTTGACAAGTTTCACTCTTTATTGTCATAAACATTTATTTAGCTAATAGAAACAGGGGTTATTCAACTGTATTTTGTCATTGTTGGCAAAGGGGGAGAAGTATTTTGGTATTTAAAATTTTGATGCATGCTATGTATACTCATGTTTATCTCTATAAGGAAGTAGTATACATTTTCTTTTGCAAAGGGATAGTGTATATGCTTAGGGGGAGTATTTTTTATTATGGCATATTTCTTTTGTAAAAACACTTAGATGTCAAAAATTTTCCTCAGTGTTGCCATCAATGCCAAAGGGGGAGATTGTTGGCATTTTTGATGATTATGTTGTGATTGTCATTGATGGACACACACTTGCCATGAGATCACTTTTTGTATGTATGAGTTATGCTCAACCGGTATTTGTTTCAAACCCATATTATGTTATAGTCTTTAGACTATCGGTGTCTTGCAGAAAGTGTTTACTGATCTCAAGCGACATGAGGACCTCAAGCGGTTTGAGGATCTCAAGCGAAATGGAGCAAAGGAATTAGAAGCGGCAGTTATCATTTTTCCAGTCTTCATTTCTGTCAACCGGTATTACTCTGAGTTACCAACCGGTAATCTATTTAATAGTCAAACTAGTATTACTCTGAGTTACCAACCAATAATCGGTAAAGTTGTATAAACCAGTAATACTCTATGATGAGTTACCAACCGATATATCTTTGTGATGAGTTACCATCCACCAACACTTTGATGGTGATTTTGTGTCGTGTTACCAAATGTGTCCAGATACAATGAACCTAGGAACTTGCAATGTAATCCTATTGGACTGACATGAAATCAGATTCCTTTTAAGGACATCATGTCTAGGGTTTTAGTGTGTGAGTAGCTGTTAGGGTTTGTAGTGGTTGGTGAGTTCTTGTATGTGCGATCTTAATAGAAAAGATTAAGTCTATGTGCTGTAACAGAGTGTGGATTTACTGAAGAATGAAGTAATGCTAAAATGCATTAGCAATGAGCTATCATGGATCTAACCAAGCAGACTGTGCTATTCGCTAGATCATTCACTTGTTGATTACTCACATCTTTGACAAGTTAGAAACCCTTAACCGGGTAGGCCCAGAAAAGCCTTTGTAAATCCTCTAACAAGGTGATTCACATCTATGGATCTAAAATCCTCTCACAAGGTAGTCTTTAATCAGACTTATCTCCTAATAGAGATTGAGATTCCTAACAGGATCTATTCTGGTAAAGAACATTGTATGACCTTAACCGGTCTGGTTACTATTCTGCAGATAGTTACTTGTGAGTTTCATCTCACCGTGGTTTTTCCCATTTGGGCTTCCACGTCAAAATCACTTGTGTTATGGTGATTGTGCTTCTGTGGGTGAATGCCTTACTTGTTGTTTGGTTTGTATTTGTGTTAACCGGTTTGTTAGTTAAACTGTTATACCAGTTTACCGCTAGACTGATAAAGTGTTTGAGTACAGTAATTTTTGGTATACTAATTCACCCCCCCCTCTTAGTATTCATCAATACTAAAGAGAAGATTGCAGATATCTTTACAAAGCCTTTGCCTAAGGAAACCTTTGAATATCTTAGGGAGTAGCTTGGGGTAATACCCCATCGGTAGAGACTTAGACAGTTGAAGATTGGCATCAAACCGACAAAAACTAACAAAGAAATCTTTTTTCTGGCTTTGATGGAGGAGAGCTACTTCTCAGGGGGAGTAGTTGGTTGTATGTTCTGGTATTTTTTAATTACTTTGGCATTTAATGTCAAAGGGGGAGTTAGATCTATGGAAAAACATTCTTGGGAGAGAGATATATGAGACATTATTTATTGGGGGAGAGATATATACTCCTAGTATTTTGATTTTGATTTCTGGTATTAATATATTCTGGAGATTGTTGATTTTTGGTTTTTGGCATTTTGTTTTGGCACTTAGATGTTTTTCCATCTAGTGTTGCCATCAATGCCAAAGGGGGAGATTGTTGGTATTATGGATGTGTTGCATTAGTTTTATCATTGATGTCAACATTTATCCTTTTGGAGTTCTACATTGTTGATTTGGCATTATGGTTATATTGGTTTACTATTGAACCGACACATTGTGTTCACCGACAAGGTCAGTGACTTATACACAGTCACCGGTATATGCTCACCGACAGGTTATATGGTTCCCCGACATAGATGATGACTTGTTATCATCTGGAGATCACTTGATTATGTCAAAGACATGGTTTGGATACTTGGTTTTGATTTTTTGGTTATTGGTCTAATTGGGTTGACATATTTGCTGTTACTGGCAGATTGGTCTAGGTTATGGACCGGTATGTATTATCTATTCCAGGTCAGCACGACACGTTATGGAGATGATTTATTGATTGAATATTGTTGTAAATGTATTGAGCTGACATGATGCATCGCATCAAGACTTATTTGTAATTGATTCTATTGTAATATTCTTAGTGAGCCGACCTACACATTTGGTCTTAGGTTTTGTATATATGTAAGATCTCATTTGTGAGATGAGACATGGTATGTAAGGTTATGGTATGGTATTGTAACATGGTATGTGTGAATATTGAAGATCATATGAGCAAACCATAGAGAAGGTTCAAGGAAGGTTTGAAGGTGTTTATCAGAGCTTAACCGATACTGAATCTGGCATTGGAGATGCTATTTTGAGCAGTACATATTCTAGGATTTAACCATCCTACTGTAGTAATTGTGACTCCCATTTGAGTAGTGTGCTCTAGGTGGTTGGCCTTTTTGCATGTGCAGACCCCATTTGTATACACATACTATCTGCAGTAGTATCATCTAATTGTGGGTAAGGTTTCCCACCGTGGTTTTTCCCCTTACAGGGTTTCCACATCAAAATCTCTGTGTTATGTGTTGTGGATGTTGTTTCTCTTTCTATTTCATGCATTAAGTTTCACCGGTATTAATATTAACTGCTAATTTGTTTACCGACAATAATTTTGGCTTACCAGTATTAAGTATCAAGTTTGTTTAAGTTATAATTGGGTTCTCAGTTGCCCTTCTAGTTCCTAACAAAGGTGAATATCATCACTAATAATGATCTGACCAATAAACCAATATCCCTAAGACGACATCTATAAGATAAAAATAATAATCAACTTGGTAAAGTATAGATTAACATTGTAGTTGGCAACATCAAACCAATCGATATGCCTTATCAAACCCAAAGATTGGTTGTATGATTAATTATGAACATTGGATTATAATTAGTAAGTAAATATACTCATTAATAACAAGTGATACATGCATAAGCATTCCTCATTCATGGCCAAGGAAAGATAATAGATGCTTACAATAATTAACTAATCATTAGCACCAGTTAGCTTTTCATATGGGATGTGATCTCATGTCAGGAGGGAAACTGTTCACATTCACATCTTTTCGCTTCTTATTTAAGAGACATCAATATCATTCTAATGGGAGAAGATGGAAGAGTTTATATATTTATTTAATTCAAATCTGAATGCACCAGTATGATGATAGAAGTGTCAAATACGAATGCATGAGGAGCTGACATGTTACCGATCAAGGAAGACTTTGTCGTAGAATTTCATACCACTGGTCAGAAGGAACCAATACTATATTGATGCTCCACATTGAAGGGTGAAACAAATTGAGCAATGAGAGATTTTTGAGCATATGGAAATCAATTATAATATAGGAGTAGATAGTGAGGAATTTTATGAAAGATTTATGAGGAGATTGTAAGGGTTTTAGAGCAGTTTGTAAGAAGATGATAATCATTTTATGGGGGAGGTTTATGATCAGCATAATCAGGGAAAGTTATCAAGATAAGTTCCATCTTCTAAAATTATTCTTAGTATTATGATAGTAAAAATGTCTTTAGAATCCATTAAATTATATTTATGAATGTATTACAAATCTCATTTTAAGTTAGAATTGTTGATTCAGGACCACATTAAGATAAATTCCAAAAGGGTACATTACAGTTTTGCTTGCATTTAGGGCTTCATTTTATGTCTACTCTGAGATCTTTCATGAGAATGAAGTCTTGTTGCGAGTAGGTTCTCATGCAAAGTTTCACATGTATACTACAACATCAAAGATAAATATATCAAGATTCACAAAAGGGTAGTCATCTAATCTATGTAATGGGTGATGCGTAAAGGAGAGCAATCATAAAATGAAGGAGCAGTCAAAGGGTTACTTCAAAGAGTTTGAACATGAAGTTAGCCTCTTCAATGAAGGAGTTTGCATGAAAAGGTTAAGAGAAGCCACACACCAACTATAAAGGGCCATATCATGCAAAGGCTCAGCAAGCTCTAGGTAGGTTCTCCTTTTACATTCACACCCTCTTTGTGTTTCATGACATAGATTAATTTTTGCATGTATATAGAGGATTTTACCTCTTTGTTTCTATGTTTTTAAAGCAAATCAGTCTGAAATCTATGATAAAGATTGAATGAAATTTCTTGAAGAAAGAATGAATGAAATTTCTTGAAGAGTAGTTCACATGTTTTAAAGTATGGACTCACACCTTTGACAGTCTAAACCCTTGAAGGAAAGAATGCTTGATAACTTTTATTAGACTATCATAGGAATAGGGCAGGTTTGTTGATAATTTTTTAAAGTCATGAGCAAATAACAATCCATCTTTTTATTTCCAAGCCTCCACATACAAGCACATCAAGATCAAGGTGAAGACGATCCTATGAAGCTTCTACAAGACAAAGAGAGTCCAATTAGAGATGTACACAGATAAATGACAGTCAAAGACAAGCATTAAAGATAGAAGGACAACCCATGGTAAGCAATGAGTCAACCTATTCAAGGACAACAATAGCACAACCCATTCTAGTCTGCAAAGCACATATATCACTATAAAAAAGCATCCTTTGAGCACACAATGACATAACCCTACCCAAAACAAAGAGAGCAACACCTATATCAAAAGAATGAAGAGTTGAACAATGTTCATTGTTGTTGCATTTTTAAACAGAGCTTTAATAAGTAGTCAATATTGTGACAAAAGGAGATGTGATCAAGGATGTATCATCTTCATAGTGAAATGATAAGGATACAGAGCAAGCTTTTGTCCCAAACATAATGGAGGATAATCATAGTAGTAATGTGATTTATTATATACTTGAAGGCTACATGTATTATGTAAAATTGTAGTTGTTGAAGTAGAGTTGTTGCAATATTCTCTTCATGATTTCACAAAGCAGTAGCAACACAAAGAACATAACATCCAAAAGAATCAAGTCAACAAATAAATAGAAAGTTGCAACCCTCAAAGTCTGAAAAATCTCAAGCAAAGGATAAAAGGATCAACTGCAAGGCATATATGGCTATCAAGTCAGTCCAAGGATATTAAATGAGCAATATAAATACTCATTAACAATGGTTATATGATAGAGAGAGTTTTGTTGTAGACCTCACACAGTTACTATTAAAGAGAAAATACAATGATAAAGTCATAAAGATAGTATGATAAGGTCAAAAGCGAATGACAAGGGTTGTGTGAGCAACCTACATAGAGTGCCTATGATACAACCCAATAAAGAACTTTATCATAGTGGTATAAAATGAGAAGCCCTAGATCATAATGAAAGATGAAGAGCAGAATTGATTTATTTTGTTTGAGTAGATTGGAGATTAAAATACCAAAGGTGACAGTGAATAAAGGTTGCAACAACATCAAGAATCACAAGGCCAATGCTAACCTTAATCAACATACACGTTATAGAGATGATTCACAAAATAGAGATGGGTGTCAAATGACATGTATGCATTTATTTTTTACAAGAAAAGACAATAAAACTATCAAGTTGCAGTCCCTTTCAGTCTCTTTGACATAAATAATATATTTGAGAGAAAAATAGGGAAGGTCTTAATAGTAAATAGAGCAGTATATAAAAGTTGTGATGGTGAATTTCTTCATGATTAAAGAGCACACTTGAAAGTGAATAAGCAATAACAGTAAATACAAGAATGAATTTGTCTCAAAAATATTAATGCTTAAGAGCCCAAGTATCAAGAGTTCACCATTAAAAGAGGTGAAGAGTAGTTCATTCTCAAGGCATAAAGAGGCAGCCTTAGTCAAAAAAAGCCCCAAAAAGACAATTCTAAGAAGCAAAAGGTATAGTTCATGATAGTGATGATTGACAGTCAAGATAAAGGATTGAGCATAGGGTAATCATTGTGATATCAAGATTGAAGTCATAGTTTAATGTATATATTGTATATTAAAGAGGATGCATTATAAAGATACTATTGTAGCATTTGTGGTAGAACACAGCCAATCCAACTAGATATCATGGAGGTATGACATAAAATGTTCACCAAGGATCATTACATACACAGTCATAAAGATACATCACTATCAAAGAAACATAGCATCGTATCAAAGCCTCAGAGTAACATCAAATCATTGAACAAAGGCAACTTTAGGACCATGAAAGCCTTCTACAAAGGAATTACCAGACTTGTGAAAGTGTTTTGAGCATTTCAATGGACAAAGAACACAGATAGATGAGAAAAAAAATTTAGTCACGGATCATTGCAATCAATGCCTTGATAAGCCCTTTTAGTAGCAAGTAGGATTACTTTCAATAATCATAGCAGTCCCTAATGGTATCCTATCCATAAAAAATGCTCAAGTAAAGAATGTATAAAACACAATACTCCAAAAGCTCAGTCACAAGCTTTAAGGGGGTTATCAATTTTTAGCAAAAACATCTCTATCAAAGCACAATGTTGCTTCTACAAGACAAAAGAGCCAAATTCCAAAATGTGAGCAAACCTAACCTTAGATCTAAGGCATGAGGTAAAGAGGATAGTAATTTCAAAGACAAAGCAGTGACAACAGGTCTAAATGATAATAGAGATAGTCATATTGAGTCTAAAAGAACAAAGCAAACAATAATTGTCCTAGTATCTTTTCCAGAGCTATTGAAGGTCACAGAGCATTTAGGAGTAGGGATGTTTTCTTTACAAAACTTCAAAGCAGTTCAATATTATGATGCAAATATAGAAGCAAGGACCTCATGACTATGACATCAAGAAAGAGCCAGGAGACAGAGGATATAAGTTGATTTCATAGGGCACATGATAAAGACACCAATGAAGAGTAAATGGAGAAAGATGCAGACCATTCAAGGAATACCTAGCAAGGGGAGTACTATCAAGGGGAGACAACTTTGATAGAGAGAAAGACAAGAGAGCAAAGTTAAAACTACTGAAAAGATTTAAGACAAGGCTTCTAGGGTATAGAGTAGCAATATTGTTATAATAATCTCAATAAAAGCCATTTCTCATAGCAATCTTTTAGGGGCACTCATATCATTTTAGTTTATCTTTTTGCTAGCAATTAAAAGAAGGTCTAAAAGATAGTACATAGCCTTATAATGAGTATAAAGACAATGATTTAAGAGTGTTGAGAGAAAAGAATAATAAAGAAAACTCTTGGTTAAGTCAACAAGCTCCTAGATCGCTCATTAAATCAAGGATAATGCAACCACTTGATAGCATCAGACAATCAGTTCATGATAGGTTTTGGAGGCAAAGGTGGAGCTTTCGGTTTGAGGCTTGAAAATGGGGATTTTGGAAGATAATGCAGTAGTTTGTCATTAGTTTAGGAGCCCACATGGATAATGCATGGGGTGAAGGAAAGGTTTGAGCCCACAAACTCTCAGTTGGCAACTATTAAAGGCCTTTCTCTATCTCATTCTTCACCAAATTCGACCCATGATGAATCAATCATGCAAGATAAAGATAGAAGCAAGAAAGGACAATCAGTTAGAGATCAGTCCTGAGAGGCACAAACAGTTCTTCATCAGCTTCTGTTTAGTTACTCTCAAGGCTTCTTTTATATTCTTTCCTAGTTCTTTTCTTTCTCTCAGCTAGTATTGTAGCTTTTCTAGGCTCTTTCAAGATGAAGAACATTGTAACGCAGATTTTAGAAGCATTTTCAGATTTGTATGAACAATTCCTTCCAATTTTAATAAATAACAACAATTTTCCTTCTTAATACTTCATGACATAGAGAGTTTTGTTGTAGACAAATATTAAGGGCTAATTTCAGAGTTTTCTTTGTTGCAATTTTAAATATATTGAAAACTATTTTGAACAAGTGTATAGAGAGTTTGAATGTAAATGATGTTTGCAACATCACAAACTATAAGATAAGTTTTGTTTTGCAAAATAAAAATAAACATGTTTGAATTTGTTATTGCTTGCTTAGATTATGATCAAGGGAGTACTTGTTGCAGATTAGGCTCTCTCTCTCTCAATTTGATTTGTATCATAGCCAATATGAGAATTTTTTTTTTAAAGGGTTGTTAGTTTGTTAGAAAAAACAGATGTGTGTTGGACATCTTTTATAGATATAAGGGAAAGAATATTATAATGTTATAAATTATCGCATAAATGATTTACTTAATCTATCAATCTCAATTTTTATTGTAGTTCATTTACATTCAAGGGAGTACTTGTTAGTTTGCTATAAAAAAATAGATGTGTGTTGGACATCTTTTGAATTTGTTATTGCTTGCTTAGATTATGATCAAGGGAGTACTTGTTGCAGATTAGGTTCTCTCTCTCTCAATTTGATTTGTATCATAGCCAATATGAGAATTTTTTTTTTAAAGGGTTGTCAGTTTGTTAGAAAAAATAGATGTGTGTTGGACATCTTTTATAGATATAAGGGAAAGAATATTATAATGTTATAAATTATCACATAAATGATTTATTTAATCTATCAATCTCAATTTTTATTGTAGTTCATTTACATTCAAGGGAGTACTTGTTAGTTTGTTATAAAAAATAGATGTGTGTTGGACATCTTTTGAATTTGTTATTGCTTGCTTAGATTATGATCAAGGGAGTACTTGTTGCAGATTAGGCTCTCTCTCTCTCTCTCTCTCTCTCTCTCTCTCTCTCTCTCTCTCTCTCTCTCTCTCTCTCTCTCTCTCTCAATTTGATTTGTATCATAGCCAATATGAGAATTTTTTTTTTAAAGGGTTGTCAGTTTGTTAGAAAAAACAGATGTGTGTTGGACATCTTTTATAGATATAAGGGAAATAATATTATAATGTTATAAATTATCACATAAATGATTTATTTAATTTATCAATCTCAATTTTTATTGTAGTTCATTTATATTCAAAGCAACAAAATAAAGTAATGAAATGCATACCAATATTAAAGACCCCAAATCTATAAAATTACTCTTAAAAGTTCATCATAGAGGGGTATAAACAAAAAACACACAGAACAAAGCACGGTGGTCACACAAAGCGATCATGAAAACAATCTAAACATCAAGCACATATACATACTAGGTTTCATGTTTAATCATTCACATCAACCTCACCAAACACACCAACTTTAATGATAGCAAATTCCTTGTAATTATTACCATCCATGGAAAATCCTAGTAGTTGATTGTCAATCATAACAATTTGACAAAAAAGTACTTAAAATAAAATTAAATAAATAAAAAAATACATGTAAAAGACAAAATTCCACACTCTAAGTTTTTAAATAAGGAAAAAGAAAAGGGCAAAATGAAAAACCTAAGTTGATGATGCAACTCAGTAATCCTCTGTTGTCAATGGCCTGTGAGAAGTGCTAATACTAGCATGAGAAATGGGCCCACCCATGAATCCAATGTCAGTGCCATGAATGGCTGAAACATAAATACGAGTCAATCTATAAGAAATTAAAACAAATCTAAATATTTATTCTAAAGAAAAATAAAATAGAGTATGAAAACTTAAAGAATAAGAGAAAAATATCCTTAGAAGTGGTCAAATCTAAAACTTATTATCTACAAATTTATATTAATTTTATCAAAACATTGAATTACATCCTAGGTCTAACATGTGATGCTCACTATTATCATCGTAATGGCATAGAGAGTAAGCCATGTTAAAAGCAACAAAGATAATATTAGTAAGGATGAATAAACCAGGGTTGACAACTTCAAAGGTAGATGGCTATTTTATATTATTAAAATCATAATATAATCAACTATCTATATATAAACAACCTATGATTCCAATTTGTTGAGATGTTCAAATAGTGAAACCAATCTATTAGTTATTTGAGTAAAGATAACCTATAGTAAGATCTGTGATTCCTATTCATTCTAGCAGGGTAAATAGTCTATTAGTTTTTATAGTAAAGATAATCTATAAGAAGATCTTTGATTCCTATTCATTCTTGTTGGACAAACAATCCAACTTATTTTTATATAACAAAATATTTTCTTAGTGTTTCTTGTCAAAGCTACGGGCCTTTATCCCCAAGTACCATTTGCAAGCCACTTCAAACTCCCCAAGGTTTGTCAATTCCTCAATACATTTTTTTGTCCCTTAACCTCAATACCATGCTTAAGTTATGCTTAACAACTCTTCCTCGAGTGCTCTTCCTTTGTCAAACTTTCCTCATTAAATAGTTGTTTCTTGGTGTGTCATCATCCTTATTAATCTAAAGCCTTGCATACGTTAAGAGGGAAGACTTAATCCTCAACCCTGGTCCTCAATTCCCTAATTTTAAATATTGACTACATAACAACTTGCCGTAACGGCCCAGAATGCCATGCGCATGCCAAATTAGCTACTAACATCGTATGATCAACTATCAAATATCTATCACTACTTGAGGATTATTAGTTCGAGTCATGCATGGAACTATAGCTGAGGGGCAGAGTCCTTAAACACTGATTAAACTAAGCATGAATAGCCAATCAGGATTTAGTATTTCCCAAGGTTTATTTTTGGATGCTAGTTGCCTTAGTAAAGTTGCAAATTTGTTAAGGCTAGTATTAGTTTAAAAAATTTTGGCACTCTATTATTGGCCTTTGTTTCGGTTGTAGAATGACATGAAAGTTTTTTAGACTTTCGATGGGAGAGAACACATATTTCTTTAGGCTGTAGAATGGCAGGAAAGTTTTTTAGACTTTCGATTGTAGAGTTTTTAAGATTAAATCTATCCGCCAATTTTTCGGCTGCTGCAGGAATGCAGTGGTTTCAAGGCTTCAAAACAAGAGAGGACATAGATGCATAGAGAACAGTTGGCTGGTAAAATAGTAGTGTCTAGAAATTGGTGATTATCATATTATGTGTTGCATGCAGGTGAGGATTTTAAAAAAATATTAGTTTCATGTGCAGTGACATTCCTTTTACAGGAATTCAAAACCCAAAGGTTTATCTCTGCCTCCAAAACTGGACCTCAAGGATTGTATTTTAAGTTGTTTGTTTGCAATCACCATTCCTTGCGTTGCCTTCATCCTTCCAATCTGTCGGACGGAGCAAGGAGAGATCCAATATTCAACATGGTAAGGGGTCATTAGTGGTAAGGTTTGCGCCTCACAATACAAGCAACTAGCCAACTATTGACTCTTCCCGTGGAGACCACTACTCAATGTATGAGCACCAGGGATACCATGGTATTATAAATCTAAAATAGGTTGTATCAATTTGTGAAGAGTGGGAAATTTTCTATATATTAGTTATCCTTGTTGCATGTGTGGCAACAACAACAAGCTAAGTTGAGCATAACTCCATAGCTACACACTGGGCATTCAGTTATAGAAGATATTAGGTGATTCAAGGAAATCAGTATGAGTCGCTCATGTTTTCCTATTTGTATTTGTAACTTTAATTATGGTTCTTGTACCCTTTGGAAGTA
Source organism: Cryptomeria japonica (assembly GCF_030272615.1). NCBI lineage: Eukaryota > Viridiplantae > Streptophyta > Pinopsida > Cupressales > Cupressaceae > Cryptomeria > Cryptomeria japonica. The sequence goes on from NC_081406.1 coordinate 145,911,179, forward strand.
ATAAGACCCACTCTGATTATGTATGTGAGCCACATCAATGTTATGAATCAAGTGACTGGTTATATTATTTTAGTGTCAAGTTCCTGAGTATTTATTTAAATTTGAAGATTAATTTGTGTCTAAGAAATGTACTTTCTTACACATGAGAATAGTGTAAAATGTTTATTGCTAAGCTTCTTTATCTAGTATACTTCATCTTGATGGACAACCAAGCACTAAAATATACCAAATCTCAAGACAAATTATCTCATAACAATGACAAATAGATCTCCTTTTACAAATATACATTTGTGGTACAACATGTGAGTAGCAAAACTAACGTGGTGGCTTATGCTTCAAGTATGAGTTGTCACCTACTTGTCTTAATAAGCAATTAGATTGTTGGGTTTGAGATGGTTTTGATGTAGACGTAGCTTGTTATCCTTGTCCATCAAAGCTACTTATGTATAGGCATCACTAGATTGTTCTCTAAATCTCTATTTGTTCTTTCCTTGTACCCAAATCCTACATAGTTAGGCCTTTCCTCAAGAAAAATGGGATTAAGCTTTCCTTTCCCATCCTTGCCAAGATTTTTCCTAATATTTGCAAAAATTACCTAATATCTCACTCAATAAATTCTTGGAAGAAATTAGGTGATAAAATGACTAGCTAGCATGCCTCTATCATGATTTGTGAATCCTTGGTAGAAGCTAGTCTCCTTTTCTTGGTAGGATCTTCATGGGTGTCATTATCGCTTTTGCTTTGTTAGTTTCAACCCTTTTTCCAAACCCTAATGATTTTGGCAATTCTTCCTGCCTTTTTCATTTTCCTAGAATTCCAACAAGTAAATTGCACACTCAAGTACAATTTTCATTTTCTCTCCTTCGTACACAATTGTTAGTAGAGCTTTAAAAAGCTCTCTGTGCAGATCAATCGACATGTCTACGATTGATGGTTTTTTCCTCTACTAAATGATTTCTATGAGCTCTATGACTGTGAAAAGTTATTGACATTCTCCTGTTAGACAATATGATGTGGTGAGCAATTAAATAAACTATGAAAATAACAACAACAATGATCACAACCACTAACCGTTTATTGAGTAAAGCTACAAATTGAGCTTACACTAGAATTGCCCATGGCTTCAACTCTTCGATCAACTTTTTCTATATACAAGATGAAATTTTTTATTTTTTACTGTTTTTTGTTTAATTACAAATTAAATGCTAGTTACTTGTACTTTTCATCAGTTAACAAAGTTTTTTGTCATTGGTTCATAGTTGTACTCTATAAATAATTCTAGATTCAGATGTATGTCCTAGTTCATATTTACAATTCCGAGCAATTTCAGAAAAAATTAGTTCATTTCTTAACTTAAATTTAGGTGATCTAGATATAAAAGCCTTTTTCCAGATCCAAATTTCTTCTTCCCCGACATAGTAGGGTTTACAAACTTCCTTACTCTATTTTGTAGACTCTAACAAACTTAGGTTCAATAGTGTATGTAGTGGTATAAATTGTGATTTGGTTATAATACAAAAAGATTTCACATCATGTGCCTCAAATCTTTAGAAGACATATCTGTCTTTGATTCTGGTTTATGTTTCTCTTCTAGATTGACTCTGAGTTGCAAATGACAACCTAAATAAGGTGTTCTTCCTTGAGATTTTCCTCATGCACTAGTCTCTTGTAGCTGTTATTTGGGAAAATTCTCCTTCCTCTATATGTTAAAGAAATGAGACTTCAAATTGATTTTATTACAATTTACTTCATGTTGTCCTAGAGTTCTCTACTAATTTTCGTCAATATTTTCTATTTGAACCTTTTTTTATTCTCTTGAAGACATATGCACAAGTGATTTGAAATTTGAATATGCTACATTTGATCTATCCTATCTTGCCTATTTCCATCGAATAAGCACCCTGCTATGTAGATAAGCGGATCAAGCACCGTGTGAGAAAAAATTAAAATGGATATCACAAACATAAATAGTAAGCTTCAAGCTTAAAACCAACATTAAATATAGGATAGGGATGGATATCTACTTTAAAGCTAACCACCATAACTACTCTTTATTTGGCCTTATAAGTCCATTATTTGTGGGTTTTTATCAGAACCAAAGGCCTGTGGATATTGTAGTTCAGTTTTAGACAAATTAACACACACAAAGCTAATGTTGTACAATCTAAAGGTCTATCAAATACCTATACATTGAGATCAAGTGATTATCATTAATATCATAATTTAAAAAACTTAATCTGCCCTTTCAAGGACAGGTGCACACTATTATTATATTAATGTTTGTTATAACCATAGTAATACCTCTAATTTTCAGACAGATTTGTATTTTTTTTTGTTTCTATATGTTTATTATGTTAAAAAACGCAGATCTATATGAGAGTATGATGAACACTACAAGTAACCCTATTTTAGTTTAGCCCGTTTAATGAAGATAAACTGATAAACAATAAATAAGAACATCAGTAGAAAATCCTTACAAAGATTTAAAAATCATATTTCTTCTAGCTATTCTGGAATTAGTTTCTACTTGGGAAACAATGCCAGTGTTTTTAACCTATGGTCTAATTAATTTTTATCATTAAACTGATTTATTTCTTCATTTCTACTTTTTCATGATTGGCCTTTGGTATTTTTGTAAGGGGATTTCAATTTTTTTAAATTTTTGACCTATGGTCTACACGTGCCTAGCCTTTGGTTCCCCATTTTGCATCTTGAATAGTCCACGTGCCTAGCCTTTGGTTCCACATTTTTAATATTAAACAGTCCACGTGCCATGGCTATGTTTCCACATTTTGCAATCTTTGCTAGACATACTCACTTCACCTATTTTATACCTCTCTAATTTCACCTAAGCTGTTATTATGACAGCCTATATTCAAGAACATGTTTTAAGGTCAAGGAAAGAGCAATATGATCTTTAGATTTTGAGATATAGCCATCGACATATCTATATATTTTATGATCTGAAGCTTCTTTCCAGAATTTCATCCATGGTCACACAAAGAAATCTTGTTTGGTAAATTAGTCTGAGTGTAGTAACCCCTGGATAATGCAGCAGACATTACTCAGCAAAACCTTAAGGAAAACCTATCATTATGTAAATTCTGCGTTTTCGTTTCCATTAAATGGAAACCCTAGTAAACAAAAAAAAAGGAGAGAAAAATGTGCCTTGCTTATCCTTCCACATTTTGCATACATGCCTACGTCCACGCAAGGAGATTGTAGAGGGATTGAGGTGAGTTGCTTGTCATGGTGAGTTTTTTTAATATATTTGTACTTAGCGGATCATTTTTTGTTGTGTTTTATTTCTTTCTCAGAGTCTTTTCCTTGAATGTTTGTTCAATATTTAGACCATGCCAAGATTTTGACACGTTACTGCCATTATATAGCCACAGAAAAGCCAAATGCTAATAATGTTAGACCTCTATCATCAGGATATGTATGTTGTCTATTAATTATTAGGTTATTCCTCATTTCATGATCCATGTTTGCTACATCTGCATTTGGAACTCCTAGTTCTGTAGCTGATCTAACTGTTGGCTTTGTGTGTGGTCTCAACTCTGCACTGGTTCTTGCTATTGGGGGAGTTATATCAAGATTCAAATGTGATTCATCTACATCCCCAACCATCTCTTCTGCTTGCAAATGTTCTATAGATGTCACCGTAATTGCATTTGCCTGGTCTTCAACCTCAGCTGTTACAGGTTGTCAGTCATAGGACTAAGTTTAGGTGCAAGAGTCGCTTTCTTCAACATATATTCATGAATCTATAATGAATGAAAATAGTTTAAGCCATTAGACTAAGCAAAATCATAAACATGAATTCCCAAAAAATGTTACCAAGTCCAAACATAAAATTCAAAAACTGCTTTAAAACAAACCTCATTAGTTTCTGTCAGTCTGAGTTCCCAAACTTTGATGGATGAATCTGGGACTTAATGGCAAGAGCACTCCTTTCTTTCTTACTGTAATCAAGTGACCCAATAGCTCCCTTACATTTTTTTGGCAAGAATGCAATAATAGCCACCAATGTAGATCAAACTGCGATAATTTTATTACATTATGAGCAGATGCATAGCAAAACATCAAACATGACATAACACTTCAACCAGGGACTACATTGTCCAAAAATTAATAGTTATGAATCATTTTACCATGTCAAGCATCTTCCATACTCAGTTTTCCAGCCACCATCATCCTTGAAAAAGGGTGTATCCTCTGGCCAATTGTTGTAGTTCCCAGCATCGCTTGGTCCTCCATAACCCCACTGCTCTTTTCCTTTAGCTTCGGCCACAGCTTTCAGGCTAGCCTTCATATACTGCAATTAAGGAGTGAAAAAAAGCCCAATTTAATCACCAATTTCAATACATAAAAAAAGGAAGAAAGCCCAATTGAATCACCGACTTCAATACATAAAACAAGGAAAAAAGCCCAATTGAATCACCAATTTCAATACATAAAACAAGGAAAAAAACCTGAAGAACATATCAAAATATATGTATAAATAGATTTATATAAAACAAGGGAGAGAAGAAAGAGCCACTTCGATGACCAAATTAGAATTATTGAAAAGGAAAAAGACCTGAAAGGAAGATCTGAAGATTCGTATAAAGTATAAGAATTGTTCCATGTAAGTACCTTATCATAGCATTGGAAAGCACCAATCCCAGGGAATCTCCATGTACCATTAGCCTCTGGATAAGATGGATTCCTTAACTCCCCTGCAGGTCCTATCCCCACTTGAACTTCCTGAATCACAGGAGGGTCACGTTACTCATTACAGATGTGAAATTCTATACAGAAAATAGAAAGATAAGCAAATTATAACCATGAATATGAAGCACGTCTCTAACAAATTTGACAGCTGATAACTTGTTTGGCATGAGGATTCAATGATGTATCTAAAGATGAGATCATAGAAATGTAAACTTGAATATTCACTCAAGGATTCAATGATGTATCTAAGGTGAGATTATAGAGAAAAACTTGAATCAAAGTATGCTTATGGTCAAAACTGTGTAATTAAATTCCTATGATCCATCATCAAAAATTGCCTCATCCTGATACGGAGATTCAACTACTTAACAATGGACTGTAGAAATATGATGTCTCTAGATATAAACTAGCTTCACCGATACAGAGATTCAACTACTTAACAAGCATCTAAGAATGAGAACAAGCTCATAAAAGACTGTCAAACATAAAAGCTACCAGCGTACAAGTTGTATTACAACGTAGCCTACATTCATTCACAGAAAAAATTGTAGGGTTCTACCATGTTCATCCAGAAAGGCTTGTAGAAGGCACAAATAAGTGAGAACAGAGCTAAATACATGTAAGCCATATGGAGGGCACATAAGTTAACATGATGAAAATTAATCAAAAGTACGATTGAGGTTATCTTATAAATGGCACCCAAAGCCAAAATTGATCTACCCACAACAAATATAGAAATACTAAATAGAACGATATCAAAACAAGAATTGTGAGATATGAAAATTACTTACCACAATAGTTTCCCCAAGAAAGTCCTGGAAACTCTCCTTGAAGCTTCTCATGAAATCTGCATAGCACTGAATAGGTGTTCTACCTTTCAATACAGGAAGCTCATCACATACCAGTGAAATATACTCGTAATTAACCTCCTACTATTAATGTAATCTATCATGCCTGTTAATGCAGTCATGCAATTAGTACAATTTAACCTGAAGATTTTAGATTGTTCCAGCAGATATATTTTATATGTTGGGCGAGTATAAATTTTCTCTGCAGTCGATCCCTTAAGTTTATACTATTAGAGAAAACTACAAAAGAAAAAAGAGAGGAGGATCCTCACATATTTATACTCTGCCATCTACTTTGTATACCTAATAACTATGCAAAAGATCTTAATCATACCTAATAACTATAGGTGATATCAAAACAGTGTCATGCTGGGTAGATATAAGGATTGTGCAGAAGAATCTTATGAGTTATAAAAGAAATACAAAATTTAAGAGACTATATATATACCCATCATTGGATTGTACGGAACAGAAAGATTGTCAAGAATATATGACAAAGATTGTCAGGAATAAACAATAGAATTGGAATGCAAAAATTATCATGTCAAACATTGTCTTATTCTTTATTATTATATTTTCAAGCAAAGAAATAATTGGCATCTACTACTACAGAGTTTTGTTTGTGAAAAATTATATTGCTGCATAGAACGAGAAAAAGTGCACCTTGCTTCCTGGGTGGAAAGTCCCCATTGTCAATAATCATTGACAGATGTCTGTAGATGACATGAACGCTCACTGCCTGTGACCAGAAGGGCACAAATGGAAGCACAAACTTCTTAGCAACATCAAAAGTCCATGGAAGAAATGAGCTGCCAATAACACACGAAACTGAAGGATTTACTTTCAACGCTTACTTCTCCACTGGATCGGCCTGTGAGAGAAAAGAATCCTGTAAAAACCATTGATCCTTCCACCATTAGGGATAGCCCCAGAGAATTTGTCATTGAACAGGGCAAATACACACAGCTTAAGAACATTCCAAATGTGCCATATAAACTATCCAAGCTCACCAGAGGTGATGAAATGCTGGCAATCATTTGCAATCTTCTTTATGGAAGGCACGGAAAGGCTTATCATTTTAAGAGGAATGTTTTGCAGGTTTCAGGGTTTGTTTGGGGTGAAGAAGAGGAGAATAAACTCAAGGGAAAATTGAAATTGAAGGATAAGCTCCAGAAGATGAAGAAAGATGATTTGTGGAGGGTTTGTCACGCAATTGAACTAGACAAACTCTTACCAGAAAAATGCCAAGGGTTATAATGTTAACTTCACATGCTTTTCCCCGCTCCATGCCATTTGAATTTTCATTACCGTTGTAGGTTTCATTTGAATTTTCTTTACCGTTGTAGGTAGGTTAGTTTCAACTTTCGAACATTCTTTCAATACTGTTGTAGGTTGGTTAGTTTTGAATATTCTCTCAAATGCTAGAAATTTTAGTATATATTTAAACAAATTAGTAGCTTTTAGGTATTAATTTTTTTTAATATTTTTGATTAATTTGGGTGTAATTTGATTATTATATTAAGATTTCTATATAATAGTAATTAATATTAATATTTTTAGATGTCTAATGAATTTATTATAATAATTTATTTTTGTTATGTACGTTTGTACAATTTTAAAAAAATTCACTTTAACTTTTACTTTGACAGGTAAAAAAAAATCATTTAACTTAATCAAATTTGAAAATGCCTCTGTAATGCTAATGTGCACTTGTTGTAGCTCCACAAATAGTGATCATTTTTTCATGATATATTTCGGCCCACTTGGCGAATGAATTTGCATCGCCTTCTATGTAATGCTAATGTGCACTTGTTGTAGCTCCACAAATAGTGATCATTTTTTCATGATATATTTCGGCCCACTTGGCGAATGAATTTGCATCGCCTTCTATGTAATGCTAATGTGCACTTGTTGTAGCTCCACAAATAGTGATCATTTTTTCATGATATATTTCGGCCCACTTGGCGAATGAATTTGCTTCGCCTTCTATGAACTTTAGCATTCCTTTGACATTTTGTCAATTTTTTTTGAAGCCATGTAGAATTTTTCTTAAGAAGATAAACACGTGTGTCCATTCAGCTATTTGCTATTTTGACAGAGCTATTTTATGACATCGTGCCTTTGTAAATGGCTTCAAAGCAACTAGCTCATGTATTTTAGTTGTAGACATGAAATCTCATTCTGCTGGTCATTAACCTTCAATGAGTATCCTTGGTAGCTTTTTGGACCATAAAAATGTTGCGAGTTGTGGTTTACTGGAGCTACCATGAATCCCTTCTGCCTACAAATATTGCTCAGACCTAAAAGAATTTTGCCATGTCTTTCCAGCACCTATTAATTTGCCTTTTGTTCATCTCTAAGTGCACTCTGTTGTGTGTACCTCTTCAATACTGAAAATGAACTCTTTGAACTAATTTCATGGATCTTTGGCATTTGCTAATACACTAGAAATCTGAGCAGATATTCTCTACATTTTAATCATAAGGAACCAGATATTATCTACATCTACATCTTAATACTGTAGGAGTATTTTGATTAGGCTATTAACCAGCCGTTTTCCCCCCAGTAGATATAGACTCTTACTTATCAATAGGAACCACAAATATCATAGGAGTATTTTGATTAGGCTATTAACCAGCCATTTTTTTCCAGTAGATATAGACTCTTACTTATCAATAGGAACCACAAATGATAGCTCTTTACCTCTGTCATCTTCATGGCTTTCCAAGATACAGACACCTATTATCATGCCTCCATGAGCTGAGACACCTGCTAAGCCAGCTGGGAACCTAACAAAAACAAAACAAAAAACCCTAAGGCTATGTGGAAATCTACTAACAAAAGAGTCTCCATGAGGGATGTGTGGTTTTGGAGAATCTATCTGAAAGATAAATATGTAAAAAGTAACCCTTATAGCAATAAATAAAAACCTTTTGAAGGTTTATGATTGAAAAATAAAAACCCAAACCCTAAAGCTATGTGGAAATCTACTAAAGCTATGTGGAAAACTACTAACATTACTTAGAATTCCATTTTCAAAGAGTCTCCTTCCATGAGGGATGTGTGATTTTGGAGGGATGTGTGATTTTGGAGAATCTATCTGAAAGATAAATATGTATAAAGTAACCCTTATAGCAACAAATAAAAACCTTTTGAAGGTTTATGACTTTATATAATTGCATTTGAAACACCATCTCGAAAGTAACCTTATAGAAACAAATAAAAACCTTTTGAAGGTTTATGACTTTATATAATTACATTTGAAACACCATCTTTAGAGTTTTATGTTTAGAGTTTTATGAGATTATTTTGGTATTAATTATTAAGCGGGTAAGACAAAAGGTTTATGACTTTATATAATTACATTTGAAACACCATCTTTAGAGTTTTATGAGATTATTTTGGTATTAATTATTAAGTGGGTAAGACCTTCACTAAGGTGTTGAATTATATTATACTATAAGGTCTGAACAATTAAATTACTAGTACCCATGCATTGGCCAGAATATCAAACTGTTCACCTTTACATTAGTAGAAAAATTTATCAAGTAAAGCATTTAAAATATAGATATAAAAACCTATATTGCTTTTATGCACAAATAGAAATGTGTATAAATTCTAATTTGTAGATAAATTTTTGTATCTAGTTTTACACAAAGTATTGATTATTACAGCTGAAATCAAATAATATACCTTTGTTCAAAATATGTTTGAGTGGGAAAGAAATCGTAGATCAATTTTTGTATCTAGTTTGACACAAAGTATTGATTGTAATAACTAAAATCAAATAATATACCTTAACCAAGATATATCCAAAGAATGTATACATGCAAAAATTTATGTGTCTACTTAATAATCAAATAATAAAAATGTACAATTCTTTAATAATCTTGAGAAGATTGATTACAAAAGCTTTGAAATAATTTTATGGCTTTCTAGCTGACCTACTAATCAAGAACTTCTCAAGATAATACATAGAGAACTCTTGGAGACAATACCGTATCTACTAGTTATGATCATTCTTCAAAGATTTAATGATTCCTTCATACATTTTGAATAGAGCCACACCAATACAACCTCAAAATACTACTAATTAAAACTAGAAAATAATCTGAAAAGAGCCACACCAATACAACCTCAAAATACTACTACTTAAAACTAGAAAATAATCTTAAGGCTTCCTGCAATATTTACAACCTCAAAATACTACTACTTAAAACTAGAAAATAATCTTAAGGTTTCTTGCAATATTTTCTTCGTTTTATAACTACTCTTCTTTCTTCACAACCCCCATTGTATAAGCCTCATGTGTTAGTGTGTATCATCTTCACATGGCCATACACTTGAAATTACATTAATAACCATATTAATAACCATATGCTTTTCTATAGACTAACGTCTTAGAGGGGCCCACAAGTACGAATAGGTATTTGGGAGCCTTCATGTGTTGAATCATTCCATTTCAAACCATTAGTGGGGTAAGTAAGGTTCTTATGTTTGAATGAGAAAGTTTTGAGACTTCCATGTTAGGATTTCAAAACCTAGAAAGTTGGATTTTTGGGAGTGGGGGAGTGATTTTTGAGGAAAGGATGTATGGATGACCAAACCCAAAATATCGAAAAAGGAAAAGGGGAGTAAGGGAGAAAGGAATATTTGATGAAAATATTTAGGCAGTTACTCAACATAAGAGACCCAACTGAGATTTCTCAAATATACATATAAATAAATTGATAGACTAAATGAAGGGAAAATATAACCGAGATTTCTCAAATATACATATAAATAAATTGATAGACTAAATGAAGGGAAAATATAAATAAATATTAACATTATGTAATAAAGAATATAAAAATATAGATTTATAATAAATCATAATTATATTAGAAATATAAGAATTATAATGACAACAAATTTAAACATATAAAAGATAAAAAAATATATGTAAAAGCTAATTGAAATATATATATATATATATATATATATATATATACACACACACACACACATACATAGATATATAGATATACACACATATACATACATGCATACAATGCATACATATATGCATGTATACATATATGTATATGCATGCATGCATGTATATATGTACATATACATATGTGTATATATATGTGTAGTACACATATGTATACATACATATATGTACATGTACATATACATATGTGTATACATGTACATATGTGTATACATGTATATATATGTATATATATGTGTGTATATGTGTATGTGTGTATGTGTATGTGCACATATACATATATATATGTGTGTGTATGTGTATGTGTATGTGTACACACACACATACATATATATATCCAAAATCAATTATAAATCTAAGGAGTGATGATAGAGAGAAAATCTATATTACTAGCTAACATTAAACTAAATCTCTTCTAGTGATTAACTTAACTACTTAACTTGAAATAAAATATGAACACTCACACCCAGATATGGAAGTCCTTATATATGTAAGATTTGTGTATTGACATTAGATTAATCAACGATGTAGTTCATATTAAAATCTTTTTACTTCTGATGGTAAATTTCATAGTAATGTCATTAGTAGTAATTGAAGAGGTGCAATGGTAGGTTTTCTATGGGAGGTGTAGCAAAGGATGCCGTTGCAAATGATGCAGACTCTTAGGATCTATGAGAGGCAAGATCTATAGGTTGGTTGTCAGGTTTTTGTTTGGTGCCCCTATGGAAGGTCATATTGTCCTGAGGTGGGAACAACTTCTTGTTCAATCTTTGTGTTATGAAGGGGTTGAATCTATTGTTGTTGCTTGTGGGGCTTTCTCTCCTTTCCTCTATTTTTGCTAGCCTTTATTTCTTCAGCTTTGAATGAGGTGGAGCATTTTGGGGTAATTTTGTTGGCTTCTTCTTTAACTCATTTGGTGGTTGGTTATGTGCACCAAGATGTGGTTTATGTGCACCAACATGTGGTACTAAAAGGGGTCTAAAGATGCCACTTTTTTTTGAAATCAACAAAGTCTAAACTTCAATGACAAATTGAATATAGCTACACTCCAAATTCGAAGATGCAATATGAACAAAAGCCAAAGTGGTCCAAATATACTTTTTAAACTACTAATTTATTTTGAAAATAGAGGAAATTAAGGGTTTCAAAATGGGGGCCACATAAAGTGGTCTTGTAACATAGCATTTGTTGTGGCCCCCTTAGAATGTTAACCTTTTTTTTTTTTCAAATTGCTCCAATGAGAAATTAGCTGACACCTCGTAGTTTATGTTGGATTTTTCAGCTAATTTTTTTATGAGTATAATATTTTTTTACTAATTTTCGAAGTGGACACATCCTGAAAAACATAAATTTGAGTGTGCTCCCCCCTAAAATCATTGAAAACTAATAAAAAATAAAACTTTTTTTTTCAAAGAATGTAGAATTTTGGATATGCTTATCTCCATGTCACCAACCCCACCTCAACACCTAATAATATCCACTCATTAAAATGGTTCATTGTATCTTTTTTTTTTATCGGTAATATGTATGTTTATTATATTATAAAATTAAAGTAGTACATTATCAACAAGGATTTTTTCAACATCAAACCACCCAAAAACCACCTAGGAATTCCACCAAACCACCCATGAAAAATCTAGAAGTCAATCCCACCAACCAGTAACCCACCAAACCATCATCCCACACCCAAATTACAATTAACTGAGCTAAAAAATGACTCTCGTTACATCATTGCCATATTACTTGATTGAAGTTGAAAATTTATACAATTAATGTATTTTAAACAACAGATTGTATTTGATCTAATGTTAGGATCTATGATTGTTGCACATGAGATGTTAACTTTTACAACAATTAAATTGAAGGTCTTGAAATTGAAATGCTTAACTAAACATCACAACAATTAAATAATGAATTATCAATAGAGAGAAATAAGAGAAGACAAGTAAACACAAGTTGATAACAGAGTTCACCAAATGGCTACGTCTCCAAGTCCCTCTCCAACAGAGTGACCGATCCTTGATTATGCTCTAGAAAAAGGTTCCAAGGCCTTCAACTTATTACAAAGTCTCCTCACGTCTCCTCGGACAATAATGAATTACAAAAGTCCTTCTCCAACAAGTACAACAAGCTTGAATTCAATCTCCCAATGCATAGAGTCGAACAATTCACTATCACAAGCTAACTCTCCAAATTGCTTAGCTCTCCAAAAATTCTCTCACAATTCACTCACAATTCTCCCATGTCCTCCATGACTCACCCCAAACACTTAACAAATATTAAACCTGAGTCCCTATTTCCACAGCTCATCCCATACACTTAACAGATATGAAACCCGCTATGATATATTGTGTGATCCTCGAGGTGACACTGGTGGAGAGCAGTGTGCGAGAAGTGGAGGGGGTTGGTGGTTCGATCTCCACGATCCCCATTATGTGGATCATTTTCACATCAAATAATAGTCATGACCTATATATAGCAGCAAGGATCTCGAGAGGCAACGATGAAGAGAAACAAATAAGAGTTGTGAGGTTGGGGGTTCAATTCCCCCAACCAACTTTTGACCAAATAGACCAAACCGTCTGCTACAAGAGAAGTCTACAAAGGTGCCACATGGAGCATCTAGAACAATCTATTTTGGTGAAACGTTTATCCACCCAAATCAGTTGGTAAATGATGAAAATTTGTTGTAGCAATCAAATATCTAATTTTTTCAAATATTGGATTGTTAGGAAACTCTAAACCTGTGCTCGTCGTAGGTGAAAATGACCCACGACGGACATAGTTCGGGTTTAAAATACCCATAGGTATCGGATATCTGATACGTTTTACATTTTTGTCTTATTATATAATGATATATATTATTAATATATAATACTATATATTAATATTATAATATATTATATATTATATAATATAATATTAATATTTTATATTATATATTATATATTGTATATGATATAATATATGATGAAAAATATCCGATTGACTTCAACCTACATCAAGCTACATCATCACAACAACATTGATTCACCATTAAACTCTTGTGCAAGCATAAAATACGAGAGAAAGCATATCAAAGCAAGATCAATGGAGATGGGAAAATAATTAAGATCAAACCCATGTGAATATGTGAAGGTATTATTTGATTTATTTTAGGATTTTGCATATTTGATGGTTCTTAATTAATGTGTTGTTGAATTTCATTGTAGATCTAGGGTTTAGTGGTTGCAAATAGGATTTGAAATATGTTAAGGAGTTCAAATTCAACATATACATTTTGGAACGTCTAGTGGGACTTGGATCTCTATTGGATCTATATTTTGTAGGTTTTCCTATTCTTATATTGCTATTTTGTGCAATTTTTTTGGAAAATAACCTTTTGCAGCTAGGGTTGGAGACACAAGCTTAGGGTTTGGAAAGATTTGATCATCTCTCAAATGGTTGAACATTTTTACATGGAAAAAGATTAGTTGAGGATAGCATAAAGAGATCTAAGTTTAAAAAATTAGATTTTACTCATCACTTGTGAGTAATTTATAATTTTTTAATTATTTTTTCATGAAAAATCAATTTTGGGAGCAAATCAGTGAATTTTTTGAATTTATGTTTTTGCACTTTTAATTTTGATGAAACATAATTAGCAAAAAATCGTATCTTTAAAAATTAGGGTTTCGGAAATATTTGATCATGTCTCTTGAATGGCTATGGTTTTTTGCACAAATTTTTTATTGCAAGTTAGAGATGGCATCAAAAGATTTCAGTAAAAAAAATTGAAAATTTTTGGAACAATTTTGAGAGAAAATCAGTGAATTTTTAAGATTTTCTTATGTTTCTAGAAATCTCTCACAATTTTAAGGGGGTCAATTCTTTAAGTTTTTAATTTTGACAAAATAGCAATAGAAAAATATTAGATCTTTGAGAATTAGGGGATTTTAATAAATTTGCTCTCCTAAAGCTCAAATCAAGGAATGTTTTTAATTTTTTTAAATTTTTAGAAAACTCTTAGGAATTTTAGCAAGGGTATCTTGTTTTTCATTTTAATTTTTGGAGTCAAAATCATTGTAAACATAACATAAAAATTGTAATTTTTTTTATTTTATTTTTTTGCATTTCTAGATTTTTGGCTAACCCTTGGTACTAACAAAAGTGGTGTATCTTACTTTTGCTTGTAGAAGGACCCTTAAATCATTAACATTTGTCTTGAAGGAAAGGTGTTATCTTTACAACTACTAACTTATGATTTTGTAGGGGTATCTAGTTGAGTGTTTGTGTTTGTTTTTTTTCATAGAATAGCTCACATTTTATTTTGGTGCATTAAAAAGAATCCTTGTTTGAAATATCTTGTGCGCTTGCACACTTTATATTGTAGAACCCTAAGGTGTTTATGAAATTATCTTCTCCCCTCGCCTTCATAGATCTTGGGTGCAAGAGAAATCACTAAGAACCTTCTTTTTCTTTTTTTAGAAGGCCTACCTCTTTAGAGAAGTGATTGCTCCAAGGGGGAATGACCAAAGTGGTTTTTTTGTTTGAGTCAGTGTATAAATGAGTAGCAAGAGAAAGTTTGTCCAATTTGGTGCATACAAAATGGGTGTAATATGAATTTGGTAGCCTTCAAAATCAAGGCCCGATAAGGGTTGTAAGAGCTTTAAGTCACTTGCGTAGTGAATTTGTATGTGGCTTTGTCTCTCAAACAACTACTAGAAACCTTTATTTTAGAGGCTGACCCTATTGATTGAGTTGTTAGTGTGTTTCTCAATGCAAGGGTGTAGCATCACACCCTTAAGTTACTCACCATTAGGCTCCCATGATTTGAGGCAAAATTCCTCAGCTTTGTATAAGCTATATGTAGCTTTTCAAGGAGAGGGTGATTAGATCATCCGTCTAGTCTTGGAGGCCCCTACCCACCCTTTTCATGCAAAGACAAGAGTGACCAACCCTCCTTGAGTGAATTTATTACTTGATTCGATGAAGATTCCAAGTTGTGGACCTAAGTATAGCTACCATTGGACATTAACGTTAGGCATAGGAAGTGTTTGGTGTATTTTCGATTTTGATAAGACCTGACACATTCACATAAAATTTGGACAATCACACAAATAAGTATTATGTCTTCTTGTTTGAAGTGTTTTCTTGCCGCATTAATCATCAAACAATCAGATTTGGTCACATTGATACCCAAAAACAACATTCAGATTTGGACATACATTAGGCAAAACACATTTTTCACCGAAAACACATATTTGGACATTCTTTCCATGTAAGATCTAGATTTTTATAACTTACCTACAACATATCTTATTGCATATCTGGTATCTTTCTATGTATTTGATCACAAAGATTGAAAGAGCTTCCTAGTTGATTCCTTAGGATTCCCAATCAATCAACCATTAGATCATCATTGTCATATTTTCATTTTTAGTTCATATAGACCTCCATTCATCCAAAATATTACACATTACCAAAGTAAAAAACATTGTCTTGTTGTCCTTATTATCTTGTGATCAAACTTTGTTATCACTTGGTGGTCTCCCTCTTAGATCTATCATCTATAGTGCCATTATAGTTTCTTGAGTTAGGATACCTTACCTTGAAATTTATCGTCTCCTAGGAAATCATATCTTGCTTGAGCTATTGATTTGTGACTATCTATCATAGTCCTAATCCTATCATCGTTTGGAACCTCACTTTAGGAACTTTGTAATAGAAACTCCCAACCTTTGGTCATTGTTGCATCTTCCTTCCATCATCCTTGCTCATTCACTCATCCACCCAAGCAAAACCTTTGTCCTTATATGACTGAAAATAGAGCCAAAGGACTTAGAAGAGAAGCCAAGGAAGCCCCAAGATCTCAAGACATGGATACTTACACATATGATGGAGAATTTTACAATACCATGACTTTTGAAAATCACTATAGTGTGTGTGATTCAGATAATGATTCTGTAACCTCAATAAAACTTCAAGATTGTTTGTTCAATTCAAGGTTCAACAAGGTACTTGAGACAATCTTATGCAAGAACCCATGATGTTATTTTATGATGCTGGCACAAGAGGGTATCAAGTTACCTTCTGATTTTAATGCATCTTAAATTGTGGAAGAAAATAACAATCAAGAGGATATTGGTGTTAGCAGAGCTAGACATAGAGATATACCTAGGTTTGAGTCACCTTCATCCCTTTTGTAAAAACTAGGCATTCCTATCTACACACACATTAGAAAAACCTATGAGAAAACTCATACCAATGACCTTGATTGTTTATGTTAGATAGTTCAAATAACCGGAAGACAACTGAAAGAAGGGGGGGGGGGTGATTCAGTTGTCATAGACTACCAAAACTATTAGCACTTAAAACTTTAATACCGAAACCCAAAATATTAATACCAGAATACTTAAACCAAATATTGGAATAGCAGTTAAACCAATTAAGCATAAACAATAATCATATAATAAAATCCATTCACATAACACCAAGATTTATACATGGAAAACCCAATAAAGGGAAAAACCACAGTGGGAAGCCTACCCACAGTCAGATAATACTTCTGCAGTAAGTATGTGAATTACAATTGAGGGGCCTACATTTGCAGGAAGGCACTACTTCTGCAGTAAGTATGTGAATTGCAATGGATTTCTATGTAGTCAGTGAGACTACAAATCACCAAAGGAGTCTCACTGACTACATAGAAATCCAGACTACAATCCAGAGAAGTGTTGAACTGCAAAAGATAGCATCTCCTATGCTTGAGTACAGTTCTAGTTAAGCTCAATATCAGAGGACTAAATCTTCTTACATAAACCCAATTTGATCTCTAATGATCGACCAAATCCTCTGCCTAGATGATATTACATTATTTGCACATTACATTCCTTGACCATGACTTCTAACCATAACCATGATGATCTACAATGAGATATTGCATCTTATATATACAAACCCTCGACCATAGACAATTAGGTCTGCCACCAGATAATAAATCAATTACATAATTACAAACCATGTCGGCCTAAGACCAAACAAATAATATCCAACAAATAAGATATCTCAGAAATACATCGAGAGGTCCAATCCACATGTTACATTAAAGTCGGTCCATAACCTAGATCAATCGGGACCCAGTATAGGTCCACACGCTACAACAATGATCTCCATCTACCAAGTCCCAAACATGATCACCAAAAACATCCTGAAACTCCACCAGAAGCTGCACCAACACCACTTATGCAATTCATAAAACATCTTCATCAAAAGCTCTGCCGGTGAAACCCTCACTGGAACTAGAAACTAAGCTTCTAAGCAAACATGATAACATCTGATCACCCAACCAAAACCAACTGACCAATTATGAGCATGAGTATTATGAACAAGCCAATTCCATCACCAAACTATACCAGAGCCTACCCGATCATGCCGGATCCAGATTAACCAGAAACCACTCAACCTATTGGGACCATAAGGGTTCTAGTAAAGCATCCAAATAACTAGTGTTGGCATCAGTGACAAAACATCAGTGCAACACATAATCAATTCCACCAAATGGCCAATAGTTTAAGGGTTACCAATCCACATACTGGTGACCGACATCAAGATATCAATCAAACTCATAGTCATGGTCATGCTTCCATTATAAAACCTCATACTACCTTTGATGAGCATATCTAAGATCATACTCAAGGCCAACATCATGATACCCACCAAGGCCATAATTATGGTCATGGTTATACTAGACAAACTCATGTTACATTTGAAGATCAAAACCAAGGTCATGCTTTTAATGGAAATCATACACATGGTCATGATGCTCACACTCTTCCGAGGCCTCATGCTCAATACTACAATTATGGTCCACATGGTTGCATTCCTCCACTTGGCACTCAATATCCCAGTTACATGCTAAATGGGTTCTCTTTCACCACCTGGAGCAACTAATGGCTCATCATCCAATACAAGAGGGTGTGCTAACTGTGTCCGATGCTAGATGATGGCACCAATCAATGGTGTGTCTGCCTGAAGAGTCTGTAGCTCCATCGACTCTTTCAGCTCTACTAGGACAACCTGATGCACTTTGGGTTTGGGTGCTAAGGGGCGACGACTCTCCGAGGCTACTCGCCTGCGGGCTCCAAGTCTATCTTGGGAAGAGCTGCCACCTCTACCATGGAACTCTCTCATGTCAAAATAGTTTGGCCGCACAGTGAGGACAAACTCAAAGTATACTTTTCTCAAAAAATACAATGGAACCTCATAATTATTACAAGGTGGATCATCAAAGACCATCCACCACCTCTGCCAAAAAAAATTCTTCATCTACACATTGGTACACCAATGTATGAGAAACCTCGTTACATTAAGAGGTAATGACTGACCAATTTTAGGATCAATAAAAAGGGCACATATTTTTTGTTTACTAATATTTTTGTTTTTCACTCCCTCATATGATAACCCACCAACATAGTATTGATGACACATTTCCCTAAAATTTCCCCATTTTGTAATTTGTGTGGAAACGATTGTGGCACCACTAGATAATATTTCTAGGTTAGTGGTGAGGGATTTATGATGCTCAAGCTCAAATGTTTTCAATTTATTAATTAGTCTATTTATTTTAGATGTGCTTTTCCCTAATTGATTAATCAATTGCTCCTATGTTTCAGGTGTATGTTCAAAAGGAGGAACTGGAGGTGTATCTTGTGGGTTTTGTTCGAGGTTTTTAGGAGGTGTATTTTGTTGTTGTTGTTGTTGTTGTGCATTATTAGAATCTGGTTTTTGAAACAAAAAATAAAAAAAAAACTAATCAAAATAAATGAAATTAAATTCAAAACGTAAAACAAAATGAATACACGAGAAAGAAAGACAAAAATTAAGAAAAACTAACCTTGATCCATAGCATTTGGTGGAGAAATGTGGCATCCCATTGGTGGTTTCGTGGAGGAAAAGGAAGAAAAATGCCATGGTCATGGAAAAATAAGACCCAATTCTTTTTTTAAAAACTTTTTTTGACAGGTAACACGTACATGGTTTTTTAGGGCTTATGAGTGCGTATGCGCTCACTTTCCTAAAAGCAGCGCGTACATACTCACTTTCCTAAAGACAATGCATACATGGTATCTTCTTTTTAGGCTCAGGAACAATAGACCTAAGCGCGTACTCAGTGATTTCAAATTTTAGAATCACGTACGTGCTGCTTGTTTTTTCATGTTTTTTTTGGGTGGTGTCCACTTTTATGACCACCATCTTTGTGCACATAACCCCTTGGTTTTTAAAATTGAGAGCATGCAATCAAGGAATTCTCTAAATGAAGGAATTCAAATTGCAAGAGTTTTGAGATTCATACCATAAATCATTTGCAACTTACCAAAACCAATTCAATCGAGAAACAAGGGACAAAATTAAAGATCCTACCTCAACCTTGAAGAAACATCAAACTTTAAATGAAAACCACATACACTGGAAAAATGCAAGTCCTTCAAGAAGTCTCAAACAACCTCCAACACCAAGTTTTCAAGCCAATCCCCATGAGATTCCCTCCAAGAAACCTCCAAATTCATCATGTTACCAATCCTCATGTAGGGTTTGATGAGAGCTAAAAGATGAAACACCGACTAAATGTCAAAAATGGGCTTCAAAGGCAAAATATAAACTCTTTTTGAGTTAGAAATAAAATAATAATAAACCAATTTAAATTTAAATATTAATTAGCTCCCCAAAGTGACCCCTAGTATAAAATCATGCAATCCACATTAAACCAAATACATATAAGGCATATTGCACTTTTAAATATTAAATTTCCACAATAGTCTACAAATATCTTTAATATTTATATATATATATATATATTAAATAGTGACAATTCACATAAGATTGACTATACACAAACAATCTTTGCAGGTCGACTAAACATGATGACTGGGTTTCTGAAAGCTACCAACTATAGTAGTCAAGGCTCAAATAATAAAATAATTAAAATAATCAAACTAGTAAAATCAAGAGAATTTCCCTAATCAAGGGTGACAGGTTTTGGTTCAAAGTATTTGGCCAATGTGCTATCTCATGTTAACCATCATTGGGGATGCGAGCATGCTCAAACTTGTGGAGCTAGGTGGAGTCAATGCCTTGTACTTGTAGTCATTAAAACATTACCACATCAAGTGTACCCTCTCGTAAATATATGTATAATAAAATAACTCAAGTCATTGAAAGGGATTTTAACATCATATCCATTCTCATAACTTGAATGATATGGTATCATCCCTTTCACATATAATTAAGATGCAGGAGCACCAGTCTAGTTCTTACCAGTTGAGCAGTTTTCAGTGGAATTGATTGAGATTGTGTAATTTCTTATTTCAGTGTTTAGTGTTGTGGTTTTGGGTTTATTCCCTTGTGTTCATAGTCTTGTTCAAGTTCGAGTTTCATGGATTTTCAATTTAATCCTGGTGAGTTATCAATTCTGGTATTGGCTCAGTTGATATGTTCTTACCAGTTAGTCTGGCAATGTGTTGAGCAAAGTTGGATCAGGTTGTAGTTGATCTCCATGACTTATAGATCATTGATTTATGTTTCTTATGACATGTCCAATGTTCCCGAAGGACCGCACATTGTTTTGTGCTTTTTTGGAAGTTGTTCTTAGTGATTTTGATGTAGAGGGGGATTGCTCACTCCTATCGGTTTAGCTAATTCTTACCGGTTTGTCTAGGTAGTCTCTTGAACCATCCAATGGTTCCACTCTTCCCAACCTTCCAAAGGTTGTAGGGTTCACCTTTACTGACCTTCCCAAGGTCCTTTGACTAGGTGATCTGATAGTTCTGATACTAATTGTTAAGTACAGATGCCAAGCTAACAATATGAGAGGGGGGGGGGGTGAATCATACAAACTTAATCTTCAATATATTCAATAGATTCAACCTCGGTAGCTTAAACAGATATATGTAATCAAAACTGTAAAACATGCAACCTTAAGAACACATAATCATAACAACACTCATAACACCAGATTTAACGTGGAAACCCAAATAGGGAAAAACCACTATGGGATTTCAGACCCACTAAGAAATATACTCTTCTAGAGTATGCTTGGTTAAAAGCAAATCTTGTTAAAGATTATAAACACATTGCTAGATGTGACCCGGTTAAGGGATTTCTCTCAGATCTATTAGGATCTTCACCTTGTTAGAGGTGACCTTGTTAAAGGGTTTCAAATGCTCAATAAGAATGTCACCTTGCTAGAGGATTTATAAATAAGACTGCTAAGTCCACTCGGTTAAGAGATTTTCTATCACTTACAAATAAACAACAGTAATGAGTATGTTTGCAACTTTGCATCTAAAATGCTAAAGCAAATTCTTATTTTCTCAATACAATCTAGTCATAGGACTTATCTTGTCCCTTTGCTGGGCTCCTTACTCTGTTATTCAAACAGGTCTTCAAGCTTCTGTGCTCGGTAATCACTATGTAGCATCCATGTGCTTACACTTGCCCGCATACATTGTTTATCAACAGTTCCTTATTTATAAACAATTTGCTAATCACTTAATCTCTTTGATCACATTTCCCATGATCAATCATAGCCATCAGATCTTCAATCTTGATTAGGTTCAATGTATCCTTCGGTCAAAAAATGTTTTACCTCGCCTTGGAACTTGCATATATTTCTTGGAACTTGTGCTAGGGTATTGCGGTTTAATCTGAGTTGTAGATCTTCCTGCCGATCTTCCATTGCCATAGATCCTTAACAAACTTCATACACATTGTATCAATCATTTAATCATAACCAGCTCATCAGCTTCCATCATTAAATAACGCATGTATACATCCAATGCATTTTGTTATTACTCGGTTGCAACTTGGTAATTACTAAACTTCACTTGGTAGACATTCCGCCTTCATTAACCGATAGCGATAACCTTAGGGTTTACCAACTAGGTTCCTTAGGTTTTACCGACTAGGTTCCTTGCTTGGTAACATAGTATAGTATTAACCTTACAAACAATAGCATATGTAGGATATCAAAACAATCTAAACAACATGATCTCATCATTGTCTAACTTGGTAATAGTTGCCCATTGAATAACTTATTCCTCCCCTTATTCATCACAAACATACTTCTTAAGATATGGCAACATCCTACTAAATCAGAAAAACAATTTCTTGACATCAATGACAAAATAATATTGTGAAGATAGTAAATATCCTTAATCAGTTATATCCATAATTATCAACAACCTTCTCAATATCGTAATTGAAATGCCAACAATCTATTATTGTCTGTTATAATGCCAACAATCTCCCCCTTTGGCATTGATGGCAAAAGCAATTGGTTTGACCTAAAAAATTCAAATTCAGATTGTTGTGATTGTGATTGCTCATATTGCTGAAATGCTCTCCCTCTATCATTAGTCTTCTCCCCCTTTGACAACAATGCCAAAAGAAAACTAATACATAATTTCTTCCTGTGTGAAGTAATTCCTTTGCTGTTCGGTATCAACTTAGTCTCGGTTAGAGGATTTTATCTTCAATTCCTGTTCCTTGTTTTTGTTTCCTGCACACCTTTAGAAAACATCCTAAAGTGTGTAAATCAGCATCAACTCCTAAAAAGATATTCTTTATAGTCATCGAATTGATGCTTTCACCGAACTCAGTCAGTGAGTAGAAGATAGGGATAGGACCCCTAACTTAATTCTGAGATACTCAAAAGTGTCCCTTGGCAGTGGCTTGGTGAAAATATTTGCTATTTGTTCCTTTGAACTAACATACTCCAACACCACTTTCTTCTCTTGAGCTTCTTCTCTAAGATAATGATATTTGATAGAGATGTGCTTTGTCTTAGAGTGCATAACAAGATTCTATGAAATGTTAATGACACTAGTATTATCATAGAATATAGTTACTAGCTCGGTAACTTTCTCATTTATGCCTTCCAATAGTTGTTTGATCCATGCTATATTGGTACAATTTAATGCTGCAACAACATATTCAACTTCTTGCTGTAGACTGTGAAACACATCCTTGTTTCTTGCTAAGCCAACTCACTAGTCTTTCTCCTAAAAAGAAAGCTCCACCACTTGTGCTTTTCTTGTCATCTATGTTGCCTGCCCAATCAGCATTAGTATAAACTTTTAAATCAAAGTCATATCCTTTCTGATATACTAAGCCATAATCCTCAGTACCTTTCAAGTATCTGAAAATTCTCTTGATTGCTGTCATGTGTGTTTCCTCGGGATCTGCAGAAAATCTTGCAACTATACCTACTGCATGTGCTATGTCTGGCCTGCTGTGAACAACATATTGCAACTTTCCAATCATAGACTAGTAAAGTTTCTCATCAACAGATGCAGATTCATCATTCTTTGATAGTTTACAGTTGATATTCATAGGAGTACTTATTGGTTTTGAATCCTCCATTCCAAATTTCTTCAAGATTTCCTTTATGTACTTGGATTGAGTAATGAAAATCTCATCTTTCATTTGCAGTATCTGTAGACCTATAAAATACTTTATCTCACCGATTAATGACATCTCAAATTCTTTGCTCATTTCATTTCCAAAATTCTTGCATAAAGAGTCATTTCCACAAAAGATAATATCATCAACAAATATGGCTGAGATCAGTATTCCATTTTCATCATTCTTCATGTACATATTGCTATTTTCACTTGTCCTTATAAAACCAATCTTGATTAAATAAAAGTGCAATCTTTCATACCATGCTCTAGGTGTTTGTTTCAGGCCATATAAAGCTTTGTTCAATTTACATACCTGATCTTTATTTTCTCCTTCAACAAATCCTTCAGGTTGTTCAATAAAAACTTCTTCTAATATACCATTCAGAAATGCAGATTTGACATCCATTTGATATACTTTGAAATTCTTGTAAGCAGCGTATGCCAACAATGTTCTTACTCCTTCAAGTCTTTCCATAGGTGCAAAAGTCTCACCATAATCAATTCCCTCTTCTTGAGCATAACCTTTGCAAACTAGTCTTGCTTTATTTCAAATGACCTCACCTTTTTCATTCAGCTTGTTTCTGAAAATTCACTTTGTACTGATTAAATTTTTGTCCTTCAGTCTTGGGACCAGTGTCCATGTGTCATTCTTCTTGATTTGATCAATCTCTTCTGTCAGAGCATTTATCCAATCTTCACTATTAATGTCTCTTTCACTATCCTTGGTTCAAATTCAAATATCAGACATGTGTTCTATCTTAGTTTGTTTCTCGTCATCACTGGATCATCCTTATCTCCTATAATCTGACTTAATGCATGATTCCTTCTGACATACTTGGCTAATACAGGCTCGGTAGGCTCTGTATGATCTTCTTCATCACTCAGTAACTGGACATTCTCTTCATTTCCTTTAGCAGTTTTCTCGGTAGGACTTCTTGGTTGAACATATACAAATCCTTCATAATCTTCTGGTTCTTTGGAGTTTCCTTCATTATTTCTTTTTGCAAATTCATCAATTTTCACATTTGCACTTTCTACTATTTTGTTAGAGGATTTGATCAGACATTTAAATGCTTTGCTTCTAGAAGAATAACCAAGAAATGTTCCTTCTTCACTTTTCTGATCAAACTTACCATTTCTGTCATCTTTGTGAACATAGCATCTACTTACAAAGATTTTAAAATAACTTACATTAGGTTTCTTGTCATACCAGATTTCATATGGTGTCTTCAAGCTTCCTTTCTTCAGTTGTACTCGGTTCAAGGTGTAAACTATAGTGCTGATTGCTTCTCTCCAAAATGTTTGAGGTACCTTCTTTTCTATCATCAAGGTTCTTGCACAATCCACAATTGATCTGTTTCTTCTCTCAGCTATCCCATTTTGCTGGGGTGCTCTTAGTACAGATACTTGCCTCTTTATACCATGATCGTTGTAGTATAAGTTAAATTCATCAGAAGTGAACTCACCTCCTCTATCAGATCTAAGATATTTCAATTGTCTTCCTGTTTCATTTTCAATTCTTGCCTTGTGCCATTTAAACATTTGAAAAGCTTCTGATTTTTCTTTTAAAAATATTACTGACATCATCCTTGAGTAATAATCCACAAATAATATGAAGTACTTATCACCATAATAACTCTAAACTTTCATAGGACCACAAAGATCAGTGTGCACAAGATCTAAAATTCCCTTAGAAGTGTAGGACTTACTTGTAAAGCTTGATCTTGTCATCTTGCCCATCTGGCATCCTCGGCATATAGCATTCTTAGGTTTCTCAAGACTTGGTAGACCTCTTACTCGGTGCTTCTTGCTTATTTTGATCAGATTATCAAAATTTACATGACAAAATCTTTTATGCCATAACCGGGTATCATCTATCTTTGCATATAGACACTTATTTTGAGTTGAGTCAAGGTGAAATGTGTTACCTTTTGTTTGTGTCCCGGTAGCTACTAACTTCCCATGCTTGTCATGAACTTTGACAATTCCTTTCTGAAACTCTATTCGGTATCCTGTATTGTTTAGCTGTGCTACACTCAACAAATTGTATTTCAAACCTTTAACCCAATAAACATCATTACATTTAGCATTGTCAAGAAGTGTTATAGATCCTTTACCTCTCACTGGACATGGTGCATCATTACTAAATCTTACATAACCTCCATCATAATCTTCTAACATAACAAACTTGTGTTTATCACCTGTCATGTGATGTGAGCATCCACTATCTATGATCCAAGAATCATTAGTATTTATGTGAGATATTAAAGCTTTTTCTTCGTACTTTTCTTCATCTGATCCATCTTTGTTAGCCACATAAACAACTTCCTCTGTATCAGTTTCATCTGATTTATCATCATTAGATTCCTCATCAGCTATTAGACATGTCTTTTTATCTCTTCTTCTAAAGTCTCGGTGTCCTCTGTAATGATTATCTTTCTATCTTTCATCTCGATAATCTCTCTTTTCACTAGATTCTTTGTCAGGGCAATTAGTGTTGGCATATGCACACTCCAATGAGACATTGTATGTGATTGAAGGTTTTGTCATTAATGGAAACCTTGCAATCCTATGGCACCGGCAAAGGAATTATACCAGCATCAAGCAGATCACACTCTACATCGGCACTCAGGACACCGGCACCGGCACAAAGAAAAGAAGTATACCGGCACAGAGGCCGACAGGATTTTGTTATATTATATTTTGTTTATTATTGTAAAAACTTTGTAAGCCGACTTGGAAAATTGTAAAATGACTCTTATATATAAAAGAGATCATTGTAGAAATTTGGAATGAGAAAGGAACCATTGAAGAAAAATATTAGGCAGACCTATTATGCGAAATATAGGTTAAGGGTTTATGTAAGAAGTAGAGCAGCAACCGGTACTGGATCAGGCATTATAGATGCTATTGTAAAGCAGTACAAGATATTGGATTTGTATAATCCTCTTTGTAAGTCAGTGAGACTTCCCATTGAGCAATGAGCTCTAGGCAGTTGGCCTTCCTACATGTGCAGGCCCCTATTGTAAGTAATATTCTCTTATTGGCCAGTGAGTGAATATTGTGGGACACAAATCCCATCGAGGTTTTTCCCACACCGGGTTTCCTCGTTAAATCCTTGTGTTATGGTGTGTTTTTCATGTGGATGTTCTTAATTCTATTTATTGCATTATTTCTTGCATATCAGTACACTATTATAATATGTTCTTCATGTTTTAATTTAAGAAATATTAAATATCGATTAGATACTGATTCACCCCCCCTCTCAGTATTTGTGGGTTTCCTGACAACTCTATTTTCAAAAGCCTAACAGCTTGAGGAAGATCTTGACACCAGTACAGATGGAAAATCTGGTGAAGCAACTTGAAGGAGCTCTTACAGACTATGATGCAGAGAAATTGAAAAATATCAAACTAGAAGATGATTTAAGGGCAGCTCAGGATATCATTCAGGCACTTCAAGAAATTTTTACTGTTGCAAGAAATAAGAGAAGAGAACTTTGTGAAAAATTGCAAAATGAGAATGATGAAAAGGAATCACTTAACGATATGATAAGCAAGTTGAAACAAGAGAACATGACAACAAAGAATGAGATGCAGGATATGACTATGAGATTTTGCAAAGAGATTGAGGATAGGAAGAAGAATGAAGAAGAATTGACCAGAAGACTAAGTGATGCAACAAATGAGAACACAAGACTTAGCTATGAAAATGACATGTTGAAGATAGATCTAATGCATACTCAGAATGACTCAAATGAACCGATGAGACAAAAAGAAGTCTTAGAAAGAGAACTAGAAACTACAAATCAACATAAAGAAAAATTCAAGAAAAGCTCAGAGGAACTTGGCACCTTGCTGAAGAATCAAAAACCTAAAGGTGACAATTCTGAAATTGGCTTTGAAGTTGGTGAAAGCTCCGGTACCTCAAATACTTAGGATCACAGCAAACCAGTAAGACAACCTAATGCTTATAAATTCAATGGAAAATGCTTTAACTGTAATAAGTATGGTCATAGAGCATATGAATGTAGATCTAGAAATTATCAGAATATCAACACACCCACTGGTCAATGTTCTAAATACAACAAAGTTGGTCACAACTCTGAAAATTGCAGAATGAATGTGAGATTTTATGTTTGTGAAAGATTTGGACATTTATCTAATCAATGCAGAACACAAACCGACATAGGTTATGGGAAAGCTATTTAGAAGAATAATGTAACTTGTTATGCATGTAAAAAGATTGGGCATATTGCAAAATTCTGTAGAAGTAAAGGAACACCAGTAGACAACAAAAGTTCTAGCTTGAAAGGTAAAGAAAAGGTTGAAGAGGTTAAGCAAGAATTCTCAAAACAATGGATTAGAAAAGCTGATCTAAATATTGGGAATACTCCTCCACGGGTAGAACAAACCAATGCTTCACTAGAAGGATAGAGTGATGCTTCACTAGAAGGACAAAGTGATGCTTCACCAGAAGGACAGAGCAGTGCTCCACCGGTAGGAAGTTCTTCATCTAATTGAAGAAAGTTTCCTTGAGGGTTTGGCAATCTGATGACACATGTGCTATTATTCCCTCGGTTAGAGATAAGAAGTTGAAAATTACTTTTTACCGACAGATAATGTTGAAAGAATACTTAATCAGAATGCATTTAATGAGGTAGATGGCAAAAGACACTATAAAATTGAGGTTTTGGCTCCATTCCATTTCACCAAGATTTCAAACGTATGAAGATCATGAAGATTCTGAGCTAAGGCATTTCGAGCAAGAGGCAAGAACACTCCAAGCATTCATCCATCCTAAAGGCAGTAAAAGGTATTTAATCATGGCACCCACCTTTGCAATTGAATATATAGAAAACCCTACTATTATCGAAGTGATAAAAAGACCTAGGCCCATATTTCAGTTAGTTCCCGAGGTAGCAAAGAAAGATGATACCTTAGGTGCTTTTTCTCAAATTCCCAAGGGAGTTGTTTATGCTGAAGACCCCAGAATTTACATCCACTGCAACATTGATGAACTAGGAGATGAAGAGATTAAAACCATGTTTAAAACTGTGATATGTGATAAAACCAACAATGTAAAAGATGAACACAAGATCATTGAAACCCTAGGATTTACAAAGATCCTTAGCATTCCTAAATTCCCCAAGGATGTGATTAGGATAGTCTTAAGCAGAGTACATGGTGAATTTTTCTGGTTAGATGCAGTCCACAAAATCACTAAGGAAGCTGTGAAAGCTGTCATAGGGTTACCGACCATCGGTAAAAGGCCAAATAAAACCAAGAAGGTATCCAATGACCTAGTTACAAACCTAACTAGTGCAACTTTTGACAAAAGGTCCCTAAGTGTTAATGATGTAACAGACATTAATGTGAGATTTATTAGCATGATATTAGGGTATAAAGCTACTCATGCAAATAGACTCAATTCAGTTTCAAGTTTATGCATTAAGAGTGCTTATGATATGGTCACTGATAATGCAAAGATTGATATATGTGAATGGTTAAAAGATGAATTAATTGACAACCTTGGAAAGATTAAGAAGGACAAGAAAGGAACTTTCAGCTTTGGAAATCTGTTAGTATGTCTGATGCTACATATAACAAAACAGGTTCCCGGTATAGGCTACAAAGAACTTGGTTATGATATACCAGTAGGTAAATAGTTAACATAACTATTAAATAACATGGGAGAAAACAAGGAAAACAATATTCATGACTTCTTTCAAGCATTAAAGGCCAAAATGAAGAAAAGAATCAGGTTATCAAAAAAGATTGTTGACAAATACAAAGATGAAATATGCTTTGTAATCAAGAAGGATGAAATCTGGATGGAAGCAGTCATCCCTAAGATAGTTTGGGTAACCGAGATGGGCTATGAAACAGATGATCACATAATTGAAACATATGCTAAAGCACTTCTAGAAGCCCCCAAAGAACCTAAGGAAGAAATATTTGGTAGTGCAGAAACTATTGAAAGCCAAATACAATCAAAGAAAAGAGTGAAAAAGGTTGAGGCAGTTGTAAGGAAAGGTTCTAGACAAGCAAAGGACATCAAAGAAGATGTGTTGAAGAAAACTGATATAACAGAGGATGAGTTAGCAGCTCCACCACCTGAAACTCACCTATCACCGGTAGGTACTTCTTCCGGGAGTGACATGCCTGCAACTTTCAAAAGAGTTGTAAGGAAAAGAGATCCCTCATCGACAACCAAACCCTCACCCAGGAGGACAAGGCAAAAACAACAAGCAGTGAGATCTTTGGTAAGAAAGGCTACACCAAAGAAGAAGAAACTGACACCCAAAAAGAAGAAGAGGACAAACAAAGACTTGGCCCCTCTTGATATACTGCTGAATGAAATTACAGAGGAAGGTAAATTAAAAAATATAGAGAAAATATATGACACTTTAATAGCTGATGAAAAAGAACAAGTTGAAAATAGTGTTATATTGCATATGGATATGTATAAGAAGTTTTTGATGGAAGTAGTAAATGAAATTCCAGATGAACTATTTAAGAGACTAGAAGCAAGAAGACAAGCAGTAATAGAACTGGACAAGAAAATAAAGATTGAAAAGCTACTTGTTGTTTATCCGGTAAACTCACCCAAAGAAATTGATGACCTAATTGCTCAAGCCAATCGGTTAGTATTTTCTACTGCACACTGGCACATTGCTTTAATGGTTGGAAGAATTAATGAGGTGATTGAGGAAACAAAAAATGGATGGGATATATTCTTAGTTGAAAAAGAAAAACAAGAAGAATACAGGAACCCCAAACCCATAAAAGTTTATCAGAAAGATAGAGACAAGGGTAAAGGTAAAGTTGGTGGACCACCTAGTATCAAGGTTAGAGACAACTTACCCCCACCTCATTTGATTACTCCACCGGTAAAAACAACAGCTACAGAAGATCAACCGATAGCCGAGAATATGGATGTAGAGGATGGTAATACTAATCTTGAAGTCTTATATACTGTGGATGTTGATACTCAAAAGATCAACATAGTGGTAGACAAAGATACAGCTGATAAGACTGACATGACTAGCGAGCCTCCGGTAGCTGAGCAAACTAAAAACACACAGGAGAAACTGATAGAAGACAAAGAGAAAAAGGTAGAGACTCAGACTGAGACAATGCAACAAACAGAGCAAAAGGCTCTGGAATAGGAACAACAATAGCAGGAACAGGAACATAAGGAAACAGTGCCACCGGCAACTGGAGAAATAGAAAAACCATTGCTTAAAGAAATGTAGACACAAACAGACCTACCAGAGGTCAATACAAGCTTGGTTATTTCCACCGGTACTCAGATTGTTGGTTCATCATTAGGAGTCAAATCAACTAATGTGACTGAGGTACTATTAGAGTTAATAAAAAAGATAACAGATTGTAGCTCACAATCTTACAAGGCAATTGATGATACCTTACCAATTTTGAAGGTAATTGCTCCCAACTGTAATATACACAATAAAGATTCTTTAGGACAACTTGATACACTGTGTAAATATATCACAAAAAACATTGAGAAAATAAAGGAAGAGTCATTGAAGGATAAAGTAGAAATTGAAAAACATAAATTTTTTGATGAGCAAATAAAGAAATGTAATAGAGATTTTGACACACTTCTACCAGAATTGTGTAATTTATTGAAAGAGTACAAAACTCTGTACAAAGGCACTTGTAAGACAAACTTTTTGATTGTAGATATAGACAAAAAGATGAGCAAGGTACAAGATGAGATCAATAAACTTGCAGATAATTTTGTTAACTCACCGGATACACTATCAGTTTTTGAGGAAAAGATAACAAATTTTGAAGAAGAATCACTTAAATTGGAAAGAGAGAAAGAGAGAATTGTGAATAAGGCAAAGCATCTGAGATTAAAACTAAGTCTAAGATTGGACTATCTAGCATCACTGCGGAAGGAAGTATCTGAGGCACTAAAACAGGGACAGAAAACATTGGCAGAGCATTTGCAGCATCTCACTCGTACAGTGAAGAGAACAGAGACATCAATAAACGATAGCAAGAAGTTTATGGATAGTATAAACTTGATTTTGGGAGATCTTTTTCAAATTGTAACCACCCAGTTACAAGGTTGAAACTACAAACTCTACTGAAATCTTGACAACCTTTGTCATTGATGCCAAAGGGGGAGTAGTGGGATGAGAAAATTCAATATATAACAGGAATCACATGCTCAGGGGGAGCACACACATTTTTGGTAACATTTTTGGACTTCACATTTTTGGATACATTTTTTTGAAATTTCTCATGAGTGTTGCCATCAATGCCAAAGGGGGAGATTGTTGGCATATGCACACTCCTATGAGACATTGTATGTGATTGAAGGTTTTGTCATTGCTGGCAACATTACAATCCTATGACATTGACAAAGGCATTATACTAGCATCAAGCAGATCACACTCTACACCGACACTCAGGACACCAGCACCAGCACAAAGAAAAGAAGTATATCGGCATAGAGGCCGACATGATTTTGTTATATTATATTTTGTTTATTATTGTAAAAACTTTGTAAGCCAACTTGGAAAATTGTAAAATGACTCTTATATATAAAAGAGATCATTGTAGACATTTGGAATGAGAAAGGAACCATTGAAGAAAAATATTAGGCAGACCTATTATGCGAAATATAGGTTAAGGGTTTATGTAAGAAGCAGAGTAGAAATCGGTACTGGATCAGGCATTATAGATGCTATTGTAAAGCAATACAAGTTATTGGATTTGTATAATCCTCATTGTAAGTCAGTGAGACTTCTCATTGAGCACTGAGCTCTAGGCAGTTGTCCTTCCTGCATGTGCACGCCCCTATTGTAAGTAATATTCTCTTATTGGCCAGTGAGTGAATATTGTGGTCACAAATCCCACTGAGGTTTTTCCCACACCGGGTTTCCTCGTTAAATCCTTGTGTTATGGTGTGTTTTTCATGTGGATGTTCTTAATTCTATTTATTACATTATTTCTTGCATACCGGTACACTATTATAATATGTTCTGCATGTTTTAATTTAAGAAATATTAAATACCAGTTAGATACTGATTCAACCCCCCCCTCTCAGTATCTGTGGGTTTCCTAACAATTAGAAGCCATATGTCCTATTCTATCACAGTTAAAACATTTCAAAGGCAACTTTCCTTTGTACTTGCCTTTTCCTCTCGGTAGCCTTCTGACTAATAGTGCTTCAAACTCTTCTTGCTTTCTGATTTCTTCATAAAGTTTGTGTACCTCCTCCATGTTTTTGTGAAATCTTTCACTTGCTCCACTATGATTCCCTTTAGAGTACTTATACTTTCTATCATTGTAATCATTAGATTCATCAAGATGAAAAGAACTAAATGTAGACTCAATTTTATTTACCGAAGACCCACTGTTATCAAAGTTACTTAACTCAAATGCATGTAGCTTATCAATAGTAGCATCCAAAGAAACTGGCATATTGGGTACAAACCTCAATTCATTGATTGCAGAGACTCGGATTGCATAAGCTGGTAGAAGGGTTCTTAATAACTTACTTGTGACATCCTTCTCTTCAATGGTTCCTTCTGCTCCTTTGATTTGATTGACAATCTCCTTTAACCTTGTACTGTACTAGGTTATGTTCTCACCTTCATTCATTCTCATGGATTCAAGTTGTCCTCTTAGACTGTCCACTTTTGCTCTTTGAACATGCTCATCACTACCATACACAGATATGAGCTTGTCCGACATTGCCTTGGCATCATTGCAGCCTTCTAGATCATTAAACTTTGAGTCGGTCAATGCAGATGTTATTTCAATCATTGCTTGAATATGTTCTTGCTTTGCCTTTATCTCTTCCATTGTCAATGGATAGGTTCTAGGTGTAATGAAATCATTCTCCAGATAATATACACCATATTCTCCAACTCTTGATAGGTGCAACTTCATCCTTTTCTGCCATGTAGAGAAGTTTGACTTGTTCAGCTTCGGTGCATCCCTCTTATACATCTTTGGATCTTTTCCTCAAGTACCTTTAAAATTTTTCTTCTGGAGTCCAAAGCTCTGATACCAATTGATAGTTCTGATACTAATTGTTAAGTACAGATGCCAAGCTAACAAGATGAGAGGGGGGGTGAATCATACAAACTTAATCTTCAATATATTCAACAGATTCAACCTCGATAGCTTCAAAAGATATATGTAATCAAAACTGTAAAACATGCAACCTTAAGAACACATAATCATAACAACACTCATAACACCAAATTTAATGTGGAAACCCAAATAGGGAAAAACCACTATGGGATTTCAGACCCACTAAGAAATATACTCTTCTAGAGTATGCTCGGTTAAAAGAAAATCCTATTGAAGATTACAAACACATTGCTAGATGTGACCCAGTTAAGGGATTTCCCTCAGATCTGTTAGGATCTTCACCTTGTTAGAGGTGACCTTGTTAAAGGGTTTCAAACACTCAATCAGAATGTCACCTTGCTAGAGGATTTACAAATAAGACTGTTAAGTCCACTCGGTTAAGAGATTTTCTATCACTTACAAATAAACAATAGTAATGAGTATGTTTGCAACTTTGCATCTAAAATGCTAAAGCAGATTCTTATTTGCTCAATACAATCTAGTCATAGGACTTATCTTGTCCCTCTACTGGGCTCCTTACTTTGTTATTCAAACAGGTCTTCAAGCTTCTATGCTCGGTAATCACTATGTAGCATCCCTGTGCTTACACTTGCCCGCATACATTGTTTATCAATAGTTCCTTATTTATAAACAATTTGCTAATCACTTAATCTCTTTGATCACATTTCCCATGATCAATCATAGCCATCAGATCTTCAATCTTGACTAGGTTCAATGTATCCTTCGATCGGAAAATGTTTTACCTCTCCTTGGAACTTGCATATATTTCTTGGAACTTGTGCTAGGGTATTGTGGTTTAATCTGAGCTGTAGATCTTCCTACCGATCTTCCATTGCCATAGATGCTTAACAAACTTCATACACATTGTATCAATCATTTAATCATAACCAGCTCATCAAATTCCATCATTAAATAATGCATGTATACATCCAATGCATTCTGTTATTACTCAGTTGCAACTCGTTAAATACTAAACTTCACTCGGTAGACATTCCGCCTTCATTAACCGATAGCGATAACCTTAAGGTTTACTGACTAGGTTCCTTAGGTTTTATCGACTAGGTTCCTTCCTCGGTAACATAGTATAGTATTAACCTTACAAACAATAGCATATGTAGGATATCAAAACAATCTAAACAACATGATCTCATCATTGTCTAACTTGGTAATAGTTGCCCATTGAATAACTTATTCCTCCCCTTATTCATCACAAACATACTTCTTAAGATATGACAACATCCTACTAAATCAGAAAATCAATTTCTTGACATCAATGACAAAATAATATTGTGAAGACAGTAAACATCCTTAATCAGTTATATCCATAATTATCAACAACCTTCTCAATATCCTAATTGAAATTCCAACAATCTCTTATTGTCTGTTATAATGCCAACAATCTCCCCTTGATTATTGAGTGTCCATCACTCTTTGCTAGAGACCTTCCTGCTCAACACTTTCCCTAAGAGCCTACCCTCTCTACCATAGGATCTTCATTACACATGACCAACATATTCAGGGATGTTTTTCCTTCATTATCCAACCCTAAATCTTCATTTATGGACCTTGGTGCTTACCGGTTACAAGCTTTAGGTCCAATTTTCCTTTTCTACTTCTATCGGTGGACCTAGTCCAATTAGCCCTATCGACGAGGTATTTTGCACTTATTTTCTAGTAGCCTGATTACCAGTATAAACTCTATAGCTTCCTGGATACCCTTTTGGAATTTTCATACAATATCTTAGGATTGGATCTGGGTTTGGTCGCTAACCATCCTTACCCTTTTTAGGCCTAATTCCTCTTTTTAAGCCTACAAAACAGGGTTCTGCACAAATGCCTTCACGAGCTCGATTGCTCAAGGATTCTGATGATTGTTTTAGGTCTGAACACCCATGAGGATTTACAACCCAACTTGGAACCAAATCCATCCAACGGGTTTACCCATCTAGGGTCTGTTGTCTATGAATCCCTTTACTTGCCAACTCAATGTGCCAAGTCTAGGGTATGGTGGCAAAACTGGAGATCAGCCTCCCTTGACTCAAAAACAAATTGAAAACATAATATACAAGGATTCCTTGCATTCCACAAGGTTTCAGTTTGTGGTTCCACCATGGAATGCTAGGTTTGAGCCATGAAGTCTACAAACCTTGGTTTCAAGGTCTCTAGGACCCGCCTGCACAAAAATGAACAGAACTTGCAAACAATAACACTTCAAAGCCTTAAATCACCATGAAATAAAAGATATGGCTCTATTTTAACAATTCATACCTTGTTTTGGACTTGAAAGTATGCACAGTTCATACGATGCCAAGGAAAACTCAAAGCAAACGTTGAAAACACACAAAAATGAAAGGCTAATTCTTGTTCTCCTTCTTCCAATTCTTCAACCAACTTTCTCATTGGTTGTCCCAAGACTTATATCAGCCTTAGGTTAGTTACAAAGATATTTTAACTAAAAAGATAACCAACTACCCATTGGTGTTTGGAAAATGCAAAAGTTGCAAAGTTGCTATGAGTAACTTTTGCAACTTTTTTATAACTTTACATTGCTAAGCATCTTTTGCCCAAATCAAACCTAGATCACTTCTAAAGGTTCAAATGACCTTAAAACCATTAATCAACATCAAATAACCTATTATAATCTTATTACAGACCAAAATTCACTTGATTCCAAACTCTTGGAATCTTCACAATAAAATTATTTAGGTGCTCCCGCACCAGATTTGAGCGGACATGTTACCATTGCACATTTCATGAACTGGTATGTCTTTGGGCTGACTTGATTGAGTTGTAATTATTTGTGGCTAGTATAAATGGAAACTTGCAAATCATTTGAGAGGGAAAAATTTAGAAGAGCGAAGATAGAGATTAGAGATTGAGTGAAGATGTAGATCCGACGAGATTTTGTTCCAGATGATTGAGGCCGAAAGGGTTGAGGTCCGGATTAGGGTAGAACCGACATATTGATTTTGGAGGCCGATCTGATATGTGGATCTTTTAATTGTGTTGTAAGAATTATTTGTATCCTAGACTGTGATCTAGCATGTGGCATGTGTAATTATTTAGATAGTAATAAGCATTGTTCATATTGTTTACTGGTTATGTATTTTGTTATTTTACCAATTGTTCTTTCCGTTGTTTTTGGCATCTTGTTACTGGTTACTGATATATTTTGCATGGTTTATGTGTTAGGTTGCAAGAATGGGTTTTCCTTCATTGGATCTCCCTACCTTGACTACACCAAATTATCACTTACACTTCATAATAATAATTTCACCTATTTAATTGCATAAATAACATCATCAATATTATACCCGTGCAACACTGGGCATATAAATATTCCATGAATAAGGTCACCATCATATCATGATGTCATGTTTTAGTTAACTCTTCTACCCTCTGCCCTTATTATAGGGATTGACTAGCATAAAGGCCTCTTTGTCTTCTACCATAGGATATTTTTTTGTTTCAAGGATGCATTACATAGTAATGTATAGGTTATACAGTAAAAACATTTCAAAGCAAATGGAGCAGTAGCATAGATGGGTACCCACCATCAACATTACAAGGCATTAGGCATTCCTAAACTATTTTCAACATCGCTTTTGTACAAATTCCTACTTCACACCATGAAGAAGAGAGCACACAACAAATACTTCAATTTTTAAAAATAAAAATCACAATATATAACAAATTACATCCTCAATAAGGTTCCCACCCAATGTAATTTCCCCAAGGATCATAGTTGCATGTCCGAACACATCTCCATGGTTGCATATTATTCTAGAACACCTAACACTCCTTGTTGTCCTCCATACAATCTGAGTATAATGGCCACATTGTTGATCTCT
This sequence comes from Cryptomeria japonica, assembly GCF_030272615.1. Taxonomy (NCBI): domain Eukaryota; kingdom Viridiplantae; phylum Streptophyta; class Pinopsida; order Cupressales; family Cupressaceae; genus Cryptomeria; species Cryptomeria japonica. Next base: position 145,949,174 of record NC_081406.1, read on the forward strand.
TTATAATCTCATTACATGTTATTATCACTCTTTTTGCTTGTACTAAGTGATGTATAATGATGTTATTGAAGGCTTGATACATACACGTTATCTATTATGTGCATTGTCATTAATGTATCCAACCTATTTTTGAAGACCCGTATAGTACAATGAAGTAGTTTGCTCCTAGTTTTCCAGGCAACATCCTAATCTCTTGTCTAATGGACGTACTAACTAAAAATGCAATCCAATTTATTGATTACAGGTCCGTGCATGTGTCTCGATGTCTCCAATTATCTGATATATCTAACTTTGGGGATGGACCCAAGCATTGCAATAATTATAGAGTTTATCTTTCCGATGGTGTACACAAACAAAAGGCATCCTTGCTGAAAAAATATAACAATGACATAGATTCTAAACGACTCATAGTTGGTTCCATAATACAACTAACAAAATACATCTTCCCGAATTCACATGGCTCTTGGTGAGTCAATAAGCCTACTATTATTCCAACAAAGTTCATAGAAACTTTACATTTTACACAATGTAGTGCTTATAATATTTCATTTTTGATTGTTTAGTTATGTAGGTGGATCGTTATTATGAATCTAGAAATTGTATGTACAACACATGCTATACTTGGAGAATTGATCTTTCTTTGTGTAAAAAAGGAAGACCAAATAGAATAAACTATGCCTCCTCTATGCAATGCAAGTATAGAGCCAAGCACATCCACAAAATGTAAGGGTTTGGGGCGACAAAAAACATTGTTTGGGGTCAAGCCACCTCAAAATGTAGGCAACACATCTATGTCAATAACTCCTATTAAAAATTTGAATCCTTACCAACCAAGGTGGACCATCAAGGGTTGTGTCCTAGTGAAAAAGGACATCTACCACTATAATATAGCAAAAGCAAGTGGCCACATTTTTAGCTTTGACATTGTAGACATCAAAGGTACTGAAACACGTGTTATGTGTTTCAATGAACTAGCAAAAACCTATTATGATAACATCCAAGTTGGAGTGACATACACATTATCTGGGGGAGCAATAAAGCCAGCCAATAAAATTTACAACAAATTCAATAGTGGACTAGAAATAACCTTGGTATCTGATTCAAAGGTTACTATCTGCAATGATGACTCTTCCATACCCAAGCACAAATACATTTTCACAACTCTTGATCAAGTGGCTACAAAAAATAACAACTCAATCATTGACATCATTGGAGTTGTCATTAGTGTCTATCCGAGCTCAACAATACGTAGAAGAGATGGTAGAGAGGTTCCTAGGTGTACCATTAAGTTAGTTGACATGACTCGAACAACCATCGATGTTACACTATGGTGTGAAATGGTAGAAAAGAAACAACTACTCTTGCTATCAAGAATGGTTGTGTATGTGAATTCAATGGAAATGTAATAGGTACAACATTTAATACTATTGGCATATGATGAACCAGTATGATGATAATGTATGTTGTCATTGATGTCAATAAGTACAGGTGAACCAGTATGAAGATTGGAAGAAGTTGTTATTAATGTTCAAGTAGGAGAACTGGTATGAAGGGATGAAGTGGATTGGTGTTAGGGTTTCATTAAGTGTGACTACCAGTTGGTACTCTCAGCTCTAGAGTTTTTGGTTTGGCAATCTAGTTTATGCGATGCAACCGGTGACATTCTATGATGAGTTAGCTAAGAGATAAGGATGAGATCAAGATGCCACATCAGTTTTGTGCACGTGAAGGATTTCCTTGAGGATCTTGCGTGTGAAGATTGATTGCATTAAATGTCTACCTCAGGAATGAACATTCTTATTGTAGCGTCGTAAATTGTACGCACTTGCTAGGGTGGTACAATTTCACACCTAGTTTAGCACCCGCCTTGGCGCATTTTGCATTCTGCATTGCATTTCTCCTTAGGCACTTAATTAATTGAATTAATTAGGTCTAAGGTTCTATTTTATCATCTCCTACATCATAAAGTTGGGCCCTTTCATTAAAGTGTGCCCCGTTCATTTTATTCTTCCAATACATCATTTAATCAAAAACCCTAATTAGGTCCTATTTTGAACTTGGGGGCTTGATTTCGGGGGTCAAAACATCTCGAAATCAGCTGTAACTTCGAGATTCTCTCTAAAATCATCATATCCGACAGTCCTAAAAATTTGGTGAAAAGTTGTCGGGACCATGGCGCCCGGAGTGCAACATGGTCCCAGACATTTTTCCCAAAATTTTAGGAGTGCGATCCAATCATAAAATAAAGCTTAACCCCAAGAAATTGGCGGGAGATTCAATCTCTAGGTCGGCCAAAAGACAGAATTAAGACCTAGGGTTTCATACATAAGAGCTCTCTTTCTTCATTTGAAAGGAGGAGATTTTTGGCTTTCAAGGACCTTCTATGTAGCGAAAGAGCAGATCTTTGAAGACTTCAACAACATTCAACATCCTTCTATCAAGCATTTATCAATTTCATTCATCCATTTAGGGCTTGGAAGACATTGAAGAACAATAGGAGATTACCGACTGAAGATTGGCTTGTACCCCTCCCTTGAGGGTTGGGTATGATTTCATGTTGTTTTCATGTCTTTGCATAAGCTTCAATATATCCTTTATTCATGCTTTAGATCACTTTGCATCTTGATTTAGAGCATTTACATTATCATTTACAAGCAATTAGGGTTTACTTTCTAGGTTGCTCTAGTTTGCTTTCTTGCATTTTAGGACCTTGCACACACACTAGGTCTGCACACACAATACATTTTACAATACAACTTGGCTATTCGTGGAGGTGGAAATCACCGAAGCGGGGGTTTGACTAAGGCAAAACCCTATATAGCCGCCCACCATACCCTTTTCAGATATAAGTGCAGGTTTTGGGACTCGGACGACGCCGCAAGTTACAGATCCGGAAGAAGCAGACGGAGACCAAACAACACACCAAATCTCAAAGAAAAAGACCAGGACAGGGGCGTGGGGTGCCCTGGTCCTGCCAGGACAGGGGCGCTGGGCGCCCTGGTCCTTCTGACAGACAGCATTTTCAGCATTTTTGATAGCTTTTCCAAAGTGCAAAACAACAGTTTTCGGAGCAGTTTCAGGGGCAAATTCAGGACAGTGGCGCCCGCACCCCCATCCCAAACATTTTCATTCATATTTTAACACCGAGTGCGCATTTACATTCTTGTCTTGTCCTTGTGTTTACAACTTTCCATTGTTTAAGTTCAATTCTGCAATCTTGTTATTAGTTCATACTTGCACTTTGGGGTTAGGGATTGAACTTGCATCATTCTATCTATCATTTACAACAAAGGAATAGAAATCCTAATAGGTAGCCCGTGGCTCTCTCTTCCACAAAAAGAAGTAGCCAATTGTGTGATACCTCTAGGCTCTTTCGTATTCCACAAGTGTGTGGTTGAAAGTGAGATTAGGGCCTGTTTGCTTAGTGTCACTTTTTCTCCCACACATTTTGGTGAACCCGACGTGAACTCCAATCTTCTCTAATTCTGATTTATGTTTTCAAATTTGAGTGTTTATGCTATTTCAAATTCAAAATTGTATTTACAAGTCTCAATTTCTTGCAAGATTCAAAAATTTAGAGGAAATTTTTGCTAAAACCCTAATTTTTCAATTCAAAGTTGAACTTGTGGATAGCTTAATTTGGATCAATAATTTTAAATCTGATTTAGGAACTCACTTGAATCATAAATTTAATTTTCTAAATCTACATTCTAAGTGCTTGCATTGGTTAAAATTAAACATCTCCTTCTATTTTGCATGTGTTATCATTTGAAAGAGGAAAATTGTTGTCATGATGCATTCATTTCATAGATGTGATAATGGGTTAGCTTCCCTTGTTTCAATTTTTCCATCTCCTAAAGAACTTCCCCCTATCTATAACATCATTTTAGTGCCTAAAAGAGTTGCTACCAATCCCTTTGAGACTCTCCCATGCTCTAAGGATGAAGACTTTAAGAGTGATCTTGACAACTCTCCTAAAATGTGCCCTTCCTATCTAGCTATCCTAGAAGAAGAGAATGATATCATAAACACCTTTCTTAATGTTACTTCACCTTCCCTACATGATTCCTCTCTAAGTGAAAAGGTATTTATGGACATTGACTTATTTTCTCCTAAAGGTGGTCCTTCCAATGGGGGCATGTTAGTGCAACAAGAGGTTATGAACACTTCTTTCAAAGATCTCCTTCCTAAGCATGAATCTTTGGAGAAGTCTGTTCATGTTCCTCCTAAAAAACACTCCCTTCATGAGGATCCTTTTGTGCAAGAAGATGACATGATCCCTACATTTCCTAGTGATGGTATTTCCTTTTCCAACAAAATTCCCACTAGAGATGATGAATTAATGATAAATGCTTACCCTTCTCCTAAAGTTTGTCTTACCCATAAGCATCCCTTAGAGAAAGAAGATGAAATAATAAGCAATTTCCTTAATTCTCTCTCCCCTAAAGATCATATTTTGAGGAAAGAGGATGAGTTTAACACATCTATTGATCCTCTCCCTCCTAAGGATGAGGAATTAATAAACAATGTTATCTCCTCTCCCGAAATTGACAATACTTCAAACATTCCTTTCTACAACTTCACCATTTGGGATGAACCATTAGAAGAAGGTGTAGATTATTCTCTACCCTGTGAGAGAACCCTAGCCAAAGGGGATGAAATCAAGATTGGAAACTCCCTTGATAGTTTCTCTCCTTCCTTGAATCTCAATTATTCTCCCTCTAAAAATAAAGCATCTCCCTCTCCTCAACTTGGTTCTACTCATAAGGAAACCCTAGTTCAAAGCAAGATGATTAACATCTCTTTCAAAGATCTCCCTCTCAAAAGTGAGACTTTAGAGAGTAATGTTGATCCTTCTCCTAGAGAGTTTATTCCCCATGTAGATCATTTGATGATAGAGGATGATATGACCTTTCCTCTTCCTACTAGAACATCAATGCCTACCCCTTGTCTCTCTCCTAAAATTGATTTAATCCGTGATGAGATTTTAGTGCAAGAGAAGACTATCAATAATTCTTCCAACACTTTTGTTCATTCCTCTAAACCATCCTCAATCAATTTGATACATGTGAATGAGACACCTAACAAACCTCTCTTCACTGTCCAAGGTGCTTGTCCTTCTCAAAATTCTCAACCTTTAAATAAGCCTATCTTAGTGGTTCAAGGTGGTTATGCTAATGATTCTTTTTGCACTCCTAAGAAACCTATTATTATTGTGCAAGGAGGTTACTCTACTAAGAGCCCTTATGAGTATGCTAAACAACTGACTAGAGAGAGTTATCATGTGGTTGCCCATACCTATAACACAAGAAACAATACGCAACCTAATCCTCCTCCAGTTAGCCCAACTTCACTTCCTCCTTCTCAACCAATTCTTCCGCAAGCTCCTCGTATTTCACAAGTTCTCGGTAAGGAATATGATCTCATAGAACAACTTAAAGCTACCCCTGCTAAGATATCCCTTTGGGATTTGATCCAAACTTCTTCCGCTCATCATGGGATGTTACAAGATGCCTTGAAAGATTTGAATGTTCCTCCACCGAATACATCTAGTAATATAGCATCTTTAGTTAACTCTGTGATGAATCCTAAAGCTCAAATTGTGTTTACCCAAGATGAGTTGCCTACTAGTGAAATTCAACAACAATATGATCCCTTGATGATTGTGGTTATCATAAATGACACTGCTATAAGACGAACACTGGTAGATAATGGCTCTGGCCTTAATGTATGTAGCATTAATCTATTGCATAAGATGAATGTGGATACATCCCTTATTGAGCCTGACTCTCATCCCATTCGAGGCTTTGATAATGTGGCTAAGTCTTCGTTAGGTATTATCACCTTACCCATCACAGTGGGACCTGTTACTTTGCTTACTCCTATCCATGTTATGTCGGGAAATCTAACATACAACTTATTATTAGGGAGACCTTGGATTCACAGCATGCAAGCTGTCCCCTCTACATTGCATAGACAAGTTAAATTTATTTATAACAATAAGACATATACCTTGATAGGTGATACTAATCTTCAGGCTTGTTTGCAAACATCTACTTCCAAAGGGAGTTCTTCTAAATCTTCCTCTTCTAATGATGACTCTTTAAACAAGATACCTATGAACAAATCATTACCCTATGATAATCAAAATTCTTTGGATGAGTCTGGAGCTCCTGAAGAAGATTCTTCTCGACTTGAATCTACACATGAAAAGGCTTTTGATCCTGAGAAGGTTCTCGCAGAAGACGATTGGGGATCTCTTGATTTTAATCCCACCTTTGTAGGTGAGTATAGGGTTCCTCCTAGAGAGTTTAAAGTTAAAAAGAAGGAAGAAACTAGAGATCAATCAGTCTTACCTGAACCTATGAGCAATAATTTTGTGGCCACCTCTCAAACTTCTTCTCCTCACACCTCTAATTATGAAGAGTTTGATTCTTTGTCTTATGAAAAACCACCCTCTCTTCCTAAAATGGCTGATCGTTATGGTCATGGTTTTTGCATTTTTGCTAAGCATGGGTATCATGGAAATGGTTGTGGTGCTCATGAACAAGGGATAAAAGTTCCTCTAGAGACTAATTTTCACAATTATGCCTTTGGACTTGGCTATAATCCCTGCAAACACACTAAAGCATCTAAAAGACCATCTCTCAATGTGAATGCTATATTTAGTAGTGATGATGATCTCACTTCAACTAAATCATCTTCTACTTCTATCAACTCTCATTCCCCTCATAAGGAAATCTTGGCGATGAACAAATCTCTTTATGACTCCCCTCAAATTTCTAAATCCACTTATGAATCTTTATCTCCTATTCATCATAAAGTCCTTTCCTCTAGGGATAAGGCTCTAATAAATTACACTCATCCCTCTTCTAATATTTCTTGTGACTTTTCTTCTTCAATTTTTGTCACTTTATACATGTTTTTGATCTCACTTATAGTTGAGCATTTAACATGTCATATTCAAATACCTCATTCAATCTATCATGTCTTTAAATAACATTAATGGCTGTTATGTTGCTCATCATTATGTGACATTGGTAGCTCATTTACTGGGGGCTCATTGTCATTCATGATGGTACAATTTCAAGTGCAATCATATTTTTGAAGCAACATAATAGCCTAATTTTCTATGTTATCTCTTGTTCCTATGGGGACAAGAGTGATTTCATACATCTCTTCTTTTTATTATGTCCAAATCTCTTCCTAGAAGATTGTGTAAGTCCTCATTGAGGCAATGATCTTTCCTTATTTTTATCTAAGGATCCACTTTTTCCTATTTCGTGGATGGTGTGAAATTTATTACTTGATGTTATTCCTTGTATGCATTTGTTGTTGTTTGTTCAAGGATTCTCTCTTACAAGAGGTGTAAGTCCTTGACTACAACCTCTTTTGCACTTGGTAAACTACATCCATAATGAATTCACTCTCCCAATTGGGTTAAAAAGAGCGTCATCCTTCATTAAGAATCACTTTCACCTCGCAAAAGAAGGAAGTATTGCATTCTTATTCTCTTCTTTGTCTTATTCTAGAAGATGTTCCTCTTTGGGATAGGTGTCTTTTGTACAAAGGTCTCTTCTCCTCTAAGGATCTCCTTTACACATACTACAAGATATCCTTTTTCAACTATCTTATCCTTGCTTAAAGAGTGCAAAAACTCCCTTGCTTGGATCTATGACATTGTTGCATTTTTTGGGGTGTCTTCTTTTGTGATGAAGGTAGGTATCCTTGTTCTACTTTGCTTATGACATAAACATTACACTTTTTGAGCAATGGGTCATTCTCAGAACCAGAGCACAGACTCTTAGAGTGAGATGTCTCCATTTTTCTTTTATGCAAGCTGATTATTCTCGGAACCAGAGCACAGACTCTTAGAGCGAGATGTCACGCTTTTGTACTATACATATATAGGTTGTAGCATACTCGGGCATAGACTCCTATGAGGTGCTTCTAACCTCACTTACACACACATGCACGAGGTTGAGTGGAACTAGCGGCATAAGGCTAGACTTTCTCACTCTCCTCCCTTACATGGATCACCTAGACAGACTCTAGGGGCTAGTTTTCCATGTCCTTTTCCCATGGATCACCTAGACAAGATCTAGGGGTGAGAAGTCCATGTTTTCTCTCTCACTATTCTTCTCATGGATCACCAATGTGTGTATTCATGCTTTTTTCCTTTCTTTTCTTCTCTTTGCATTTTCTTTCCATTTACATCCTTCATCTTGTGTTAGAGAACTCTCAAATCTTCACACTCTTTGTTGTGTTGGAATTGAGATTTGGTCCTCTTTCTTACCAAATGATTCTCCATTAGTTTTTGATCTCATATCAAATCTTCTTGTGAGCATTTGTCATCAGTATTCTTTAACAATTCGAAGTGGTAAACATGATACCCTGTTTCAACTCACTAAATTTAGCAAGCCGAAACAGGGGGGGGCATATAGTTACCCTCGAATTTTCATCACCTTCCTTAGTAAGCATTAGGTGATTTTGTGATCTAACGTGTGTTTTGTAGGGTGCGGTTCCTAACTGTGTACTACAGATACCGCTGGGGGCTTCATTCGACAGACTTAAGGATATATCCTTTTTCAAATAATGTTTACTTTTCTGTACTTTAGCTTGCATATGCACGTAGTGTTCATATGACCGCTAAAGTGGGGGCTAAATGTAGCGTCGTAAATTGTACGCACTTGCTAGGGTGGTACAATTTCACACCTAGTTTAGCACCCGCCTTGGCGCATTTTGCATTCGCATTGCATTTCTCCTTAGGCACTTAATTAATTGAATTAATTAGGTCTAAGGTTCTATTTTATCATCTCCTACATCATAAAGTTGGGCCCTTTCATTAAAGTGTGCCCCGTTCATTTTATTCTTCCAATACATCATTTAATCAAAAACCCTAATTAGGTCCTATTTTGAACTTGGGGGCTTGATTTCGGGGGTCAAAACATCTCGAAATCAGCTATAACTTCGGGATTCTCTCTAAAATCATCATATCCGACAGTCCTAAAAATTTGGTGAAAAGTTGTCGGGACCATGGCGCCCGGAGTGCAACATGGTCCCAGACATTTTTCCCGAAATTTTAGGAGCGCGATCCAATCATAAAATAAAGCTTAACCCCAAGAAATTGGTGGGAGATTCAATCTCTAGGTCGGCCAAAAGACAGAATTAAGACCTAGGGTTTCATACATAAGAACTCTCTTTCTTCATTTGAAAGGAGGAGATTTTTGGCTTTCAAGGACCTTCTATGTAGCGAAAGAGCAGATCTTTGAAGACTTCAACAACATTCAACATCCTTCTATCAAGCATTTATCAATTTCATTCATCCATTTAGGGCTTGGAAGACATTGAAGAACAATAGGAGATTATCGACTGAAGATTGGCTTGTACCCCTCCCTTGAGGGTTGGGTATGATTTCATGTTGTTTTCATGTCTTTGCATAAGCTTCAATATATCCTTTATTCATGCTTTAGATCACTTTGCATCTTGATTTAGAGCATTTACATTATCATTTACAAGCAATTAGGGTTTACTTTCTAGGTTGCCCTAGTTTGCTTTCTTGCATTTTAGGACCTTGCACACACACTAGGTCTGCACACACAATACATTTTACAATACAACTTGGCTATTCGTGGAGGTGGAAATCACCGAAGCGGGGGTTTGACTAAGGCAAAACCCTATATAGCCGCCCACCATACCCTTTTTAGATATAAGTGCAGGTTTTGGGACTCGGACGACGCCGCAAGTTACAGATCCGGAAGAAGCAGACGAAGACCAAACAACACACCAAATCTCAAAGAAAAAGACCAGGACAGGGGCGTGGGGCACCCTGGTCCTGCCAGGATAGGGGCGCTGGGTGCCCTGGTCCCTGGGACAGGGGCGCTGGGCGCCCTGGTCCTCTTGACAGACAGCATTTTCAGCATTTTTGACAGCTTTTCCAGAGTGCAAAACAGTAGTTTTCGGAGCAGTTTTAGGGGCAGATTCAGGACAGTGGCGCCCGCACCCCCGTCCCAAACATTTTCATTCATATTTTAACACCGGGTATGCATTTACATTCTTTTCTTGTCCTTGTGTTTACAGCTTTCCATTGTTTAAGTTCAATTCTGCAATCTTGTTATTAGTTCATACTTGCACTTTGGGGTTAGGGATTGAACTTGCATCATTCTATCTATCATTTACAACAAAGGAATAGAAATCCTAATAGGTAGCCCGTGGCTCTCTCTTCCACAAAAAGAAGTAGCCAATTGTGTGATACCTCTAGGCTCTTTCGTATTCCACAAGTGTGTGGTTGAAAGTGAGATTAGGGCCTATTTGCTTAGTGTCACTTTTTCTCCCACACACTTATTATGGTATGTGAAGAGAGCGTGATGGGTTACTGAATTCCATATGCGGTGAAGAATGGATGATGCAGAATGACTTGTGATATGTGTGAGATTGTTTTATTCTATGCAAAGTGTTTGAACAGTCAAGATTGGACCGCTTGTAATTGTAAACCTAAAATGTTTAGGGTTTAGTGTGTATGCTACCGACCTAATTAATGTCTATAAGGTCAATGATGCTTGTTATTGTTTGTTTTGGCAAATGTTGTGTTTGTATCTGAGTGATGAGATACTTGCCAGACTAGTGAGTGGAAAACTGCAGTGTGATTGCAGAGTAGAGGAATTGAAAAGGATCTATCTTAGCATGCAGTGTTGTTATCATATCAGAACTTTACTTGTTGTCTTCTAACCATGTCAATAGTAAGAAAATCCCTTTACCAAGTAGCTTTAACATGCTTATTGAAATCCTCTAACTAGGTGACTCAAGATTATTGAGTTCTTCAAATCCTCTAGCGAGGTAACCTTTAACAAGGTATATAGCCATCCCTTAATAGGGTGATCTTTAACAGGATCGGTTCCTAATAGAACCTTATTGTAAAGTCTTTAACCGAACTAGGCTCCTAACAGAGCGAGCTTCAAAAGAGTTCAAAAACAAGCTTGTGGGTATTCATCCCCATTGTGGTTTTTCCCATTTGGGTTTCCACATGCAAAATCTGTGTGTCATGAGTTGTGCATTTTTCATGTGATGATTGAGCAACCTTTGTTTAGGTGAATATGCATGCAAAGCTAATGGTTATGGTATTACTGATACAACACATGTATGATTATATTGGTGAAGTAGTTATCAAGTGTTGAATGTTATTTGAAGTATTCAGTTTTACTGGTTTAGCTATCTAAAGTATTACCGTGTTTAGCCGGTATTGCCATGGTTAAGTTCAGTGATGAAGACAATCGGTTAGCATTGTTTTAACTTGATAAATTGTAGAGAAGTTTTTGTATGTACTAATTCACCCCCCCCCTCAGTACTGATTAGGGTATTTTTTGTTCATCATTATTCATCAATTGGAATTAGAGCAACTCCGGGTCGTGAGTGATATAAGCTTAACCGCTTGAGGTAAAAGATTCTTCTTTAATGATGAAGAGGGAAGGTCCTTAGTTCAATAGAGATAACTTCAAAATATGGAAGGACAAAATGGAGATTTATATCAAGAGTTTGGGTGCTCAACACTATAGCTATGTTGAGAATGTCTATGTTATCCTCACTGACACTATAACCGATGATCAGAAAAGAGAGATTCAAGAAAATAGGCAAGTCATGGAAGCCTTTATTAGCAACCTGTCCGATATTGAGTTCATTGATGTACAAGATAAGGAAAATCCTAAGGATGTATGGGACACTCTGGAAACCATTTATGGTGGTGATGAGCATGTCAAGCCAGCTAAGGAAGAGAGCCTTAGAGGAAAATTTGAAGACATGAGGATGGTTGAAGGAGAGACCATTCAACAATATGGCATAAGGAGCAAGATTGTGGTTAGAGATATCAAGAGCATTGGTGGAACAATTGATGATGCCACCATTGTCAGTAAAGTTTTGAGATCATTGTTACTGGTCTATACAATCAGAGTTACTTCTATTTAGGAGCTAAGGTCTATCGACAAAACCAAGGTATCCTTAGACTCTATCATTGCAAAGTTGATTGCATATGAGTTGAATAGCTATGATGGCAGTGTTAAGAAGACCAAGTGAACCTTTAGAGCATCTGCTGCACTAACCAGAAAAGGAAAAGAAGTTAGTACTAGTTATGAATCCAGGCAATGCAAAGATATGGATGATGAAGAGATTCTGATGGAGTTTGAAGCTCTTCTTGCCAAGAGACTTCCAAAAGGCACTGGAAAATACAGAGGTAAGCTTCCTTTAAAATGTTTTTCCTACAATAAGATAGGACATATAGTTGTGAAATGTCCTAACAATGATAATAAGGATAAATCGGAGAGGTTTAGAAAGTATAAAGGAGAAGATAGGATAAATTGTCTTGTTGCAGTGGATGAAGGTGTTACTGATGAAGAATCTAAGGATGAAGAGAATGAAGACATAGTGTTTGTAGTTGTAAAGGAAGGAGTGTCTAACAAGAAAGCCCTTGTCTCTTGCATTGACAACTCTAATGAGTGGATTATTGATAGTGGGTGTTCTCACCACATGAATGGTGACCGGAGAAAGTTTTTGTCTTTGGAAGAATATGATGGAGGTGTTGTTCAGTTTGGCAATGATGCACCATGCTTGGTGAAAAGTAAAGGATCCATCTCACTGAATGGAAAGAACAGTGTAGATGATGTCTATTGGGTAGAAGGTCTTAAGAATAACCTTTTGAGTGTTGCTTAGCTAAATGACAAAGGACTCATTTTGGAGTTCAAAGGTGGAGTCTGTAGTATAATTGGAAAGAGTGGTGAGCTTATTGCCACCAGTAAGTAGACCAGAGGTAACTTGTTTCAGTTGAATGCCAAGATTAGTCAGTGTCTGATGGCGAAGTTTGATAACAGTTAGATATGGCATAGGAGACTTTGTCATATAAAATTTGACAATATTGTAAAAGCCAGTAAGATCAAGGCAGTAAGAGGACTGCCTTTGCTAAACAAACCAGAGAATTCTTTGTGTAGAGAATTCCAACTCGGGAAGATGTTCCTCAACTTTCAAAGGTAAGTCTTTTTCAGGAGAGAACTTACTTGATCTTGTGCACACCAATCTGTGTGGTCCAATGAAAACTAGAAGTATTCAGGGAGATAGGTATTTCATGATTCTTACTGATGACTGCTCAAGAATGATGTGGATTAGATTCTTGAAAGAGAAGTCTGAGGCATTTGGAAAGTTCAAATCCGTTAGAGCATTGGTAGAGAAGGAAAGTGGTCAAAGGATAAAATGCCTAAGAACTAATCAAGGAGGTGAATTCACTTCTGATGAATATAACAAGTACTGTGAAGAGAATGGTATCAAGAGACATCTGTCTGACCCAAGGACACCACAACAAAATGGCATGGCAGAAAGGAATAACAAGACTATAGTTGAAGTGGCCAGAAAAATGTTGATCCAGGGAAAGGTTTCTCACACGTTTTGGAGAGAAGTGGTGAGCACTGCAGTCTATACTATGAACCAGGTACTCATCAAGAAAGGTAAAGATAAAACCCCTTATGAGTATTGGACTAGGAAGACTCCCACTGTGAGTAATTTTAAAGTATTTGGCAGTAAGTGTTATATCAAGAGAGGTGAGCATCTGAGCAAGCTTGATGCTAAATGTGATGAAGGAATATTTATGGGATATTCCACTAAAAGCAAAGCTCTCAAGTGTTACAATAATAGGACTCAAAAAATTGTTGAGAGTATCAATGTCAAGGTTGATGAATCCCCTAAGAAACCCGAGGAAACCAACAGCAAGCAAGTGGAAGATGAAGCGGGTGCAATCTTCTGGGAACTGGTTAAGAAAGGAAATAGAAAAAAACTCAGTGTTCCTATACCAGTAGAAGCTGCAGTAGGTGAAGAACAAGATGGAGAAGAAGAAGAAGAAGAAGAAGAAGAGGAAAAGCAAGTAGAACTAGCTAGAGCCACTCCTAGATATGTGAAACTACATCATGATCTGAAGTAGATCATAAGAGATAAAGATGTAGGGATACTCACAAGAAGAAAGGTGAAAGAAAACTCTTCCATGGTTTCTGAATTTGAGCCTAAGACCACTAGAGAGGCACTTGAAGACTAGATTAAGGCAATGGAAGAGGAGTTGGACCAGATAGAAAAGAATGCAACATGGTCTTTGGTACCTAGACTGAAACACAAGAATGTCATAGGTACCAAATGGGTCTTCAGGAATAAGTTGAATGAAGAAGGCATGGTTGTAAGGAACAAGGTAAGACTTGTATGCAAGGGATATGCTCAGGAAGAGGGAGAAGACTATGGAGAAACCTTTGCCCCAGTGGCTAGACTAGAAGGTGTTCAAATGCTACTTGCATTTGCAACATTTAAGGGATTCAAGGTATACCAGATGGATGTGAAGTCTACATTCTTGAATGGAATCCTAGAAGAGGAACTATATATTGAGCAACTAGATGGGTTTGCCTTATCAGAAGATAGTAACATGGTGTGTAGATTACACAAGACCCTGTATGGATTGAAACAAGCACCAAGGGCATGGTATGAATGGTTACACTCTCATCTTGTGAAGATATGATTTTAGAGAATAAGTGACGACAACAACATCTACCTGAAATCTGAAGGTGATCAAATTTTGATCTATGAAGTGTTTGTAAAAGACATAATCTTTGGAAGAGATGATGAAATGAGCCATGCATTTGCAGATGAAATGAAGAAAGAGTTTGAGATGTCTCTAATTGGAGAGATAAAGTTCTTCATTGGTTTACAAATTCAACAGATGAAAGAGGGTATCTTTATTAACTAGTCCAAGTATGTCAAAGAGGTATTGAAGACCTTTGGCATGGAGGAGAGCAAACTGGTTGGTACACCGATGGTGACCGACTGCAAATTGACTAAGGAAGATGATTCAACATTGGTGAATAAGAAGGAGTACCGATCAATTATCGGTAAGATGCACTATGTGGTACACAAAAGACCGAATATTGCTCATGCAGTGGGCATTATGGCTCATTTTTAGAAAAGTCTAAGAGAATCCCACTTGGTAGCAGTCAAGAGGATTCTTAGATACCTGAAAGAGACAGTTGATTATGGATTGTGGTATCCATAAAATGGTGATTTAATCTCAAAGTATTTACCAATGCAGATTGGGCAGGTAATGTGGACAACCGAAAAGAATAATCAGTGGAGCGTTCTTTCTTGGTGGAAGACTAGTCTCATGGATGAGTAAGAAGCAAAGCTGTATTTCCTAGTCTACAGATGAAGCGGAGTATGTGGCAACATTTATGAATTGCACTCAAGCAATCTGGATAAAACATGTATTGGATGGTTTCAAAGTACCTATATCTGAACCGGTGAGTATATTTTGTGACAACATAAGGGAAATAAATATTTCCTAGAATTCAATATTGTATGCTAGAACTAAGCACATTGAGCTCAAGTATCACTTCTTCAGAGAGAAGGTTCAAAACAAAGAGGTTGTATTAGAACATATTTCTAGTAAGGAATAGCTAGAAGACATATTCACTAAGCCCTTACCGAAAACTACATTTACCTATTTGAGAGGTGAATTAGGGGTTCTGTCCCTTCATGAAGTAAAATAAAGCTTTGTGCTCCACATCAGTCAGGTACTACAGTGTCAAATCTTTCAGGATTGATGTGTTGAAGGATTCTACTCCATAGGGAGAGCAGCATAGTGGAGAATGGAAGCTTGTGCCTCCACTTTGGCATTGCTGTCAAAGGGGGAGAAGATATCTGAAGTGATGAAGATATGTGATATGGGAGAAGATATATGTTATAGTTGCACTAGTCTATGTTGTTTATAGTTGTAATGCTACACTGAGTATTGCCATCAATACCAAAGGGGGAGACTGTTGGCATATGATGAACCAATATGATGATAATGTATGTTGTCATTGATGTCAATAAGTACAAGTGAACCAGTATGAAGATTGGAAGAAGTTGTTATTGATGTTCAAGTAGGAGAACGAGTATGAAGGGATGAAGTGGACCGGTGTCAAGGTTTCACTAAGTGTGACTACCAGTTGGTAGTCTCAGCTCTAGGGTTTCCGGTTTGGCAATCTAGCTTGTGTGATGCAACTGGTGACATTTTGTGATGAGTTAGCTAAGGGATATGGATGAGATCGATATGCCACATCAGTTTTGTGCATGTGAAGATCGATTGCATTAAATGTCTACCTCAGGAATGAACATTTTTCTTAGCGGTATGTGAAGAAAGCATGATGGGTTACTAATTTCCATATGCGGTGAAGAAAGGACGATGCAGAATGACTTGTGATCTTTTTGAGATTGTTTTATTCTATGCAAAGTGTTTGAACAGTCAGGATTGGACCGCTTGTAATTGTAAACCTAAAATGTTTAGGGTTTATGCTACCGACCTAATTATTGTCTATAAGGTCGATGATGTTTGTTATTGCTTGTGTTGGAAAATGTTGTGTTTGTATCCAAGTGATGAGATACTTGCCAGACCAGTGAGTGGAAAACTATAGAGTGTGATTACAGAGTGTTGGCATATGCACACTCCAATGAGACATTGTATGTGATTGAAGGTTTTGTCATTGATGGCAACCTTGCAATCCTATGGCACCGGTAAATGCATTATACTAGCATTAGCAGATCACACTCTACACCAGCACTCAGGACATCGACACCGACACAAAGAGAAGAAGTATACTGGCACAGAGGCTGACAGGATTTTGTTATATTATATTTTGTTTATTATTGTAAGAACTTTGTAAGCCGACTTGGCAAATTGTAAAATGACTCTTATATATAAAAGAGATCATTATAGACATTTGGTATGAGTGAGGAAGTGTAAAAGAAAAATATTAGGTAGACCTATTATGTGAAATATAGGCTAAGGGTTTATGTAAGAAGTAGAGCAACAACTGGTACTGGATCAGGCATTATAGATGCTATTGTAAATCAGTACAAGATATTGGATTTGTATAATCCTCATTGTAAGTTAGTGAGACTTCCCATTGAGCACTGAGCTCTAAGCAGTTGGCCTTCCTGCATGTGCAGGCCCCTATTGTAAGTAATATTCTCTTATTGGCAAGTGAGTGAATATTGTGGGTCATAAATCCCACTGAGGTTTTTCCCACATCGGTTTTCCTCGTTAAAACCTTGTGTTATGGTGTGCTTTTCATGTGGATATTCTTGATTCTATTTATTGCATTACTTCTTGCTTACTGGTACACTGTTATAATATGTTCTACATGTTTTAATTCAAGAAATTCTACTCACCGGTTAGATACTGATTCACCCCCCCTCTCAGTATCTGTGGGATTCCTAACACAGAGTAGAGGAGCTAAAAAGGATATGCCTTAGCATGTAGTGTTGTTATCAGATCAGAGCTTTACTTGTTGTCTTCTACCCATTTCAATAGTAGGAACACCCCTTTATCAGGTAGCTTTAATAGGCTGATTGAAAATCCTCTAACCAGGCGACTCAAGATCATTGAGTTCTTCAAATCCTCTAGCGAGGTAGCCTTTAACAGGGTTTCAACCTTTAACAGGGTATATAGCCATCCCTTAACTGGGTGATCTTTAACAAGATCGGTTCCTAATAGAACCTTATTGTAAAGTCTTTAATTGGACTAGGCTCCTAATAGAGAGAGCTTCAAAAGAGTTCTAAAACAAGATTGTGGGTATTCATCCCCACCGTGGTTTTTCCCATTTGAGTTTCCACGTGAAAAAATTGTGTGTCATGAGTTGTGCATTTTTCATGTGATGATTGAGCAGTCTTTGTTTAGGTGAATAGGCATGCAAAGCTAATGGTTATGGTATTACTGATATAACACATGCATGAGTATATTGGTGAAGTAGTTATCAAGTGTTGAATATTATTTGAAGTATTCAATTTTACTGGTTTAGCTGTCTAGAGTCTTAGAGTGTTTAATTGGTATTGCCATGGTTAAGTTTAGTGATGAAGACAACCAGTTAGCATTCTTTTAACTTCATAAGTTGTAGAGAAGATTTTGTATGTACTAATTCTCCCCCCCCCCTCAGTACCGATTAGGGTATTTGTTGTTCATCATTATTCATCAAATACAAGCCTCTTCATAGACCCTCCTATAGAAGAATTGGCCCAGCTGAAAGATTGGTTCAACTAGAATGTTGACATTGGGCAAGAAAATACAAATCATCTTGTTGTCTTTCTCTTCTCTTTTTACTTCTTTCTATCTTCTTCTTTCCGCTTCTCTTCTTCTTTCTTCTTCTCCTCTTCCTGTTTCCTCTTCTCCTCTTCCCGTTTCCTCCACTCCTCTTCTTTCTTCTTCCCCTCTTATGCTTGTTTCCTCTTCTCTTCTTCCTGTTTATTTTTCTCTTCATCTTGTTTCTTCCACTCTTCTTCTTTGTTTTTCTTTTCTTCTTTCTCCACTTGCTCGTTGTTAGCCTTTTCTTTGTCCTATTTTTCCTAGTCTACTCTCTCTTTGTCAGCCTTTTCCTTTGCTGCATCTAGAGTGACATCTTCACCATCCAAAGCATCAACATCAATAGTGTCCATTTGTTTAGTAATCAGTTCTCCTTCACTATCATACACCTCATCTAGTTTTTCAATTTCCGGTTCTTGTTCAGTCTTCTTGTTCGCTTCAGACACTTGGTGCAACCTCAGAGCAACTTTGGCATGGGAGTATGTATCTTTTACTACTTTAGAGACTTTGCCTTCCAGTAACAAGAGTCTTCTTATTCTCATGAAGAAGAGGCCTTTGTACTTATCCATGATTTCATAGAGCTCAAAATTTGACACATCAGGAAAATATTGTGCATATATTTCCTCTCTTATTTCCTATTCCTTTTCTATGGCAATGCGCCATTTGTTATCTAAAGAATTGTATAAAGCATCCGGTGTCACAGATCTAATTTCTGATGGCGACCGGTCATTAATACATAGATATTGAATGATTTCCTATTCAACTTCCTCCTTTTCATTATCATTAAAATCATCAAAGTGATCTATTAAATCACTTATCACTTTTCTCCTAATATTCTTGATAGTCCTTTGACAATGTGTCAATGGTTTATAAGAGGAAATGTCTATATTTACCAGTGCTGACGATGCCAATTCATTGCTAGTTGTCTTTGCTTTCTTCCTAGTTTGCCTAGACTTTTTAGGCTACACTTCAGGTTCTGTATACTCAGAATCTGGTGAATTGCTCTTAGTCTTCCGCTTTATTTCAAAAACCTTGGCGGGTGCAACTTCAAGTTTCTTCTTGGCAGGTGACCGCTTGGTCACTTAAGGACTTGCAGAGGTAACCGATGTCGATACCGATGGCACTGCCTTTCCCTTCTTCACTAAAGGTTCTTCAACTGGTTTTATCCTTTCTAAGTAACTGCCAGTTCTTTTCTTCTTCGGATCAATAGGCGAGGCAAGTAGTGTAGAGGCATACCCATCTAGCTCGTCATACATCACCTCATATCCCATGGGTTCAACATTTTCTTTTCTAGGCTCCACCGCCTCCATTATGTATTCATCTACTCTGATGGTAAAGCAGATGTCCTCTTCATACTTCTTAACAATGTCGCTAGATATCCTCATCCGTTGGCTCATCTTCCGCTTGAACTCATCAAATTATTTATTGAAGACTTCAAGATATCTGGTTCCCACCGCTTGAAGACTTTCTCTGATTTGTTTAGTAACCAGTTGGTCACCAGACCATTGAATATCACCAACTCCTGGAAAATAGCCTTGAAAGTAGAAAAATAGACCTACCAAGAGTTGTCCAAATTTAAATCTAAAGGCATTGTCTTGTTTGATAGACTTTGGGTTTACCAGAAGTTGCCTCTGCATACAGGTGCATAGATCAAATGAGGCATCTTCCATGATCATTTTGTAGGCAACATTCATTGTAGCTGCAGAGACAGAGTTTATTCTACTAGCATAGAACATCCGATATCCAATCACCATGCAAGCATAATTGACCAAATCATCCTTGATGGTTTTAACAGTCATTCCCCGTTGGTCACTCATAGAACCGGTGAGCTTAGTCATTTCAGTCTTGATGACTTTTCTTGGGGTTGGCACCTCACCAGTGTTGCAGAAACTGGTGACGACATGAATGGCTTCAAGCATAATATCATGTGTTCTCTCAAGATACATCTTGTCACCATGCACTTTTCTCAGAATGATGCGGATGTGATCTTCCATAAATTCTTCAAGAAAGTATACCGCATTATGAAGTTTCTTCCTTTCTAGGATGTTGTATTCTGGTTTGATCTTTTTGTCATCCCCACCGAACAGACCTGGCTGAGAATGGATCACTAGAGATCCTAGGTCTTCCAATTTACAATCAATGTACCCTGAAATATCATCTTCTACTATAACTCTAGCGGGTATCTGGGATAGGGCATTGTATTTCATCTTCCGTTGGATAAAATCCGCTGAATCAACAAGTGCACTAGAATTGGAGTATGATGCAGAAGCCATGATAAACTGATAAACAAAAATTTTGATAAATACCTTCAGAATTTTGAAATTTAGGGTTTGCGAATTCAGCTTCACTACACACCACTTCGGTTGCTGGATCACCACTTTGTGTTCTTGACTGATTGATACTATCTCTGGATTCTACTTCAAAGTTTTGAAATCTCTCTGAATCGCAAAACGAATCACCTATAGTCACTCTACACTTGAAAATTTCTTCGCTCGCAAATTGATAAGTGAAAATGACGTTAGGAATCCCTTATAAACAAATTTTTCACCTACCATAATAAATGCACCACCATCAGGGCATAAACCCTAATTTTGCCTTTTACCATTTGCGGTCTTTTGTCGATTGACAGGTAACACATACTAGTTAAGGTCTTTTACCAATATAAACTGGGGGTTTGAAATATTTCACCGATTCTCTCCCCCTAAGCTTTTTTGAAGCGTAGTTTCCTGGTTCAAAGATTTCCACAGTAGTTGCAGAAACTGGTTCTTTCTGTGACACTTCTTCAGGTTTCTTCTTCCATGTTGTCTTCATATCTTCTTGAATAGTTTCAACATCAATCTTTCCTTCCAGAGTGATCGGTATACCATCTGATATGTTCTTTCTCATCCTGCAGATTCTAGCAGTGTGACACGGTTTGCTATAGTGATAGCATACCATTCCAAGTGCTCTCCATGGTCCATTATTCACATTTCCATTTTTTCTTCTGCATGTTGCAGTAGTCTGACCATTACCATGATAGATCATACAGGTTTCTCTCCAACTGGTTGCAGTTTGATAGCCACCACCACCTGACTGATGGTCATAGGCATTATACCGGTTTGGATTCTGATTCATAGAGGATTCAGGAAAAAATCTTTGACTCCTTTGAGGATATCTTCCAGTGTTGTGCACAACAGACCTGCATTCAAATGCTCTATGGCTAAACTTGTTTCATGCATAATAGTTTCCATTGAATCTATTGGACCTGGGCTTATTGTTTAGAAAATAAGGAAAATTGTTGTAAGCCTTATTTCTACATACATTGGCAGTATGTCCCTCCTTGAGACAATTAAAGCAAATAGGTTTAAATTTTTTCTTACCTTTACCTTTAGTGTCGGTTGCTTCTTTGATGCCACATCTTGTGATTCAGAGGATTCACCTTCCTCATATCCAGAGAAACCAAGTCCATTAGTATTCTTTACTAGTTTAGCTGATTCAATCTTTTTCTCTAACTTAGCAGCACTCTGATTGAATTTGGCAAGTATCTCCTTTGTTTAAGTGAGTTCCTTGGTAATAGAAGCATTGGACTCCTTCAAGGTTGCATTCTTAGAAATAGCCATGTTTATTTCACCTTGCATTTCTTCTTTTTCCAATTTACTTTCTTGTAGATGAGCGGTAAGTGCATTGATTTCTTGCTTTAGCTTGGAGATCTCATGATCTTTGTCTTCTACCAGATCTTCAGCTTTCCTCTGGTTCTCAAGCTCTTGACACATTTTGATAGTCAGTCCTTATAGTTCCCTTCTTAGGTTAACATTGGATTCATTCAGTTTTTCAACTACTTCAACTAGGGCATCCATGTCTGCTTCATCAGAAGAACTATTTTTAGTAAGCTCCATTAGTTTTTCAGCATGCTTTCTTATCTTTGCTAGAGAGGCTTTATATTTGACTTTAAGTTCATCAAAGGCTTTCTCAGTCTGAGTGAGATGATGAGTAAGCTCCCTCATAGTGTATTCCCCCATATCTCCTTCCAAGTGGTTAAATTTATAGAAAGGTTGGCTCTGATACCAATTGATGAATACTAAGAGGGGGGGGGGTGAATTAGTATACCAAAAATTACTAAACTTAAACTCTTAAACAATTTAGCAGTTAACCAGTATAACATATTTCCTAACAAACTGGTTAAGACAAATGAAAACCAAACAACAAATAAATCATTTACGCACAAGAGCACAATCACCATAACACAAGAGGTTTTGACGTGGAAACCCAAATGGGAAAAACCACGATGAGCTAAAACTCACAAGTAACTATCTGCAAAATAGTAACCAGACCGATTAAGGTCAGACCGGTTAATGTCATACAATGTTCTTCACCAGAACAAATCCTGTTAGGAATCTAGATCTCTGTTATTAGATAAGTCCGATTAAAGACTACCTTGTGAGAGGATTTCAGATTCACAGTTGTGAACCACCTTGTTAGAGGATTTACAAAGGCTTTTCTGGGCCTACCTAGTTAAGGGTTTCAAACTTGTCGAAGATGTGAGTAATCAACAAGTGAGTGATCTAGATACTAGCACAATATGCTTGGTTAGATCCTTGATAGCTCATTGTTAATGCATTTCAGTATTACTTCAGTCATCAATAACTCCACACTCTATTTCTTTACACAGACCTAATCTTCTCCTATGATCGCACATACAAAAACCTCATCAAGGAATCTGATTTCATGTCGGTCCAATAGGATTACATTGCAAGTTCCTAGGTTCAGTTCATCTGGACACATATGGTAACACGACACAAAATCAACACCAAAGTGTCAGTGGATGATAACTCATCATAAAAATACCGGTTGGTAACTCATCATAGAGTAATATCGGTTCATACATTTAACCGATTACCAGTTTGTCAAAATGAAGACTGGGAAAAATGATAACAACCGCTTTGTTCCTTTGTACCATTTTGGGATTCTCAAACCGCTTGACATCTTCATACTGCTTTGGGTCTTCATACCACTTGGGATTAGTAAACACTTTCTGCAAAACACTGATAGTCTAAAGACTATAATACATAATACCGATTGGAACAATTACCGGTTGAGCATAACTTATACTTACAAAAAGTGATCTCAAAGAAAGTGTGTGTCCATCAATGAAAAACACAACATCATCATCAAAAATGCCAACAATCTCCCCTTTTGCTACATCTGGAGTGACATCTTCACCATCCAAAGCATCAACGTCAATAGTGTCCATTTGTTCAGTAATCGGTTCTCCTTCACTGCCATACACGTCATCCGGTTTTTTGATTTTCAGTTCTTGTTCAGTCTTCTTGTTCACTTCAGACACTTGGTGCAACCTCAGAGTGGCTTTGGCATGGGAGTGTGTATCTTTTACCACTTCAAAGACTTTGCCTTCTAGTAACAAGAGTCTTCTTCTTCTCATGAAGAAGAGGCCTTTGTACTTATCCATGATTTCATAGAGCTCATAATTTGACACACCAGGAAAATATTGTGCAAAGATTTCCTCTCTTATTTCCTATTCCTTTTTTATGGTAATGCGCCATTGTTATCTAGAGAATTGTATAAAGAATCCGGTGTCAGATCTAATTTTTGATGGTGAGCGGTCATTAATACATAGATATTGAATGATTTCCTATTCAACTTCCTCCTTTTCATTATCATTAAAATCATCAAAGTGATCTATTAAATCACTTAGCACTTTTCTCCTAATATTCTTAATAGTCATTTGAAAATGTGTCAATGGTTTGTAAGAGGAAATGTCTATATTTACCGGTGCTCACGATGCCGGTTCATTGCTGGTTGTCTTTGCCTTCTTCCTAGTTTGCCTAGTCTTTTTAGGCTGCACTTCAGGTTCTGTATCCTCAAAATCTGGTGAGTTGTTCTTAGTCTTCCGCTTTCTTTCAAAAACCTTGGCAGGTGCAACTTCTGGTTTCTTCTTGACAAGTGATCGATTGGTCACTTTAGGACTTGCAGAGGTAACCGGTACCAATACCAATGGCACTGCCTTTCCCTTCTTTAGTGAAGGTTCTTCAACTGGTTTTATCCTTTCTAAGTAAGTGCCAGTTCTTTTCTTCTTCGAATCAAGAGGCAAGGAAAGTAGTGTAGAGGCATACCCATCTAGCATGTCATACATCACCTCATATCCCATGGGTTCAACCTTTTCTTTTCTAGGCTCCACCGCCTCCATTATGCACTCATCTACTCTGATGGTAAAGAAGATGTCCTCTTCATAATTCTTAACAATGTCGCCAGATATCATCATCTGCTGGCTCATCTTCCGCTTGAATTCATCAAAGTATTTATTCAAGACTTCAGGATATCCGGTTCCCACCACTTGAAGACTTTCCCTGATTTGTTTGGTAACTGGTTGGTCAACAGACTATTGAATATCACCAACTCCTAGAAAATAGCCTTGAAAGTAGAAAAACAGACCTAACAAGAGTTGTCCAAATTTAAATCTAAAGGCATTGTCCTATTTGATAGACTTCAGGTTTTCTAGAAGTTGCCTCTGCATATAGGTGCATAGATCAAATGAAGCATCTTCCATGATCATTCTGTAGGCAGCATTCACCGCAGCTGTAGAGACAAAGTTTATTCTGCTAACATAGAACATCCAGTATCCAATCACCATGAAAGCATACTTGACCAAATCATCCTTGATGGTGTTAACGGTCATTCCTCATTGGTCGCTCATAGAACTAGTGAGCTTAGTCATTTCAGTCTTGATGACTTTTCTTAGGCCTAGCACCTCACAAGTGTTGCAAAAACTAGTGACGCCATGAATGGCTTCAAGCGTAATATCATGTGTCCTCTCGAGATACATCTTGTCGCCATGCACTCTGCTCAGAATGATGTGGATGTGATCTTTCATAAATTCTTCAAGAAAGTACACCGCATTATGAAGTTTCTTCCTTTCCAAGATGTTGTATTTTGGTTTGATCTTTTTGTCATCCCCGCAGAAAAGACCTAGCTAAGAATGGATCACTAGAGATCCTAGGTCTTCCAATTTACAATCAATGTACCCTGAAATATCATCTTCCATTATAACTCCAGTGGGTATCTAGGATAGGACATTGTATTTCATCTTCCATTGGATAAAATCTACTAAATCAACAGGTGCACTAGAACTGGAGTGCGGTGCAGAAGCCATGATAAATTGATAAATAAGAATTTCGATAATTACCTTCAGAATTTCAAAATTTAGGGTTTGCAAATTCAGCTTCGCTAAACACAACTTTGGTTGTTGGATCACCGCTTTGTGTTCTTGACTGATTGATACTATCTCCGGATTCTACTTCAAAGTTTTGAAATTTCTCTGAATTGCAAAACGAATTGCCTATAGTCACTCTGCACTTGAAAATTTCTTCGCTCGCAAATTGATAAGTGAAAATGACGTTAAGAATCCCTTATAAAAAAAAATTTCACCTACCATAATAAATGCACCACCATTAGGGCATAAACCCTAATTTTGCCTTTTACCATTTCCGGTCTTCTGCCGATTGATATGTAACACATACCGGTTAAGGTCTTTTACTGATATAAACTGGGGGTTTGAAATATTTCACCGATTCGCTCCCCCTATGCTTTTCTAAAGCTTAATTTTCCGGTT
Organism: Cryptomeria japonica; assembly: GCF_030272615.1. Taxonomy (NCBI): domain Eukaryota; kingdom Viridiplantae; phylum Streptophyta; class Pinopsida; order Cupressales; family Cupressaceae; genus Cryptomeria; species Cryptomeria japonica. Next base: position 145,974,907 of record NC_081406.1, read on the forward strand.
CAGAGATTTCCACACTAGGTGCAGAAACCGGTTCTTCGTGTGACACTTCTTCAGGTTTCTTCTTCCATGTTGTCTTCATATTTGCTTGAATAGTTTCAACATCAATCTTTCCTTCCAGAGTGACCGGTATATCATCTGATATGTTCTTTCTCATCCTGCAGATTCTAACAGTGTGACCCAGTTTGTTGTAGTGATAGCGTACCATTCCAGGTGCCCTCCATGGTCCATTATTCACATTTCCATTATTCCTTCTGCATGTCGCAGTAGTGTGACTACTACCATGATAGATCATACAGGTTTCTCTCCAACCAGTTGTAGTTTGATAGCCACCACCACCGGACTGATGGTCATAGGCATTATACCGGTTTAGATTCCGGTTCACAGAGGATTCAGGAAAAACTCCTTGACTCCTTGGAGGATATCTTCCAGTGTTGTGCACAATAGACCTGCATTCAAATGCTCTATGCCCAAACTTGTTTCATGCATAACAGTTTCCATTGAATCTACTGGATCTAGGCTTATTGTTTAGAAAATAAGGAAAATTGTTGTAAGCCTTATTTCTACATACATTGGCAGTATGTCCCTCCTTGAGACAATTAAAGAAAACAAGTTTAAATTTTTGCTTACCTTTATCCTTTGGTGTCGGTTGCTTCTTTGATGCCACATATTTTTCTTTAGAGGATTCACCTTCCTCATATCCAGAGAAACCAAGGCCATTAGTATTCTTTACCAGTTTAGCTGATTCAAGCTTTTGCTCTAACTTAGCAACACTCTGATTGAATATGGCAAGTATCTCCTTTGTTTCAGTTAATTCCTTGGTAATAGAAGCATTGGACTCCTTCAAGGTTGTATTCTCAGAAATAGCCATGTTTAGTTCACCTTGCATTTCTTATTTTTCCACTTTACTTTCTTATAGATGAGCGGTAAGTGCACCAATTTCTTGCTTCAGCTTGGAGATCTCATGATCTTTGTCTTTTACCAGATCTTTAGCTTTCCTCCAGTTCTCAAGCTCTTAACATATTATGATAGTCAGTCCCTCCAGTTCCCTTCTCAGGTTAGCATTGGATTCATTTAGTTTTTCAACTACTTCAACTAGGGCATCCATGTCTGCTTCATTAGAAGAACTATTTTTAGTAAGCTCCATCAGGTTTTCAACATGCTCTCTTCTCTTTGCTAGAGAGGCTTTATATTTGACTTTAAGTTCATCAAAGGCTTTCTCAGTCTGAGTGAGACGACGAGTAAGATCCCTCATAGTGTATTCCCCCATATCTCCTTCCAAGTGGTTAAACTTATAGAAAGGCTGGATTTGATACCAATTGATGAATACTAAGAGGGGGGGTGAATTAGTATACCAAAAATTACTGAACTTAAACTCTTAAACATTTTAGCAGTTAACCGGTATAACAGATTTCCTAACAAACCGGTTAAGACAAATGCAAACCAAACAAAAAATAAAGCATTTACCCACAAGAGCACAATCACCATAACACAAGAGGTTTTGACGTGGAAACCCAAATGGGAAAAACCACGGTGAGCTGAAACTCACAAGTAACTATCTGCAGAATAGTAACCAGACCGGTTAAGGTCATACAATGTTCTTCACCAGAACAGATCTTGTTAGGAATCTAGATCTCTATTAGGAGATAAGTTCGATTAAAGACTACCTTGTGAGAGGATTTCAGATTCATAGTTGTGAACTACCTTGTTAGAGGATTTACAAAGGCTTTTCTGGGCCTACCTGATTAAGGGTTTCAGACTTGTCGAAGATGTGAGTAATCAACAAGTGAGTGATCTAGATACTAGCACAATATATTTGGTTAGATCCTTGATAGCTCATTGTTAATGCATTTCAGCATTACTTCAGTCTTCAATATCTCAACACTCTATTTATTCACACAGACGTAATCTTCTCCTATGATCACACATACAAAAACCTCATCAGCCACCTAAAACCTTAACATCTACTAAAACCCTAGACATGATGTCCTTATAAAGGAATCTGATTTCATGTCGGTCCAATAGGATTACATTGCAAGTTCCTAGGTTCAGTACATCTGGACACATTTGGTAACATGACACAAAATCACCGCCAAATTGTTGGTGGATGATAACTCATCACAAAAATACCAGTTGGTAACTTATCACAGAGTAATACCAGTTCATACATTTAACCTATTACTAATTTGTCAAAATGAAGACTGAGAAAAATGATAACAACTGCTTTGTTCCTTCATACCGCTTTGGGATCCTTGAACCGCTTGAGATCTTCATACCGCTTTGGGTCTTCATACCGCTTGGGATCGGTAAACACTTTTTGCAAAACACCGATAGTCTAAAGACTAAAATACATAATACCGATTGGAACAATTACCGGTTGAGCATAACTTATACATACAAAAAGTGATCTCAAAGCAAATGTGTGTCCATCAATGACAAACACAACATCATCATAAAAAATGCCAATAGAATGATATTTAAAGTATTCAGTTTTACTGGTCTAGATGTCTGAAGTCTTATTGCTCTTAACCAGTATTGCCCTAGTTAAGTTCAATGATGAAGACAACCAATTAGAATTGTTTTAATTTGATAAGTTGTTGAGAAGTTTTTGTCTGTACTAATTCACCCCCCTCTCAGTACCAGTTAGGGTATTTATTGTTCATCATTATTCATCAGTTGCCAGTTCAGATACAATCATTTTCACTACCACTTCCTTCTCATAAACTCTGATTTGACTTTTGTTCAGCTCATCTACTTTGACATTAGCACCATCCAAAATTCTTTGCAATCTCTTGTTATAACTTTTAGGTCCCAGAGACAACTGAGAGGGGGGGGTCAATCAGTTGTCCAATAAATTCAACAAAAATTAACTTAACCAAAACTTAGTGCTTAATACCGGTAAACCAAACTTTATGCCAATAGACAGTCTTAATAGTTAATTGTAGTACCGATAAAGATTAATGCATGAAACAGAAAGGCAATAACATCCACAACACATAACACAAATGTTTGTATGTGGAAACCCTGTAAGGGGAAAAACCATGGTGGGAAGCCTTACCCACAATCAAATGATACTACTGCAGATAGTATGTGTGTACAATATGGATTCTGCACATGTAGAAAGGCCATCTGCCTAGAGCTCACTGCTCAATCACAAAATGAGAGTCACACTGACTACAATTGGATGGTTAATTCGAATGATAATGTATTGCATAAAATAGCATCTTCATATGCTGGATTCAATACCAATTTAGTTCTGATTGTCTTCACAAAATCCTTCCTTCAACCTTCAAATGATGTCTATGTGTATAGCTCTGCTTATTTTTGCATATACCTTATTGCAATCCTTTTTGCATTCACACTTCAATCTCATAAATGAGATCTTACATTTATACCATAACCTAAGACCAATTTGAATAGGTCGGCTCACTAAAAGATATTACAATAAAATCAATTACAAGTAAATCAATATACGATACATGATGTTGGCTCAATGCATTTACAATAATAATAAATCATCTCCATAATGTGCCATGCTGATCTGGAATAGATATGCTTGTCGGTGCTTATCCTGGATCTATTTGCCGGTAACAACAAATATGCAAACTCGAATAAAAAATTAACCAAATCACCAAAACCAAGTGATTGAATAATGTCTTCAATATAACCAAGTAGTTTCCAAGTCATTCCAAGTGTCGGTGAATAATATAATCTGTCGGCGAATCAAATACTAGTGACTGTGCATAAGTCTTTGACTTGCCGGTGAACATAACCAAAATCTCCAAGTGCTGATAAGTGTTGACAAGCGATGAAAAGTGTTGACATCAATGACAAAACCATATCAACATATCAAAATTCCAACAATCTCCCCCTTTGGCATTGATGGCAACACAAGATGGAAAAACCATCAAAGTTCCAAAATAGAAATGCCAAAAACGAAAAACCAACAATCTCCCAAAGAGATCATTAACCAGAAATAAAAAATACATAATATCTCTCCCCCTAGGAATAATCTCTCCCAAAAGAAAAAAGATAATGTGTTTTCCATATCAATCTCTCCCCCTTTGACATCAAATGCCAAAGCAATACAAAACCAAATACAAAATACCAACTTATTATGCCAACTACTCCCCCTTAGAAGTAGCTCTCCTCATCAAAGTTGAAATAAAAGGTTTTATCTGTTAATTCTACCGGTTGATGACAAACATCAACTCTCTAAGTCTCTACTAGTGGGGGTAAGACTCCAAGTTGCTCTATGAGATACTCAAATGTTTCCTTAGGCAAAGGCTTTGTAAAAATATCTGCAATCTTCTCTTTAGTATTTACATAAACCAATTTCACTTCTTTTGCTTCAACATTCTCCTTCAGAAAATTCAATTTGATAGAAACATATTTAGTCTTAGAGTGAAATACCAGGTTCTTTGATATATCAATTGCTGCCATATTATCATAGTAGATAGTTATAGGTTCCTTGCATTTTACCTTTATGTCCTTCAACATTTGCTTGATCCATAATACCTGTGTACAATTAGTTGCTACTGCAACATATTCTGATTTTGCTATTGATAGACTTGTACAACTCTGTTTCTTGCTCAACCATGAAATTAGTTTGCTGCCAAGAAAAAATGCTTCGCTAGTGGTTCTTTTTCTGTCATCCACATCTCCTACCCAATTAGCATCTGTGTATGCACATAAGTCAAAATTTTCATCTCTGGGATACCATAAACCAAGATTTGTAGTGCCTTGTAGGTACTGAAAAATCCTTTTCACTGCTGATTCATGGTTTTCTTTAGGATTACTCTAAAATCTTGAAACAATAAACACTGAATTCATAATATCAGGTCTTGTTTGTGTCAAATATAGTAAACCTCCTATCATAGATTTGTATCTAGTCTGATTAACAGGTGTAGATTCATCCTTCAAAGATAATTTATCAGTTGTAGTCGTAGGCGTGCTTACCGGTTTACAATTTTCCATGCCAAATTTCTTTAGTAATTCCTTCAAGTACTTAGATTAACATAGGAATATACTTTTATCAGTCTGCGAAATCTACAATCCTAAAAATAATTTTCTCTCCAATCATAGACATTTCAAATTCTTGCTGCATTTTGTTAGAAAAGTCTTTAGACAAACCATCTTCTCCTCCAAAGATTATATCATCAACAAAAACTTCAATAACCAAGATGTCATCATTAGTCACTTTGTAGTATAGATTGTTGTCAGCATTACCTTTAGTGTAACCAAGCTTCAAAAGACATTTGTCCAATCTGGCATACCAAGCTCTAGGAGCTTGTTTCAATCCATATAAAGTTTTCCTTAACCTGCAAAACCATGTCTTTGTTATCTGTCAAAGAAAATCCATCAGGTTTTTCAATATAAATTTCTTCTTCAAGATCTCCATTTAGAAATGCACATTTAACATCCATTTGATATACTTTATAGTTTTTGTGTGCTGCAAATGCCAATAAAAGTCTGACTGCCTCAATTCTAGATACCGGTGCAAAGGTTTCATTGTAATCAATTCCTTCTTCAGGCCGGGGAACTAATGACCAAGTGTTATTCCTTTGAATTTGTCCCAATTCATCTTCCATAGCTCTAATCCAATATTTATCTTCACATGCCTCATTCATTGATGTAGGTTCAATTTGAGAAATAAGACATACCTCCTCATTTGCCAATCTTCCTCTAGTCATAACTCCTTGAAATTTGTTTCCAATTATCTGATCTTCAGAATGATTCAATCTTACATACCGGGGTGTTTTTACTTGTTGTTCTTCTTCACTGACTATTGAATCTCCAGATGATGCTTGTGTAACTGGATCACCATTTTGTATCGGTGTATTCATAGTAGGTTCATTTGTGATTATCTCTATTGCTGTTTCAGAGTCTGTGTACCCTAAATTTCCTCTAAACTGTTCATCAATCTTCACATTTGCACTCTCAACAATTTTCTACAATCTCTTGTTAAAACATCTATATGCCTTGCTCTTAGATGAATAACCAAGAAATATTCCTTCATCACTTCTAGGATCAAATTTGCCAATATACTCATCTCTTCTAATATAGCATTTACTTCCAAATATTTTGAAATATTTAAGAGTAGGAGTAATACCAAACCATAGTTCATGTGGGGTCTTACCAGTTTCACCTTTGATGTGAACTCTATTGAATGTATAAATAGCTGTATTGACCACTTCTCTCTAGTATATATGAGGTAGATTTGCTTCAGATATCATACTTTTGGCTACATCCAAGATAGTTATGTTTTTCCTTTCCACAACTCCATTTTGCTAGGGTGTCCGGGGTGCTAATAACTGTCTTCTGATCCCATTCACTTCACAGAATGTATTAAATTCCTTAGGTGTGAATTCACCTCCTTGATCTGATCTCAAACATTTGATTTTCTTGCTGGTTTCATTTTCTACCATCACCTTGAATAGTTTGAATTTCCTAAATGCTTTAGATTTTTCTCTGAGAAAAGTAACCCAACACATTCTAGAATAGTCATCAATGATTAGCATAAAATACCTATCTCCTTGTATACTTCTAGTTCTTGTTGGACCACATAAATCAGTATGAATTAAATCAAGAACATTTATAGACTTCTCCGGAATACTCTTGAAAGTAGCTCTGACTTTCTTTCCAAATTGACATTCCTTACATACTAGATTGTGAGGTTTAACAATATTAGGTAAATCTCTTACCGCCTTAGTAGTACTGATTTTCACAATGCAATCAAAATTTACATGATAAAGTCTCTTATTCCATAACCAACTTTCATCAATATGTGCAATCAAACATGCTTTCTCATTGTTGTTCAAATGAAAGATATTACCTCTTGTTTGATTATTGGTTGCAATTTCCAAGCCAGTTCTATTTAAGATTTTTCATTTACCATTCTTGAATTGTAACTGAAATCCTTTCTCAAATAATTGACCAACACTCAAAAGATTATTCTTAAAACCTTCAACATAGTAAACATTATGAGTATTGTGCTTACCATCAAAAGATATAGTTCCTTTTCCTTTGATCAAACAAGCTTTATCATCTCCAAATCTTACTAGACCTCCATTGTAATCCTGAAAGGTTAAGAATTTACTCTTATCACCAGTCATATGGTGTGAACATCCTGAATTAATAATCCACTCATCCTTATCTTCAACTTTAGCTGCCAAGGTCTACTCTACCGGTTGAACAATAGGTGCCGGTTGATCTTTTGTTATAGCAACAAAATCCCATCCATTGTCCGTTGGATCCTCATCAAAATCATCAATAACTCCTTCATCAACATAATAACAAGATTTGTCTCTATTCTTCTTAAACTTGTATTTCTGATAGTCAAAGTTAGGCTTATATATTCTTTTAGCTTCTTCTCTGAATCTTGCATGTCTGTCAGGGCATCTAGAAGCCATATGACCAATCTTATTATAGTTAAAACATTTAAAGGGTGCTTTACCTTCATACTTACTTCCAATTGGACCTTTAGGCATTTTCCTTGCAAATAGTGCTTCAAGTTCTTCATTTTCTCTCCTGCTTTCTTCAAGTTCTCTAGCATAGAAGACTTTCCAATTAGATTTATCAGATGATGATGATGATGCAGTTGATGATGATGCCTTGAAAGCTAGATCTGTCTTGATAGTAGTAACAGGACCAAATTCCTCAAGCTCAAAAGCTGAAAGTTTTCCAACCAAGGTGTCTCTAGATATTGATGCATTAGTCATTGTTCTCAATTCATTTATAGCAGTAACTTTCATTTTATATACCGGTGACAAAGTTCTTAAAACTTTAGAAACAATCTCATCTTCACTTAAGGTTCCTCCACAACATTGTATACCCAAAACAATTTCATTTACTCTTTCCATAAAAGAAATAAATCTTTCTTCTTCTTCCATTTTCAGATTTTCATACCTGACCTAGAAGCATTCAAGTTTTTTAATTTTGACTATGGAATCTCCTTCATTCAATGTTTCTAGTTTGTTCCAAATAGATTTAGCAGTAGATCTATCTGAAAAATCCCATGACTTGCTAATTTGACAATGTGCTCAAAAGTGCTTCTCTTGCTTTGCAATCATTTTCCTCATCTTTAGCCAAGTTAGGTGGAATAGGTTGACCTTGAGTAGGAGCAATATAGCCATTCTTTGTAACATCCCATATGTCCTTTCCAATGCAATTCAAATCTATCTCCATCCTGATCTTCCATATGCCATAGTTAGTTCCTTCAAGTTTCCGACTGTCCTTCTTGAAATAGTTAGAAGACATTGGATCTCCTCAAGCTGTTAAACTTCTGCAAAAGAGGACTAGGCTCTAATGCCAATTGTTAGGTCCTGGAGACAACTGTAGGGGGGGGGGGGGGGTGAATCAGTTGTCCAATACATTCAAACACAATTAACTTAACCCAAACTTAGTGCTTAATACCGGTAAACCAAACTTTATGCTAGTAGACAATCTTAACAATTAATTGCAGTACCAGTAAAGATTAATGCATGAAATAGAAAGACAATAACATCCACAACACATAGCACAAATGTTTGTACGTGGAAACCCTGTAAGGGGAAAAACCACAGTGGGAAGCCTTACCCACAATCAAATGATACTATTGTAAATAGTATGTGTGTACAATATGGATTCTGCACATGCAAAAAGGCCATCTGCCTAGAGCTCACTACTCAATCACAAAATGAGAGTCACACTAACTACAATTGGATGGTTAAATCCAATAATAATGTACTACATAAAATAACATCTTCATATGCTGGATTCAGTACCGGTGTAGTTCTGATTGCCTTCACAAAATCCTTCCTTCAACCTTCAAATGATGTTTGTGTGTATAGCTCTGCTTATTTTTGCATATACCTTATTGCAATCCTTTTCACATTCACACTTCAATCTCATAAATGAGATCTTACATTTATACCATAACCTAAGACCAATTTGAATAGGTCAACTCACTAAAAGATATTACAAGTAAATCAATATCCGATGCATGATTTTGGCTCAATGCATTTACAATAATAATAAATCATCTCCATAACGTGTTGTACTGATCTAGAATAGATATGTTTGTTAGTGCTTATCCTAGACCTATTTGCTGGTAACAAAAAATATGTAAACTCGAATAAACAATTAACCAAATCGCCAAAACCAAGCGATTGAATAATGTCTTCAACATAACCAAGTAGTTTCCAAGTCATTCCAATTGTCTATGAACAATATAATCTACCCGTGAACCAATATTGGTGACTATGCATAAGTCTCTAACTTGTCGGTGAACATAACCAAAATCTCTAAGTGCTGATAAGTGTTGACAAGCGATAACAATTGTTGATATCAATGACAAAACCATATCAACATATCAAAATGCCAACAATAACATCTATATAGTTTGCTTTCATTAGAATAACCAAGAAATATGCTTTCATCACATCTAGGATCAAATTTCTCAATGATATCATCTCTCCTGATATAACATTTACTACCAAATTTTTTGAAATACTTGACTATAGGGGTATTTCCAAACCATAATTCATAAGGTGTCTGACCGGTTTCTCCTTTGATATGTACTCTATTGAATGTATAAAATGGGTAGACTAGCTTCCATCATCATTGTTCTTGCAACATCCAAGATAGTTTTGTTCTTCCTTTCCACAACTCCATTCTGCTGAGGTTTCTGTGGAGTAGAAATTTGTCTTCTTATACCATGCTTGTTACAAAAGTTGTTAAACTCACCAGATGTGAATTCTCCACCATGATCTGATCTCAAACATTTAATCTTCAATCTTGTCACTAAAGATTTTAAACTTTTCAAATGCTTTAGATTTTTCTTTAAGAAAAGTAACCCATATCATTGTAGAATAATCATCAATGATTAGCATTAAATATCTATCACCTTGAAAACTTTTAACTCTAGTATGGCCACACAAATCAGTATGTATAAGATCAAGAACATCATTTGATTTTTCTTGTATACTCCTAAAAGAGGTTCTGACCTGTTTACCCATTTGACATTCTTTACATACCAGATTATAGGGCTTCACAATCTTGGGTATATCCGTAACTGCCTTAGTTGAACTAAGCTTCACAATGCAATCAAAATTCACATGACACAGACTTTTATGCCATAGCCAACTCTCATCAATTTGTGTAATAAAAAATGTCTTCTCACCGAAGTTCGAATGAAATATATTACCTTTGGTATGTGTACTGGTTGCAATCTCCAAGACAAATCTGTTAATGATTTTGCATTTTCCATCCTTGAACTGTAATTGAAATCCCTTATCTACCAATTTTCCAACACAAAAAATATTATGCCTCAAACCTTCAACATAATAAATATTATCATTATTGTTCTTACCATCCAATGATAGAGTTCCCTTTCCTTTGATCATACATGCTTTGTCATCTCCAAATCTAACTAGACCACCATCAAATTCTTGCAAAGATAGAAACTTCCCGTTATCTCCAGTCATATGATGTGAACAATCACTATCAATTACCCATTCATCCTTGTCTTCAATTTTAGCATCAAGTGCCTTCTCTTCCAGTGTCGGATCATCTTCCTTGATAGCCATAAATACCCATTCCTTCCAATTGTCAGATCCACTAGTAGAGTCTTTTGTCAGTTCATCATCAGAATCAGTAATGCCTTCCTCATCCACTATGTAGCATGATTTTTATTTGTTTTTCTTGAATTTATACTTATTTTGATATCTAGGGTTAGGCTTAAATGATCTTCTAACTCTTTCTTCAAATCTTGAATTTCTTTCAGGACATCTAGATGCAAAATGACCAATCTTATTACATGCAAAACATTTAAAAGGTGCTTTTCCTTCATACTTACTTCCTACCGGTCCTTTAAGTACTCTTCTAGAAAATAGTGCTTCAAGTTTCTCAAACTCATCATCTTCTCTCTTCATATCTTTTAATTCCTTTGCATACAAATCTTTCTAGTCTTGCTTACCAATTGTAGATGTATATGCATGAAAGCAGGTTCAGTCTTCACAACTCCAGAAGGTCCAAATTCTTCAAGTCTAAAAGAAGATAGTTTCCCAACCAAGGTATCTATGTTGATAGATGTATTAGCCAATATTCTCAACTCATTAATAGCAGTAGCCTTCAATTTTTAAGCCGATGGTAGGGCTCTCAGGACTTTAGAAATAATTTCATCTTCGCTTAGAGTTCCACCATAATATTGAATTCCCATAACAATCTCATTTACCCTTTCCATGAATGTAGTAATCCTTTCATATTCTTCCATCTTTAGGTTTTCATATCTCACCCGATAACCATCAAGCTTAGCAATGTTCACTGTAGGGTCACCTTCATTAAGAGTCTCCAACTTATCCCATATAGCCTTTCCATATGATTTGTCAGTTAATCCCATTATTTGCTAATCAGAAAGTGCACATGAGAGGGCTTCTCTTGCTCTACAATCATTCTCAATCTCCTTGTCTAGGTTTGTCGGAGGAGGATTGCTAGATCCCAGATTATAGGGTGTGACACCATTTTGTGTGATCTCCCAAATCTCCTTGCCAAGACATCTCAGATGAGTCTCCATCTGAATCTTCCATACTGTGTAATTTGTTCCATCAAGCCTCAAAATATATCTTCAAAAGATAGCTCTAGAAGAACTGAATGAACTTGAACTATTAGTCACCATAGGATCTTCCTCAAGTGGTTAAGCTTTCTATAGAGAATACAAAATCTCTAATACCAATTGTTAAATAGTTAAAATAACTAGAAGACAACTGAGAGGGGGGGTGAATTAGTTATCTCAGATTACCAGAACCCTTAGCAATTTAAAATTCAATATTGGAACCCAAAACATTAATACCAAAATAGAAGATAAACCAATTAAGCATAAACAATAATAATAGAATCAATGTCATCCACATAACACCAAGATTTATACGTGGAAAACTCAGTAAAGGGAAAAACCATGGCAGGAAGCCTACCCTTAGTCAGATAATACTTCTACAGTAAGTATGTCAATTACAATTGAGGGGTCCGCACTTGCAGGAAGGCCAATAACCTAGCGCACACTGGTCATCACAAAAAGAGTTTGAATGACTACATAGAAATCCAAACTACAATCCGTAGAAGTGTTGAACTGCAAAAAGATAGCATCTCCTATGCCTGAGTATTGGTCCGATTAAGCTCAATACCAGAGGCTAAATCCTCTTACATAAACCCAATCCAATCTTCAATGATCAACCAACTCCTCTGCTTGAATGATATTATATTTTTTGCACATTACATTCTTTGACAATGACCTCTAACATTAACCATGATGATCTACAATGAGATCTTACATCTATATATACAAAACCTTGGCCATAAATAACCAGGTCGGCTACCAGACAATAAAATGATTACATAATTACAAACCATCTTGTCCTTAGGCCAAATAAATAATATCAACATATACGACATCCTAGAAATATATCAATAGGTTCTGTCCACATGTTACATTAATGTCAGTCGATAACCTAGATCAACGGGGACCCAGTATAGGTCCATATGCTATAGCAATGATCTCCATATGCCAAGTCTCAAACATGATCATCAACAACATCCTAAATCTCCACTAGAAGCTGCACCAACACCATTTATGCAATTTATCAAAGATCTCCAACAAAATCTCTGCCGATGAAACCCTCGTCAAAACCAGAAATCAAGCTTCTAAGTAAGCAGGATAGCATCCGATCACCAGACCAAAACCAACTAACCAAATATGAGTATGAGTATCATGAACAAGCCAATTCCATCACTAAACTATATCGGAGCTTACCAGATCATGTTGGATCCAAGTTAACCAGAAACCACTCAACCTACTAGGACTAGAAGGGTGTCGGTAAAGCATCCAGACATCTAGTGTTGGCATCAATGATAAAACAACAGTGCAATACATAATCAATTTCACCAAATGGACAACAAATACAACTCCCTCTCTAATTTGAAGTCTAAGTCTCCTAATGATCATTGAAAATTCCTACTGAGAATTTAGTCAAGCATAATTGAGTATAGTTTTTCAATCAAGGAGTCAAGCATTCAAGTCTTAGCAAATCATGGATTAATCATAATGAGTTACTCCACGATGAAGGTATTCATTAACACCATTCAAGATGTTAGGATAATCGGTGGACAACTAAGAGGGGGGGTGAGGTGAATCAATTGTCAATAGATTATGAATCTTTAAGCATACACAACCTTCTACCAGATTGCATCAACCAAATACCAGAATAGAAAATATAACATTTAAGCACAAACATAAATCACAAAACAATTACCATCCATTCACAACACATAACACCATGGTGGGAAGCCTACACACCATGGTGGGAAAAACCATGGTGGGAAGCCTACACACAGTCAAATAATACTTCTGCAGTAAGTATGTGATTACAATAAGATGGAATTCAACATGCAGGAAGACACACTACCTAGAGTGCATTTCTCATCACAAAGGAGCCTCACGGATTACAAACAAAATCTAGACTACAATCCAGAAAGATGAATGAATTGCAAGAATAGCATCTCCTATTCCTAAGTACAGTTCCAGTTAAGCTCAATATCAGAGGCCTAAAACATCTTACACAAACCCAATTCAATCACCTAAGATCAACTAGAACCTCTACATATGATTATAACTTTATTCGCATATAGATAATCCCATAACCACAATCCCATGATCTACAAAGAGATCTTACATCATATATATACGAACCCAGAACCTAAACAATTAGGTTGGCCACCTGAAAGATAATACAATAAATCCATTACATAATCCCGCAAACCAATGATAAACCAAGTCGTCTTGAGACCGAAGCAACATAAACCAATCAATAAATCCAGCCGGTAACACATTTGGAGCATACAACACGTTGCATAAATTGGTCGATAATCTAGCAAAATAGGTCACCATAAGCTAAATGAAACACCAATAATCAACTGGAACATGAAGATGATAACCATCATCATCATGATAACCATATAGAGGCCGAACCAACACCACTTATCAGATCCATCAAAAGATCTTCAACAACGTGCTGCAGATAAAACCCTTACCAGTAACCAAAAGGCTTACTAGAACAAAATATAACTTCCAGATCATCAAGTCCCAAACCAGCTGAATATGATATGCATTAGGAACACATGAATAACCAATCCAAACCAATTCCTCAAACCAAAGTATACCAAAGATGATCTCCAAATCAATATCATAAACCAACCACTCTACCGGAATCCGATAGACAACCAAAACAATGAGTGTTGACATCAATGACAAACATCAGTGCAAGACATAATAAATTCCTCCAAAATGCCATCAATCTCCCCCTTTGGCATTGATGGCAACACTAGATGTGAAAAATATCCAAGTTCCAAGAAATGCCAAACAAGTCTCCCCCAAAGGAAGACAACCAACAATCTCCCAAAAATGATATAGCAACGAAGTTCCAAACTCCCCCTGAGAATGATATGTATGTTAAGCTCCGATCTCTCCCCTTTGACTGATATATCTGTTCAACTCTATTTTTCACTTGTATATCTCTCCCCCTTTGACATCCATGCTAGAAATATGACATAAACATCAAAGAAAAATCAAAAGAACCATTGAACCACATAGCTAACTACTCCCCCTGAGTAGTAGCACCAACACATCAATCTAGAATGAATAATAGCTCTGAGAATGCATATCATATTGATGCCAATCCGCATCACTCAAGTCTCTACCGGAGGGGCAGAAACCCCCAATTTGTCTCTGAAGTACTCAAATGATTCCTTACACAAAGGTTTAGTGAAGATATCTGCAATCTTCTCTTTAGTGTTCACATAGACCAATTTGACTTCATTTGCTTCCACCTTCTCGTTTAGAAAATTATACTTGAGTGAAATGTGCTATCTTAGAATGAAATACCGGATTCTTTGATATGTCAATAGCAATAGAGTTATCACAGTGAATAACTACTGATTCATTACAATCTACTTTTATATCCTTGAACATTTTTTTCATCCATAGAACTTGTGTACAATTAGTAGCAACAACAACATACTCAACTTCAAAAGTAGATAAAGAAGTACATGACTATTTCTTGCTGATCCATGAAAAAAGTTTCTTTCCAAGAAAGAAAGCTCCACCAGATGTGCTCTTCCAGTCAACAACATCTCTAGCCCAATCTACATCTATATATGCACATAGTGTGAAGTCATCATCTTTAGGATACCACAAACCATACTCAGTTGTTCCTTGTAAATATCTGGAAAATCATTTTCACCATAATCTCATGATTCTCTCTAGGATCGCACAGATATCTTGATACAATACAAAATACATTTGTTATATCCGGTCTAGTCTGAGTCAAATATAACAAACCCCCAATCATAGATTTATACCTTGTAGGATTTACCAGAGCTGTTATATCTTTCCTTGTTAATTTCTAACTTGTAACCATAAGAGTAGTAACTGGTTTAGAATTTTCCATACCAAATTTCTTCAACAACTCTCTAGCATACTTAGTTAAAAAGATGAAAATGCATTTGTCAGTCTAAGTAATCTGCAAACCTAAGAAAAATATCATCTCCCCAATCATAGACATTTCAACTTCATTCTTCATATTATCAAAGAATTCCATACATAATTTATCTTCACCTCCAAAAATGATATCATCAACAAAGACCCCAACAATCAATATATCATCATCAGTGATCTTATAATACAAGTTATTGTCAGCATTACCTTTAGTGAAACCAAGCTTCAAAAGATATTTGTCCAATCTAGCATACCAAGCTCTAGGGGATTGTTTCAATACATATAAAGCTTTCCTTAACCTTCAAACCATGTTTTTGTCATCTAAAAGTGAAAAATACATCATGTTTCTCAATGTAAACTTCCTCTTCAAGATCTCCACTCAAAAATGTGCACTTAAAATCTATCTGATAAACCTTGTATTTCTTATGTGCAGCATAAGCAAGAAATAATCTCACAACTTCAATCCTAGCTATCAGAGCAAAAGTCTCATCATAATCAATTCCTTCCTTTTGAGAATATCCTTTACATACCAATCTAGCCTTGTTCCTCACAACTTGTCCATCTTCATTTATTCATTCCTAAAAACCCATTTAGTTCTAATAACATTCTTATTTTTAGGTTGGGGAACTAAAGTCCATGTGTTATTCTTTTCTATCTAATCCAATTCTTGTTCCATAGCTTTCATCCAACTTTCATCTTTACATGCTTCAATAACTTATGCCAGTTCAACTTGAGAAACTAAATGTTAGAGTTATCTTTTATTAGCTAATAATTATTTATTTAATTATTAGTTGATTATACTTTATGCTTAAGCTAAACTTAGGAATCTTATAATTATTTAGGGTTTTCACCTTTAGGGTTTTGAGTATCCTCTTATAAGGATTCTCTCTTTGTATTTTCATAACAACTGTAATTATTGAATTGCCTTATTGTTGCATAATCAATATGACTCCTCTTTTTTGGATCTCTAAATTCTGGCCTCCATATCTTTTTTGCTTCTCTCTTTCTGTGACAAGTTTGCATGTAGGTGATCTTTGGGAGCCGTAGAGTTGATTTTTCCTCAACTCCAATATGGTATTAGAGCTCCAGATCTGCATGCCCTTGTTCTCTTCATGTCAGATTTTGGGCCTTGTTCTTCAGATCTGTGCACTCAGGGGTTTGTGCAGTTGGTTTTTCCATTTCTGGGGGTAGCTGATTTTTTGGTACATTTTGGTGCCAAAAGGACCTCACAGTTGGATTGAAGAGGCCATTTCCATGAATTTTGATATAAAAATTGACTTATTTTGGAGTCAGGTGTTCTGGAGGCAAAAAACATATAGGCCCTAGGTCGTACGACTTCGGGCATGCAGATCGAGAAAAAATAATAATAATTTATTTATTTTTGGCAGTTTTATGGCTTGCCTAGGCCGATCAAGACATTGTCGACCGTCAACAGTTTGTTAACCATTGGGACCATCCTGGCAGTAGCTTGGGCCTCGCCAGCAGCTAGCAAGCTGCTTGCAACTCGGGCCCTGCCAGGCGCTCGAGACCAGCTTGCCACCCGGGATCCCACCACCACCACCGCCCCCCAGAAACCTGCCCGGCAGCCGCCAACTACCCTCGGCTTGGTTGCCACCGAAACGCCACCTTGTTGGCAATTAACACTCATTGGATTCATTTTGTTGTCATTGATGGCAACAAGATATGATGGAAGTCATAAACTGACACTAGGAAGCACATCCCAATAGATACCAACATTGGAGCCCTAGGTCGTACGACTTCGGGCATGCAGATCGAGAAAAAATAATAATAATTTATTTATTTTTGGTAGTTTTATGGCTTGCCTAGGCCGATCAAGACATTGTCGACCGTCAACAGTTTGTTAACTGTTGGGACCATCCTGGCAATAGCTTGGGCCCCGCCAGCAGCTAGCAAGCTGCTCGTAACTCAGGCCTTGCCAGGCGCTCGAGACCAGCTTGCCACCCGGGATCCCACCACCACCACCGCCCCCCAGAAACCTGCTCGGAAGCCGCCAACTACCCTCGGCCTGGTTGCCACCCAAACGCCACTCTGTTGGCAATTAACACTCATTGGATTCATTTTGTTGTCATTGATGGCAACAAGATATGATGGAAGTCATAAACCGACACTAGGAAGCACATCCCAATAGATACCAGCTTTGGAGTATTTAGGGCTACACCAACATCAACATCAACACTTCTTTGGAAGCTGAAATCAAGGAAAATTTACTTGAATCATTTTGTAATTATTATTGTCAAGGCAGACATTTTTTGTAAATGTATTGTAAGCTGACATAAGGCATATCATTTGTAATAGGTATATAGGTTAGTCTGCTAGGTTATTTTTGAAAAAGAACAAGATATATGATATGTGTGGATAAAGGAGAATATAGCATAACTATTCGATGCGAAATATATGTATGGAGATCATTTTGTATGTGAATGCTATATCATACAATGATCTGTAGATTGTTGGAAAATACACACTCCAATGAGAAATTGTAGGTGATTGAAGGTATTGTCATTGATGACAACCTTACAATCCTATGGCACTAACACAGGCACCGACAATGGCAAAGATGTTTACCGATACCCCAGCCAATAGGATTTTGTTTATTATATTTTGTATTTAATTATAAAATCTTTTTGTAAAGCCAACAAGGCAAATTGTAATAGGACTCATACAAGTATGATATCTTGTAAATCATTTGTGTAAGCAAGTATGGAATGTAATAGGTAGATGCGAATATTAAGGCAGATTTTGGAATAAGGTTTATGGAAGTTGTATGAGCTTAAACCGGTACTGAACTTGGCATATCAGATGCTGAATCGAAGCAATACATGATATTGGATTCGCATAATCCATTTTTGTAAGTTAGTGAGACTTCCTTTTTGTAATTAAGCAGTGAGCTTTAGGCAGTTGTCCTTCCTGAATGTGCAGGGCCCTATTGTAATTAATATTCACTTATTGGCCAGTGAGCAAATATTGTGGGTCATAAATCCCACCAAGGTTTTTCCCACAACAGTTTTCCTCGTTAAAAATATTGTGTTATGGTGTGCCTTCTACATGTTGTGGTTATTGATCTTATTTAGTGCATTATTTCTCGTTTACCGGTACACTGTTTTGGCATGAAATTCATTTGATAAGTTCAGAAAATCCATTAACCAGTTAGATACTGATTCAGCCCCCGTCTTAGTATCTTTGGGAATCCTAACAATTGGTATCAAATCCTGGTCCTCTATTTTCAAAAGCTTAACAACTTGAGGAAGATTCTGACACTGGTATAGATGGAAAACCTGAGAAAGCAATTGGAAATAGCTCTTGCAAATTATGATACAGAAAAGTTGAAAAATATGAAACTTGAAGATGATTTGAAGGTTGCATAGGAAATCATTCAAGGACTTCAAGAAAATCTCACTATTGCTAGGAACAAAAGAAGAGAACTTCATGCGAAGATACATAGTAATAATGATGAAAAAGAAACTCTTAATGATCTTGTAAGCAAGATGAAGCAGGAAAACATGGCCTCAAGAAATGAGATGCAAGATATGACTATGAGGTTTTGTAAAGACATTGAAGATCGAAAAAAGAATGAAGATGATTTGGCTAGGAGAATCAATGATGCTGGAAATGAAAATCTAAGACTCAGTCATGAAAATGATATGTTGAAGACAGATATAATTCACTTGGAGCATGATAAGTCTGAACTCATGAGACAGAAAGATTTCTTGGAAAATGAGTTGGCTACTGCAAATCAACACAAGGAGAAATTCAAGAAAAGTTCAGAGGAACTTGATGACATGCTGAAAAATTAGAAACCTAATGGAGATACAAATGGCCTTGGCTTTGAAATTGGTGAAAGCTCCGGTACTACAAACAATCATGATCATAGTAAACTAGTAAGAAAACCTAATGCCTACAAATTCAATGGAAAATGCTTTAACTGTAACAAGTATGGTCATAGAGAAAATCAGTGTAGATCTAGAAACTATCAGAACACCAATGCACCCACCAGTCAATGTTCTAATTGCAACAAAGTTGGTCATAATTCAGAAAATTGCAGAATGAATGTAAGATGTCATGTTTGTGGAAGATTTGGACACTTATCTAATCAATGCAGAACACATACCAACATAGGATATGGAAAAACTATTTAGAAAAAAACAATGTGACTTGTTATGCTTGTAACAAGATTAGACATATTGCAAAATTTTGTCGAAGTAAGGCATCATTGGCAAATAACAAAGGACCTAGTTTGAAAGGTAAAGAGAAGGTTGAAGAGGTAAAACAAGAATTCTCAAAACAATGGATTAGAAAATTAGATCAGAATGTTAATGAAGCTATTCCTTCATGGGTAGAACATAGTATCACTCCATTGGCAGGAGATTCTTCATCAAACTGAAAAGAAACCTTTTGGGGGTATGGCAACAAATTGAAAAACATGCTAATTTACCCTCAGTTGATGGTGAGAAGTTGAAATACTTCTTTATCGGCAAATGTGTTAAGTTTCACTTAACCGACAAGCATTTAATGTGGTAGTTGAAGGAAATGACATTATAAAGCAAGTGTTTTGGCTTTTTTTCATTCTCCAAGCATTCAAATTTCCTTAGAGTGCAAAAATTCCAAGTGAAGGCATCCACAACGAGAAGTGAAGCAAATCATTCAATTATTCAAACCTAAAGGCAGATTAAGATATTTATACAATGGCTTCCTCCTCTATACCTGAATTCATTGCAAATCCTACTGTAATTGAAGTTGCTAAGAGCCCTAGACCCATATTTAAAATCATTCCCAAAATTGTGAAGAAAGATGATACCCTAGGAGCTTTTTCTAAAATACCCAAAGGAGATATGCTTTGTGATAAAGAAAGATGAAATCTAGATGGAGGTAGTTGTTTCGAGGATAGTTTGGGTTACAAAGATGGGATATGAGGCTGATGAGAATATAGTAGAAACTTATGCAAAAGCACTTCTAGAAGCCCCCAGAGAACCAATAGAAAAAGTATTTGGAAATGCGGAAACAATTGAAAGAAACATTCAGTCATAGAAAAGAATAAAGAAAACTGAACAAATAGCTAGAAAAGGAACAAGGCAGGCAAAAGCAATCAAGGAAGACATATTGAATAAAACTGGTATTAAGGAGAGCGACTTGGAAGGACTACAACCAGAAACACATCTTTCACTGGTTGCTACCTCCTCTGATAGTGAAATATCGGCAGTTTAAAAGGGTAGAAAGAAAAAGAAAACCCTCACTGGTACCCTCTCCTGCACCCAAGAGAACAAGACAGAGACAACAGGCAGTTAGGCCTCCGGCAAAGAAGATGACTCCAAGAAAGAAGAAAGTAAAACAAGTTATCCCTCCACTTGACAATCTTCTACATGAAATAATTGAAGATGGTAACTTATCAAACATTAGCAAGTTGTATAACACATTTTCAAATGAAGAAAAAGAAAGCATAGAAAACAGTGTTATCCTACACTTGGATATCTACAAGAAATTTTTGATTGAGGTTGTAAATGATTTACCCAATGACTTGTATAGAAGGTTAGATGCTAAAAGGTTAGCAATTGTAGAACTAGACAAGAAGATTAAGATAGAAAAACTACTTGCCATTCACCCAGTAAATTCAATAGAAGAGATTGATGAACTAATAAGTGAGGCAAACCAGACAATATTTTCAACCGGTCACCGAGATGTAGCATTAATGGCTGGCCGAGTAATTGAGATCATAGAAGAGATAGTAGATAAGTCAGATATATTCTTTGTTGAGAAGGAAAAACAAGAAGAGCTTAAACGACCAAAGACTTTTAAAGTTTATCAAAAGGAAAAGGATAAAGGTAAAGGTAAGATAGGTGGACCTTCGAGCATAAAGATAACAGATAACTTGCCCCCATCTTCTACTGATACTCCACCAGGACAAACCATTGATACACCACCAGCAACAGATAATGTTGAGAGTATGGAGACAACACATGAGAACACAGATCCTGATTCTGAGGTGTTGTATATAATGAATATTGACACACATGAAGTCAACATTGTGGTTGATAAGGAGACAAGTGAGAAGAGAGATGTGGCAACTGAGCCACCGGTAGAAGACATTACAGTTGAGACAAATGTTGAGGACTCCATTGGCAATATTGAAATTGGGGTTGAGTAGCAAACTGAATAGTCAACTAACCTCCTGGACACAAGAAAGGCAGATACCACTAGTGTACATACTAATGTATCTACTGAGCAACTGACAACTGATAGCATTGAAAAATCTATTGAGATATCGACTGTAGAAAATTCAGAGTAAACACTGAGAAACCGGTAGAAAACAAAAAGTCACAATCAAAAAAACCAGTGGTGAAAAGCTCTGAGAAATAGACTGAGGTACACACTGATAAATCAAAAGAGAAGAAGGATGAGCTAAAGGTTCAGATAGAGACTGTGCCACTGACATTAGCTAAGAAACCTAAACCCTTGCTAGTAGAAATGAAGACTCAAACTGACCTACCAGAGGTCACCATAAGCAAAGAGGGTTCTCACACCGATGGATTACAAATTGTTAAAACAGTTGGTCAATCATCTGGTTCTTCACTAACAGAATTCCGACCAACCAATGTAATAGAGGTATTACTTGATTCAATTAAGAAAACAACTGATTGCAATTCATTTGCATATAAGGCAATTGATGACACCATTCCAATTTTGAAGATGATTGCACCCAAGTGTAACATAGAAAACAAAGATTCTTTAAACCAATTAGACACATTGTCTAAGTATATAACCGGCAATCTACTAACAATTGATCAGATCAATGAGGAGACTTTCAGAGAGAAAATAAATAAAGAGAAGGGAAAATTCTTTGAGGAGATAGTAAAGAAGAGTAAGGAACATATTGATACATTATTACCGACTCTAGAAAAGACAATTTTGGACTTCAAGAAATTGTACAGAGATACATGTAAGACAAACATTTTGATAGAGGATATAGATACAGAGATCAGCAAAGCACAAAAGGAAATCAATAATATTGCTGATAATTTAATAGGTTCATCAGACACCATATCGGTAGTAGAACAGGAAATTACCGGCTATAAAGAGAAAATTGAAAAACTTGAAAAATATAAGGAGAGATTAAATTTTAAGGCAAAGGAACTGAAATGCAGACTAGGTCCTAAACTAGATATCCTCATCTCTTTGAGAAAAGAGATTTCTAAGGCTCTTGTTCCAGGACTTAAGACACCAGAAGGGCAAATGCACATACTCGCCGGTACAATCCAAAGGACATAAGAAACACTAAAGGATAGTGAGAGGTTCTATAACAACCTAAATTTTGCATTAGCGGATCTGTATCAGATTGTAACCAACCGATTATAGGGATCCAGATAGCAACTACACTCAAGACAGTTGTGGTAAGACAGTTTTGGTGTAGACATTTTTGGACAACACTTTTTGGACACTTTTTGGCTTTTTCTCATGAGTGTTGCCATCAATGCCAAAGGGGGAGATTGTTGGAAAATGCACACTCCAATGAGAAATTGTATGTGATTGAAGGTATTATCATTGATGGCAACCCTACAATCCTATGGCACTGGCACAAGCATCGGCACAGGCACTGGCACAGACATAGGAAGCGGTAGTGGCAGCAATAAAGATATTTACCGGCACCCCAGCTGACATGATTTTGTTTATTATATTTTGTATTTAATTGTAAAATATTTTTGTAAAGCCGACAAGGTGAATTGTAATAGGAATCATATAAGTATGATATCTTGTAAATCATTTGTGTAAGCAAGTATGGAATGTAATAGGCAGATGCGAATATTAAGGTAGATTTTGGAATAATGTTTATGGAAGTTATATGAGCTTAAACCGGTACTGAACCTGGCATAGCAGATGCTGAACCGAAGCAATACATGATATTAGATTTGCATAATCCATTTTTGTAAGTCAGTGAGACTTCCTTTTTGTAATTAAGCAGTGAGCTCTAGGCAGTTGGCCTTCCTGCATGTGCAGGCCCCTATTGTAAGTAATATTCACTTATTGGCTAGTGAGCGAATATTGTGGGTCATAAATCCATTTGAGGTTTTTCCCACACTGGGTTTCCTCGTTAAAAATATTGTGTTATGGTGTGCTTTCTATGTTGTGGTTACTGATCTTATTTAGTGCATTATTTTTGGTTTATCGGTACACTGTTTTGGCATGCAATTCATTTAATAAGTTTAGAAAATCCATTAACCGGTTAGATACTGATTCACCACCCCCCCCCCCTCTTAGTATCTTTGGGAATCCTAACATAGATAGCTTGGAAAGAATTCTTGGAGGAGAAGATATTGGTAGAAGTTTAGAGTTTATGAACCGGTACAGAGCAAAACAAGAACCAAAATTCTATTTGGCATGGAGGATGCTTTCTTGAGTTCATTTTTAGTAACTTACTCTAACAGAAAGCTTGTAGTCAATGAGGCTCTTTAGTGATGAGAAGTATTCTCTAGGAAGTGTGCCTTCCTGCAAGTGTAGGCCCCTATTATATGTAATATCTTTTCATATGGCCAGTGAACTAATATTGTGGATCACAAATACCACCATGGTTTTTCCTCATTGAGGTTTTCCACGTATAAACTTTGTCTGTTATGGTGTACATTTATGTGGATGGTTTATTTGCTTCTTGTTATATGATTATTTGTTTATCGGTATATATGCATGGTCTAGAAAGTTAAAAACTATTCATTCTGGTAGAACACCAATTCACCCCCCCCCCTCTCAGTGTTCTTGGATCCCAACAATTAGTATCAGAGCTTGGTACCTCATAAGAAGTTTAACAACTTGAGGAAGATCCTGAAACCAGAATCTTTGAACATGGCTATGAAGAAGCAACTTAAGATGGCTCTTGAGGATTATGATGTTGAAAGGATGAAGAACTTGAAATTGCAAGAGGAATTGAATTCTACAAATGAATTCATTCTTATCTTGCAAGAAAGGTTATCATCTACTCAAGCCAAGAGAAATTTTTTTTTGCAACAACCGGATGATGAGGAGAAAAATTCTTTTAAGGAACAATGTTAGAAACTAAGTCAAGAAAACATGCTCATGAAGAATGAAATGCAAGATATGACTATGAGGTTATCAAAAGATATTGAGGATAGAAAGAAGAAGGAAGATAATCTGGTTATATCTCTGAAGAACAAATTTGATGAATGTGGTAGATTGACTCATGAGAATAATCTGTTGAGAACTGGTTTGGAACACTCCCGGAATAATGAACAAGAACTTGAAAGACAAGTAACCACTCTGAGAGATGATTTGGCTACTGCAAGTGAGTATAAAGAGAAGTTTAGGATTAGTGTTGCATAGTTGGATGACTTATTGAAAAGACAAAGATAGATTGATGATTCTAGAGGACTTGGATTTGTACAAGGTGTAAGCTCTGATACTGCAAATAAAGATTAGACAACCGATATGCAAAACTCATTAGAATAGAGGAAACTGGTAAGGCAATCTAATGCTTATAAATTCAATGGTAGATGTTTTGTTTGCAATAAGTTTGGACATATGGCTAAACAATGTAGAAATAAGGTAAATCAAAACTATAATTTTGTTCCCGATCAATAAACAAACTGCAAGAAATATGGTCATAGATCAGAAGATTACAGAATGAATGTTAAATGTCATGCATGTGGAAAGTTTGGATATTTTTCTAATCATTGAACCCCAAGAAATGATACCGGATATGTCAAAGAAATTCAAAAGAACAATGTTACATGTTATGCATGCAAAAAAATAGGTCAAATTGCTAAGTATTATAGAATCAGGACTCAACTGGTTAATAATGAGAAAGGAAAGCAGAAAGTAGATGAAATACAACAAGATCACACCAAGATATGGGTTAGAAAATATGAAGAACCAAGTGGAGATGGATCTATACCGGTAACTCCACCAGTAGAACAGAGTATTCCTCCACTGGCAGGAAATTCCATTGGTAACTGAGGCATAAGCCTTAGGGGTTGGCAAAGTCATTGCTAAATTTTGCATAATACCTTGGAAAAGATCTAAGGAGATCTGGAGAGAGATCTAGAGAATTGTGTTCATAATCAATAAAGGTTCACCTGACACATAATTATGAAACCAATATCCCTAGGGTTGTTGGTGAAGCATTTATTACAAAAAATTAGGGTTTTATTCACTGATAAAAGAAGGTAAGTGAATTCATTTTCACTCACTGAGCATTCAAGCATTTAGAGAAAAGTAAAGGAGAATCAAGAGGGAGTAGAAGAATTGTGAAAAGATTTTGAGCAGTTATCAATTTTCCACCGACATTCACTCTTAGGTATTTCTCGACATGGCATTTGAATCTTCAACACCTACTTTTATTGCAAATCCCACCCTTGTCGAAATAAAGGATAGGTTGAGGCCAGTCTTTAAGGAGGTTCATGAAATTGCTAAAAATAAAGACTCTGCGGGAGCATTTTCTAGGGTTCCTAACAACGTAATATATGTTGAAGGTCTGAGGGCATACATTCACTACAACCTTGAGGACTTGGGCACTGAAGACATCAAAAGCATGTATCAATCCGTGATACTAGGAGACTCCAGAACTATTAAATTGGAATTCAAATCAATTGAGAATCTAGGGTTAACTGGTATTCTATACATACCGGAATTCAAGGATGAGGTGATCAGATACGTTCTGAGCAGGGTTCACAACAAATTTATTTAGCTAGATAGGCCTTACATGATCATGAAGGAGGCAATTTAGGCTGTCACTAGCTTACCCAGGGTCGAACAAGAACCTAGCAAGAAAATTTCCAACATAGAGGTCGAAAAACTCACTGGTGCTACACCTGACAGCAGATCAATGAGGATAAGCACAATCACCGACACAGATATAAAGTTTGCAAGCATGGTCATAGGTTAAAAGGTAACTCAATCCAGCCGATTAAATTTTGTTTCTAGTTCATGCATTCATGCTGCATATCAGATGCTGAGGAACTAAAAAAGGTGTATTGAAACTGCAAATAGGACTATCTTCAGTAGTAAATCCCGACAGATAATTCTTATGATGGGAAGAGTAAATGAGGTGGTAAATGAGACAAGTAAGGGATGGACAAAATTCTTTTAGAAAAACCTAGACTTTCTCACATCTCAAGATTAATTTGCAAGGGAAACATCTTCCACCATTCCTGACAAATCAAAGGGGAAAGTTATTTTGGGCAGTTCAACTCTAGTTTTGACACCACTGGCAGTAACTATAGATATTCAAAAACAACTGGAAGCTAAGGAGAGTGTACAGTTTATACCAACACAAACCATTTTTAAGCAAGGCAATATACAGGATACTAGAAATATTATGGATAATACTCTACCGGTAGTAACTGACACTGCACCAAGTGGCAAAGCCACTAGTGCAATAGAGGTTGAGATGGACAAGGTAACCACTAAGTCCATACCGATGGGTAAAAATAATTATTCAAAAAAGGTTTTGGCAATTGACACTTCTCAGGTTGAGAAGAAATCAGTCTCTAAGTTGAGTCCAACTGAATTAATGATGATGGCTACTCAGAAATTACTGAAGGAAGGTACTGTGGATAAAGGATTAATTGATCAATCAGTCTCTGTATTGCACATATTATTACCCGACTATAATATTGAAGATGGAGAAAGCCCTTCTGGTAAGCTCAAGATTCTAACAGAGCACATATCCAACAATTTTCAATCTCTGAGGCAGATAGCAGACCGACGGGCTTTGGACAATTTTAGAGTAGCGAAAAGAACAACTTTTGATCAGCTGATAGAGACGTGGAAGAAGAAAATTGAAGACAAACTTATCCCTATTGAGGTTTGTTTAAAACAATGTACAAATATCTATAGAGTGTGTTGCAACATAGAAAGTCTTACAACTAATGTAGATAGCAAATTGAAGGAGCTATATGATAAGATGGATAAAATTGCTAACTCTTTTGATAGATTGACTACACTAACTATATTTGTTGATGGACAAATTTTGTCCTTGGAGAACCAAATTTTTGCTTTTGAGAAGGAGAGTGACAAAATCATGATAAGAGAAAAAAATCTAAGAGGATTGATAAGTCCTAGACTAGATTCATTGGGTTTTCACAAGAAACAATGCATGGATATGATAGCTAAACCCACACTGACAAATATCCAAGAGAAGGAAACACTTACCCACTTACTAAGTGTACTTGCATGTATTTGTGATACCTTCAAATCTGGCTGGGATACATATCTTCAGTTATTGAAAAAGGCATACCCGGAAATCTTGAAGATGCCAAAGCTCCAGTGAAACTAACAGTATTATTTTATTCTTTAAATTCTTTCACTCGTCTTTGAAATTAATGTCAAAGGGGGATTATGTTCATATGTGAAAAATATCAAAAAAACACATTTCAGATGGAGTGTATTGCTCAAGGGGAGCATATTGTCAGGGAATCCATTTTTTCACATGAGTGTTGCCATCAATGCCAAAGGGGGAGATTTTTGCCAATTGACACTCATTGGATTCATTTTGTTGTCATTGATGACAACAAGATATGATGGAAGTCATAAACTGGCACTAGGAAGCATATACCAACTTTGGAGCATTCAGGGCTACACCGACACCGACATCAACACTTCTTTGGAAGCCGACATCAAGGAGAATTTACTTAAATCTATTGGCATATGCACACTCCAATGAGACATTGTATGTGATTGAAGGTTTTGTCATTGATGGCAACCTTGCAATCTTATGGCACTGGCAAAGGCATTATACCAGCATCAGCAGATCACACTCTACACCGATACTCAGGACACCGACACCAGCACAGAAGAAAGGAAGTATACCGACACAGAGGTCGATAGGATTTTGTTTATTATTGTAAGTCGACTTGGAAAATTGTAAAATGACTCTTATATATAAAAGAGATCATTGTAGACATTTGTGATGATGTGTAGAAGTATTATAGGAAAATATTAGGCAGACCTATTATGTGAAATACAGGTTAAGGGGTATATGTAAAGAACAGAGTAGGAACCGGTATTGAATCTAGCATTGAAGATGCTATTATAAAGCAGTACAAGATATTGGATTTGTATAATCCTTATTGTAAGTCACTGAGACTTCCCATTGAGCAATGAGCTCTAGGCAGTTGGCCTTCCTGCATGTGCAGGCCCCTATTGTAAGTAATATTCTCTTATTGGCCAGTGAGTGAATATTGTGGGTCACAAATCCCACCGAGGTTTTTCCCACACCGGGTTCCTCGTTAAAATCTTGTGTTATGGTGTGTTTTTAATGTGGATGTTTTTGATTCTGTTTATTGCATTATTTCTTGCATACCGATACACTGTTACATTATGTTCTGCATGTTTTAAGTTAAGAAATTCTATATACCAGTTAGATACTGATTCACCCCCCCTCTCTCAGTATCTGTGGGATCCCTAACAAAATCATTTTGTAATTATTATTGTCAAGACCAACATTTTTGTAAATTTATTGTAAGCCACCATAAGGCATATCATTTGCAATAGGTATATAGGTCAATCTGCTAGGTTATTTTTGAAAAAGAGCAAGATATATGATATGTGTGGATATAGGAGAATATAGAAGAACTATATGATGCAAAATATATGTATGGAGATCATTTTATATGTGAATGATATATCATACAATGATCTGTAGATAGCTTGGAAAGAATTCTTGGAGGAGAAGTGATATCGGTAGCAGTTAAGAGTTTATGAACCAGTACAGAGAAAAACTAGAACCGAAACTCGATTTGGCATAGCAAATGATTTCTTGAGTTCATTTTCAGTAATTTACTTTGGCAGAAAGCTTGTAGTCAGTGAGGCTCTTTAGTGATGAGCAATATGCTCTAGGAAGTGTGCCTTCCTGGAAGTGCAGGCCCCTATTATATGTAATATCTTTTCATATGGCCAGTGAACTAATATTATGGGTCACAAATCCCACCATGGTTTTTCTTCAGTGAGTTTTTCCATGTATAAACGTTGTGTTTTATTGTGTACATTTATGTGGATGGTTTATTTGCTTCTTTTAATATGCTTATTTGTTTACCAGTATATATATGCATGGTCTAGAAATTTAAAAATTGTTCATTCTGGCAGAACATTGATTCACCCCCCTATCAGTGTTCTTGGATCCCAACACACCTCCTTGCCACCGGTAGGGGGTGTGTGTCTTTTTCTAAGGGCTTGAATAGGCTAATGGTTTGTTTTCCATAACTTGGGCAAACGGAGTCATTTTTTGCAAAAAAATATATCATTGGAAAGCTCTTTCCGATCTCTATCCAGATCTAGAGGTTTGAACTTTTGATTTTTCTTTTTTGATGGTTTTTTCTATCAAAGATAGAGGTTCAGTTTTGCACTCCAGGAGACATAACTTGAGCATTCAAACTCCACTTTTTGAAAAAATTATATCGTTGGAAAACTTGTTCTATTTTCTTTCCATTCATATAAGTTTTCTTTCCAGATTCTACTCCAAGTATATTTTAATCTATTTTTTTCTTTTCAGCACTCTAGTGAATATCTTGGATGTTTTAGGTCCTGGGATCTCTTTCTTTAAGTATGATGTCTCATCTTTGGCTATTCTTTATGTTTCCAGTCTTCTATCTCTTTTTATCATTATATAATTTTATTTATGCAAACACACTAACATAAAGTACCATCATGCATTGTATACTTGGGATCTTGCACATCTTGTGCCTTATTGTACATGCACTATATTATAAAGTTCCATGGGGGGGTTGATATTTTCCTTTTGTTTGCCATCTACCTTTGTCACGTGAGTGTTCCTTCCACGACATTAGCCTCATGATTTTTGTCAAGTGAGTGTTCCTTCAATGACACTATGAGTGTTCCTTCAATGACACTATGTACTTTCTCTACACCTTCGATGTTCCTAGTTCTTTGTCATGCAGTTCTTGTTGGCCATTATTTTTAGTGTACCTATCTCTCTCCCTTTTCATCATTATTGGGAGGTTTGTCCTATTGTTCTAGTGCTTCCTTGGTTAGATTGATCAACTCTTTAGGCTTTGGTGTTTCATGGCATCTGTATCTTCAGGTTTAGTTGTTTGCCCTTGTTTTCCATTTGATTTGAGTAGTGTCATTTGAGGGCACTCATGTAGATTATAGTCTTCTCTACCTATTCATGTTCTATTCAAGTGGAGGTTCTTTAGGTCAGAAGTTACTCTTTGATAGTGTTTGTAGCTATTTCATGCTTCAACGGTGTTCTTCCTATTTTTTTCATTCCTATCTTCTAGAAGACTCTTGTTTGGAGGTTTCTTAGTCCTTCACTTGAGCTTTCATCTCTTCATGGAGAGGATTTTTGTTCCCATAGGTTTTTTCTCCTTTTTCTCCACTATACAAATATTTTATTGTACTTGGGTACCTCATCAGGCCTAGTTGTTAGGATCCATTGCTGCTTTCCTACATTTTTTTCATGCTTTTTTAGTACTTAGTTGTTTTTAAGCTACTCCCTAAGTTCATCTTAAGGGGGGTGTTGGAGTTATCTTTTATTAGATAATAATTATTTATTTAATTATTAGTCTATTATACTTCATGCTTAAGCTAAACTTAGGAATCTTATAATTCTTTAGGGTTTTCACCTTTAGGGTTTCGAGTATCCTCTTATAAGGATTATCTCTTTGTATTTTCAACAACAACTGTAATTATTGAATTACATTCTTGTTGCACAATCAATATGACTCCTCTTTTCTAGATCTCTGAATTTTGGCCTCCATAGCTTTTTTACTTCTCTCCTTCTATGATAGGTTTGCATGCAGGTGATATTTGGGAGCTATAGAGTTAATTTTTCCTCAACTCCAATATTAAATATATCTCTTCAACTGCCAAACTTCTTCTTGTCATTACTCCTTTCCTCTTGTCTCCAATGATCCAATCTTCTGAATGATTTAATCTTACATACCTAGGACTCTTCTGACTTGTTGTTTCCTTGCTCCGATCTTCACTTATTGTTGAATTTTATGATACTATCAGAGTAACTGGTTTGACATTCTATTCTGGTATAGGTGTTACTAGTTCAATTATGATCATTTCCACTTTTGGTTCTCTCTCATAAGTTTTGATTTGACCTTTGTGCTGCTCATCTACCTTTACATTAGTGCTCTCCACAATTCTCTGCAATCTTTTTTTATAAGATTTATATGCTTTGATTTCATTAGAATAACCAAGAAATACCCCTTCATCACATCTAGGATCAAATTTTCCAATGAAATCATCTCTTTTGATATAGTATTTACTACCAAAGATTCTAAAATACTTAATTATAGGTGTATGACCAAACCATAACTCATAAGGTGTCTTACCGGTGTCTCCTTTGATATGAACTCTGTTGAATGTGTACACTACCATGCTAACAACTTCCCTCCAATAGATATGAGGAAAATTAGCTTCCATCATCATAGTTCTAGCTGCATCCAAGATAGTTATGTTCTTTCTTTCCACAAAACCATTCTGCTAAGGTGTCCGAGGTGCAGACAACTGTCTCCTTATCCCATTCTTCTCACAATAAGCATACAATTCACCAGATGTGAATTCACCACCCTGATCGGATCTTGAGAATTTAATATTCAACCATGTCTCTCTCTCTCAACTTTATCTTTAAATATCTTGAACTTTTCAAAGGCTTCAGATTTCTCCCTTAGAAAAGTAGCCCACATCATTCTAGAATAGTCATCAATGATTAGCATGAAATATCTATCACCCTAAAAAACCTTTTATTTTAGTAGGACTACACAAATCAGTATGAATAAGATCAAGAATATTATTAGATTTATCTTGTATACTCTTAAAATAATTTTTGACTTTCTTTCCCATTTGACATACCTTACATACCAGATTATAAGGCTTCATAATCTTAGGTATATCTCTAACTACCTTAGTTGAACTGATCTTTACAATGCAATCAAAATTCAAATGACACAACCTCTTATGCCATAGCCAACTCTCATCAATTTGTGTAATTAAATATGTCTTTTCACCAGAGTTCAAATGAAAGATGTTACCTTGAGTCTCAGTATCGGTTGCAATCTCCAATCTAGATCTATTAATGATTTTGCATTTTCCATCCTTGAACTATAATTTAAATCCCTTATCCACCAATTGTACTACACTCAAAATATTATGCCTTAAGCCTTCAACATAATAAACATTATCAGTTTCATTCTTACCATCCAATGATATAGTTCTTCTTCCTTTGATCATGCATGCTTTGTAATCTCCAAATCTAACTAGACCGACATCAAATTCGTGCAAAGATAGGAACTTCCTTTTATCTCCAGTCATATGATGTGAACATCCACTATCTATCACCCATTCATCCTTATCTTCAACTTTAGCAGCAAGGACCTTCTTCTCATTTTGAATAACTAGTTCCGAAGCATCTTCCTTAATAGCCAAGAATACCCATTCCTTTCCATTTCCTGATCCACTAGCTGAATCTTGTGCTAGTTCATCATCAGAATCATCAGTCAAACCTTCCTCATCCGTATAGTAGCATGATTTGTCTTTGTTTCTCCTTTACTTATGCTTTCTCTAATAATCGTGGTTAGGCCTAAAAGATCTAGCTTTCTCGTCAAATCTTCAATTCCTCTTAGGAGATCTAGATGCAAAATGACCTATCTTATTACATGCAAAACATTTAAAAAGTGATTTTCCTTCATACTTACTTCCTCTCGGAACTTTAAGTACTCTTCTAGCAAATAGGGCTTCAAGTTGATCAAAATATTCATCTTCTCTCTTCATATCCTCTAGTTCCTTTGCATATAGTACTTTCCAATCACTTTTTCCAGTTGACGATGTAGATGCATGAAAAACAAATTCAGTCTTTGTAGCTCCAGGAGGAACAAATTATTCAAGCTCAAAAGAAGATAACTTTCCAACCAAAGTATTTCTATTAACAAAAGTGTTAGAAATTGTTCTCAACTCATTAATTGCAGTAGCCTTCATCTTGTAAGCCAGTAGCAAAGCTCTCAATACTTTAGAAACAATCTGATCTTCGCTCAGACATCCATCACAACATTGAATTCCTATGACAATTTCATTGACTTTTTCCATAAAAGTAGTAATTCTTTCATCTTCCTCCATTTTTTCAGGTTCTCATATCTCACCCGGTAACCATCAAGTTTAGTAATTTTAATAGTAGGGTCACCTTCATTCAGAGTCTCTAACTTATCCCACATAGCTTTAGCAGATGATTTGTCGGATAGTCCCATAACTTGCTGATCAGAAAGGACACTCAAAAGGGTTTCTCTAGCTCTACAATCATTTTCAATGTTCTTATTCCAATCTGCCAAAGCAGGATTCCCTGATGTTGGATCATAAGGAGTATAGCCTTTCTGAGTGATCTCCTAAATTTACTTGCTAGGACATCTCATATGAGTCTCCATCCAAAGATTCCATACCCTTTAGTTTGTTCCTTCAAGCCTAGGGTTATGCTTCTGGTAAGAAATATAAGTTGAATGATTATTTGTGATAGGATCTTTCTCAAGCGGTTAAGATTCTATAGAGAGGACCAAGCTCTGATACCAATTGTTAGGATAACTGGTGGATAACTGAGAGGGGAGGAGTGAATCAATTGTCAATAGATTGTGAATCTTTAAGCAAATGAAACCTTCTACCAAAATACATAAACCAAAGACTAGAATAACATATATAACAATTAAGCACAAACATAAATCTTAGAACAATTACCATCCATTCAAAACACATAACACAAATATTTGTACGTGGAAAACCCGATAAAGGGAAAAACCACCGTGGGAAGCCTACCCACAGTCACATAATACTTCTGCAGTAACTATATGATTACAATAAGATGGGCCTACATATGCAGGAAGGCACATTGTCTAGAGAAAACTGCTCATCACAAAGGAGCCTAACTAACTACAAAATAAATCCAGACTACAATCCAAAAAGATGAATGAATTGCAAGAATATCATCTCCTATGTCTGAGTACAGTTCTAATTAAGCTCAATACCAAAGGCCTAAAACCTCTTACACAAACCCAATTTGATCACCTAAGATCGACGAAAACCTCTACATATGATTATAACTTTATTCACATACAAATAATCCCATAACCACAATCCCATGATCTACAAAGATATCTCACATCATCTATATACCAACTCAGGACCTAAACAATTAGGTTGGCCACCTAAAAGATAATACAATAAATCCATTACATAATCCCATAAACCAATGATAAACCAAGCCGGCCTAAGACCGAAACAACATAAACCAATCAAAAATCCAACTGGTAATGCATCAGGAGCATCCACCAACACGTTACATAAACCGGTCCATAACTTAGCAGAATAGGACTGAACCTACATTAGGTCACCATAAGCTAAATGCAACACCACCAATCAACTGGAACATGAACACGATAACCATCAGCATCCTGATAACCATATAGAGGTCACACCAACACCACTTATCGGATCCATCAAAATATCTTCAACAACGCGCTGCCAATAAAACCCTTACTAGTAACCAAAAGGATTACTAGAACAAAATATAACTTCTGGATCATCAAGTTTCAAACCAACTGAACATGATATGCATTAGGAACAAATGAATAACCAATCCAAACCAATTCCTCAAACCAGAGTACAATGGAGATGATCTCCAAATCAATATCATAAACCAACCACTCTATCGAAATCCGGTAGACAACCAAAACAACTAGTGTTGACATCAATGCAACACACAATCAATTCCTCCAAAATGCCAACATAAGCAACATCAAGCCCTATGCGAGACTCATGCAAATGGTTTTATATTTAATGTAATATTTATCAATTCAAGCATTTCCATTTCATCCTTTGTCCTCTTTGAGGACAAGCTCTACTTCATCAGCCATTGTTGTAGTGGAGGTAGGAATACCAACATAGGGGTTGAATTAGGGAATCTCTTATACAACACAACATTTTTCCATATCAAATTTAGTCTAGATTACAATCCAGACACAAAGAGTGCTATAGGTGCGTAGAGTAGACATGAATAGATGTTCTTAGACTTTGAATAGGTAGAAACACCTAGACTAGGGTACCCTCCAACTATGTAGATGGAACTTTTCA
Source organism: Cryptomeria japonica (assembly GCF_030272615.1). Lineage (NCBI taxonomy): Eukaryota > Viridiplantae > Streptophyta > Pinopsida > Cupressales > Cupressaceae > Cryptomeria > Cryptomeria japonica. Next base: position 146,010,530 of record NC_081406.1, read on the forward strand.
ATTAATTTTTGGAGATATAGATCTATAGAGCCTCCTAACCTAGAATCTAGAACTTACTATTCATTCAAGAAACCTTAAAATAGAGTGTTAAACACACTAGTCCTAGATTTTTAGGTTTAGATTATAGTCATTGGTTCCTCTCTATCCCCTCTTTCTAGATATGAGTTATTATGTTGGTATCTTGTTCTCCATTTTACTGTCTATTCTGAAAGTTGTCGATTTCATATTATCTAACCTATTTCATTATACAAACTTCATAATTTTAAATCTATTTCATAGACAGAAAAAGGAATATAAGCACAATATTTCAAATCTCCTATTAGGACTATAGCTGAACCTATTTGTGATTCTCTAATATTATTTAATAGACATTTGAGATCTTAGTTTATGTTCGTAGGATAGGATCTCATTTCTACACATATCAAGTATGTGCAAAGCAACATTGCATATAGGCCAATGCATGCTAGTTTTCATATGTACATGGGTGCTTAGAATGAGGTATTATATATAAATCTATATTAAATCATTTTGTTTTTAAACGAGGTTGGATAATATAGATAAATGAAATTTAAGTTCACTATTTTATCTTCTTCATGAACACACAAAAAAACTATTACATTTGGTATAAAGGGAGCTCTATTTTATAGATCAAAGTATTTGTTATTTGAATATTTAAAAAGTTAAGATATAAATTCTATAAGAATGGTTATTTCTAGGATATGTCAATAAATCTATGCTAAATTTATATGATGGTGAAGTTTAGGAAATTTTTTATCTCCCTTTGATGACACTAAATTATATAGGAAGAATATCAAAAAATATAACAATTGCTATTGTTCTCTTTATGAGGCATGAATATCTTGCAAACACACTTTATAAAGACATTGAATCCCTGGTATACCATCATGATATTAGTTGGTCACATATGCTCATTTTTTTAATAAAAGTTATTATATTTTATGACCATGAATGATACCTCTTTTTTGCAACCTATTGTTCTTGTATTAGCTAGTGAGAAGGGTAGGTAGATCATTTGAAGAGAATGGATATTATGTCTTTTATAAATTTGAGATGGATATTATGTCTTTTTTAAGAGTGAAATAGAAATCATTATTTGCATCCAAAAAAAAGATATAATGAATGGATAAGAATGAGATTCATGGATCCTCTCGTCCTAGTGCCAACCCCCATATGCACCACAACGGGATATATGTCACCTTATGGCATAGGGAATGCCAAAAAGAGTATATTCACAATATACACTAGAATATTATGACTTTCACAAAATTTAGGAGATAAATATAATTGGTAAAGAGTAATTTTAATTTGTGCCATGATGACATGACTTACCCTAAGCATATCTGGGATAACTAGACTAAATAATTTTATCTATTATAAGAAGAATCTATTTGTTTCTTTTTTTTGGAATACTTGATACAATGAACTTAATTAAATAGAAGTAATATATTACACTTATTTTTAAATGAAATATATGATGCATTTGTGCTTGTTTCTTCTTGATTTTAAATATGCCTAAATGACAATGCAATATCTTATTTTTTGTCAAAGAGGTCTTGTGAATAATAGAATAATTTGGAGTTAAAATATAAATTTCTCAAAGTATTTTCAATCCTTGCAAATATGTTGAGACAATTACAATCAAATCTAAGATTACACATAGTTAGCCCTAAATCTGTTGGCATTATGTGAACCGGCATGAAGACATAATGATATTGTATGTTGTCATTGATGTCAATATGAGACATGGTGTGAACCGGCACATGTGATAGGTGAAGAGAGAGAGGAACCAGCATATGTATGAACCGGTTTATATGCCAAAGTGAAGCGGCATATTTGTTCAAGGTGAACCGGCATGTAGTTATGGGGACCAGCACATGGAAGCATTATATGACTACCAGTTGGTAGGTAGCTTCCACTTCAAGATTCTGGGTTGGAGTACGTCAAGTCTGTGCGACTCAATCGGTGATCTTCATGTGATGAGTTAGCAGTATAATGGAGGATAGATCGTGTTGCCACGTAAGCTCTATGTGCGTGAAGGATCTTGCATGAAGAAGACTATTCCTATCTACCTCAGGAATGAGTGAAGTCTGTCAAACGGTGATAATGCATGATGGGTTATCAGCCGCCATGAAATCGATGGATAATGGACGATGGAGAATGTCTTGAGATCGATTCAAGATTTTTGCATTTAATGCAGTATGATTCAATGGTTAGGATTGAACCACTTGAATTTCTTAACCTAACAAGTTTAGGGTTTAGAGTTTTTGCTACCAACTTGTATGTTTCCTATAAGGTCGATGTTGTGTTTCTTTCCAAGGTTGTTGGCAAAAGTTGTGTGTGTGTATCCTAGGGAAGCGATACATGATTTTTGCCAGACCAAAGGAGAGAAGAGATACCTGCAAAGTGAATGTGCAGAACGTAAAGAGGAGCTTAAACGGATCTGCATTAGCATTAAGTGCTCTTAACAGATCATTGTATTTCCTATTGATCTCTAACCACTTCAACAGTTGTAAAATCCCCTAACAGGGTAGCCTTAACTGGCTTGATTCAAAATCCCTTAACAGGCTTGATTCAAATCCCTTAACCGGGTAACTCGAGGTTAATGAGTTATGAGAAGCTATAGAGCTTAGGAGATCCTTTCAGTTATTGAGTTCTTGAAATCCTCTAACAAGGTGACCCAACTAGGTTTAACCCTTAACTGGGTATCCCTTAACCGGGTGATCCCTAACAGGATCGGTTCCTAGCAGAACCTATTGTAATGTCTTTAACCGGACAAGGCTCCTAACAGAGTGGACTTCTAAAGAGTTCAAAAAGCAGCTTGTGGGTATTCATCCACACCGTGGTTTTTCCCAGTTGGGTTTCCATGTGAAAAATATGTGTCATGTGAAATGCTTTTGTCTTGTGATGCTTTGTTTTACCTGTTAAGCATATGAAGGTTCTATGTTTTATGCCTATCTATAAAACATATTGAACTCACTATTGTGAAGATCTGATGATTAAGTTTACCTATTTATGCATGAGAATATAATGATACTGTAGTATTGAGCTAAGAGGGAAGCTTATTGAGTGATCGGTTCATGACTGATTGAGCTGTACTGGATGTTACCGGTTGCACTCTGTTTTACCAGTATCCCTGTTTGTTAGTCATTTGGAGCATTTGCTATCAAACCGGTTTTGGACTGTACTTGTGTTTGTATTGATTCACCCCCCCTCTCAGTACCGGTTTGGTACTAGTGGTTCATCATTGAGTTATCAAAATCATCCTACTATCTTCAAATTATGTGGAATGGTAATTAAACTAAATCAGGTTGATGATGAATGCAATTTGACACCTATCCCATAGATTTAGTGAATATAATCATAATAGAGTTCCATTAGTTATATAGTTTGTGGGACTCAAGTTTTAAAGGGTTTTTTGACTACCTTATTTTCGAATAGTAGCATGAATACCTAACTTCAAAGTAATTAGTTATAATTGTTACTTTATTTTTTCACTTAGAATTTATAAATTATTCAAGTCAAGACTAAAATATTATTTTTCTATACCAAGAATTCATGAAAACTTTCAAGTTAAGATTAAACTTTAATTATTTATACATTAGATTTAGGAATAAAGAATCACTACATGTTTTCTAATCTAACAGTCTTGGATAAGTTAAAATTCTATAAATAATCTTCTTCATCTCTTCGTCAGTTAGTCAATACATCATAAGATAAAATATAGATTATATAAAATTTTATAGTAAATAATAAATTTTATGAACTACTTCTATTGTCCTTGAATTAGAATCAAACAAGTTTAATTTCTTCATAGACTCAAAGAACTAATCCTAAAGGTAAGGAGGTCGTGCTCCTTTTGTAGGAGAAATTTTTTGATGCAATATTTTATGTTTATAATATGTGTTGTAATTGATATAAACCTGATGTTTGAAAATTTGTTGTTGTCATTGATGATATGGTGATTGGTTGGATAGAGAATTACTACAATTTTAGAGGAAGTGATGATGGAGTTGTATGTTCAAGTTTGTTAGTATATGAGAAGATTGTTGGTTATTGATTGTCAATTGTGGTCATTCTGTTTTGAATGATTGATATGAAGGGATTGATGTAAAGAATAGATCATTATTGGTTGTAGATGGTCTATGGATGTCCACCTCCTTGGTGTCTGATACCTACATTGAGTATGCTATGTTGATACAATTGATAATGTTAACTATGTGGTTGATGGCTATGATAGCATGATGAGGTTAAATAATTTGAGATTTTAAGATGAGGATTACATGCATGAAAAAATAATGAATATATTGTATTGAGTAAGAAAGTGATTCTTCTAAAAAAAATTTGTCCTTGGAAGTTTGTTAAAGCAAGTTGGTGCAGAAGTATGTATTGATGTGTGTTCTAAAGAATTCTCCATATTCCTTTGCATTTGATGATATGGCCTTGCAATATTGTTTTACGCCCTTAGTGTTGTAACTAATATGGTTGGTAATTGTAGTTCATTGACAGTTTGGTTGTTTGTCAAAATTGGTCCAAAAAATGCTTTGGATTTATGTTTTTGGTAATATGGATTTGAGGACATTCTTATAATGTTTGTTTCATGTCTTAGACCATTTTTCAGAAGCTTGTGTTGTCTACAAGCAATGATAATGGTGTTTTGTGTTTCACTAGCTCTTCGAAATGAAGTGTTTAGTGTTATTTGTGTTGTACCAATTTGATATTGATATGGATTGATAAAAGAAGGATTTGAAAATGTTTTTATATGTTCAAGGAGCATCCCAATATGCTCCACATGATGCTAGATGGTCTTTATGAGGGTACATTGTGACTAGAATATATGTTTCAAGGTAGCTGCTCTAGTTTAACTAACATGAATTTCTCTTTATCTTGTGTTGAATCCTTGGGTGTCTCTATTTGCCTTGAAGAATGAATTGCATTGTTTTGGGGTCCTATCTTGGCATGTAAGGATCCACATTGGGGTTTTTCATCTAGAAGATATGTTTTGGGTTGACTAGTGATATGTTTCTTAGTTTATTTATACATTACCACGTTGCCAACCTTGGAGGATGTGTGTTAGCATGTAAATTATTTAGAAATAATATGATGTTTTGTAGGATTTTGCCAAGATCAAGAGGCAATGGAAAGCACAAATAAGAGAGAACAAAACTGTATTCTCATCAATATGCAAATGATCAACTGGATTAACCAATACAATGAATATAGGCCTGCTTATATAGGCAAGGCCATATGGATGTATGAGCACACAAATATGACATGTGGCTCAATGAGAAACAAGGGTAGGTAAGAAATACTAAGGGTAGGTAGGAGAAATAATATAATATTCCACAAGAGGTGGATGACCCACCGAATGTGGAGTGTAATAGCAAAATAAGACCATAAAAGGTGGAATTTCTCCTACAAGCTCTATCCCTATGTGCACACTTCCCTAGGTGTCTCAAATCCAAACTACGAAGAGATGCATTATCCTAAGTTAACTTAAGTAAGTGTAATAATATCCAAAATGAATATTTATTTACACCAACACCCCCCCTTAAGTGCAACTTAGGGGAATGAAGACTCAAGTCAACAATGCAACTAAGCAATGCAAGATGTGTCCCAGCTACGAGGCCATGTTAGGTACCCATGTAAAAATACAAATGCAATCTCCCATAAAGTGAGGAAAGAGAGAAAAACCCAAAGGGAAAAAACCCTCCCCCAAAAGAGAGATGATGAAAGCACACAATGCTCTCAATGATGAATGAGAAGAACAAACTATGTCCCCCCCATAAGAGAGAAGAAGAGACCATGAAGGCCCCCCTCAATGTTGAATCTCTTGCAAAGATGGTCCAATGATGATGACCAAAATACCTCCCCATAATGAAGAAAGAGAGCCAATGCTGCACCAATAATGTCAAAGTGTGACAAAACCAGGTACCAAGTCGATGACGATGAATCACTCGCTGCAACAAAAAGAAGATCAGGCATGGAGACAACCTGCTATGAGCATCATCTGGATACTCAGAAATAGCAGAAATACTGGTACAATCCAAGTCTCACGGGAGCCATGCACAAATGTGTACAATCTAAGTCTCAACTGAAGCCATGCACCAAGTCTCACAAGATAGTCCTAATCTATGTATACAAGAGGATTACATCAAATATGTCAACAATGACAAGATACAAAGAGGTGTGGCACTTTATGATAGTGCGAGTACAACATTGCTCATGCAAGAGCATACAACATGATAGTGCAAATCTGGAAACATGAAGATGATGCCACCAAGAAGCCCTATAGAATATTGCAGAAAAAAAAGCCTCCAATTGGGATGTGGCCAAGAGATATAAAGGAGCAAATCAACCCCCCCTTGACTGCCGGTTGGAAGCACTGCAAGACAGGTGTGAAGTGACAAGAAAAAAATTGTTCCCAATTTGACTTATTAAATGATGTTTGTGTTTTTAAAAGATTTTAAAAATCTAACTAAAAACAATTATTATGCCCATGCAAAAAAACTTTATTATAAAATAAAGAAAAAAAATGCAAAAAAAAGAGGCGATAGTCATTTTTTTGATTAAAAAAATGATATTAAAAAAAAAATTTAATTAAAAATTATTAAAGATAAAAAAAAAAGTTTATTTATTTTTTATTAAAAAAAACTTATTTAAAATGAATAAGAATTTTTTATTTTTATTTTTAATTATTAAAAAAACATTTTAAAACAAATTTTAAATTTTTTTTTTAAAAATCGCAAAAAAAACCCTACCCGCAGGTAGCCTGCGGTACACGCAGGGACCACCTGCGGGCCGCGAGTTGTCTGCGGGACCTGCAGGTACCCACAGGTACTGTAGGGCCTACAGTCACCGCAGGTACACCTGCAGGCCACAAGTTGCCTGCGGTACCTGCAGGTACACCTGCGAGCCATAGGTGGCTTGCGGGCCAATAAAGAGACCCCCCCCCCCCCCCCCCCCAAATTTTTCCTTTTTAAAAAAAAAAAAAAATGAAAACCAAAAAAAACGCCCCCCCCCCCCTTTTTGATAAAAATTAAAATTTTTAATTTTTTAAAAAAAATTTCCGAAAATAAAAAACGGAAAAAAAATAAAAAATTTTCAGACCTGTACCTGCAAGTCCGTACGGCGGGCTGGGAGGGGAGATTTTTTCAACTCGGGGTGACGGAGGCCGATTTCGATGAATTGACAATCGATCTTGGGGTTTTTGGGCCTTCTGAGCGCAATGGCGATGACGGATTTGACCAAAAATGCTCCAAAATTGCAAATCGCTGTCGAGACAAGTCACCACCCTCCACCTTCAAACGGCTCTAGATTTGGCCTTGCATGTCGGATTTGGATGAAATAAAAGGAGATTCTTACTTTCTCAAACCTCCTCAATCCAATGATGACCTCAGATCTGACCCAACAAGCTCCAATAATAACCTACAATAGAAAGCTCCAAAATGCAAACCCCAAAATTCTCTCAATTGGCAAACCAATGGCACTCTAATGGCTCTGATACCATGTAGGATTTTGCCAAGATCAAGAGGCAATGGAAAGCACAAATAAGAGAGAACAAAATAGAATGAAAAGAACAAAACTATATTCTCATCAATATGCAAATGATCAACTGGATTAACCAATACAATGAATATAGGCCTGCTTATATAGGCAAGGCCATATGGATGTATGAGCACACAAATATGACATGTGGCTCAATGAGAAACAAGGGTAGGTAAGAAATACTAAGGGTAGGTAGGAGAAATAATATAATATTCCACAAGAGGTGGATGAACCACCGAATGTGGAGTGTAACAGCAAAATAAGACCACAAAAGGTGGAATTTCTCCTACAAGCTCTATCCCTATGTGCACACTTCCCTAAGTGTCTCAAATCCAAACTACGAAGAGATGCATTATCCTAAGTTAACTTAAGTAAGTGTAATAATATCCAAAATGAATATTTATTTACACCAACATGTTTTTAGGTCCTTTCTATCTCTTGGATTTGACTACTTTCACCATATTTATGTTTTCCTGGTCATCTTGATAGGAACTATGTTTGTCCTCTATTTTAGCTAACCTAATTCTTTTTGCAATGAAGAAGATGGTATATATAAGAGATCAAACTAATACTAATTGTGTGGATATATTAGCATGTGTATAAATATGTGTGTTGAGCTTACATGATTATATCATTTTCAAAAGTTAGTGATGTGAAGTTGCAATAGAGAAAGTGTATGGTGATTTTTGAGATGAGACATAGATTCAAGGAAAACTTCATCTTTCGATATTCCAAGAGGCAACTTTGTTGAAGGCCTATTCATTCCTGAATCATATATTCATGTACCTTGATAGGGGATAGCGAGTCTTCTCTATAAGTTTTGTATCTTTCATTGAGGTAGTGTGTCTCAACCTGCTACAAGTCCCATGTACCTTGCCTTGGGATAGTGCATCTCAGCTTGCAAGTCTTTCAAGGAGTAGTGTGCTTTCTTAGCAGTGATCCTAGAATAATATTGTAGTCATTTCATATATTCTAAGTTAACTCTCACCATGGTTTTTCTTTGTTTGAGTTTTCCATGTAAATATTGTTGAAATCAAGGGAACACTGAGGGGGGGGGGGGGTAAATCAGTGTTCAAATTTTTTTAACTTTAATAACTTGATCTTTCAACCACTTAATGCAAATGAAGAAAAGTAAACTGTAGAAACACAAAGCCAAGATTAGAAACACCATAACACCAAATTTTTTATGTGGAAACTTGGTTAAGAGAAAAACCATGGTGGGATTCAAACCCACAATATTAATATACTTTGATAGAAGCATAAAAATATTACATAAGGGGAATGCACATGCATTTAGGCACACAACCTAGAGCTCACTGCTCAATTACAAGTAAGGGCTACAACCCAGAAGGCTCACCGCCTTACAAAATTATTACAAAAGATACAAGAGGGTTTGAACTACTGAATAGAATCAACAAATGCCTAAGTATAGTTCCGCTTAAGCACAAAACACATAGTCCTTCTCTACTCTATTCTAATATTTTGTATTATATCAAAGCACCAATCTTCCAACCAAGCATGTGAAAATTTTACACAATCTCTCATACACACTTTTCACACCACTATAAACATACCAAATGATCATATCGATTGGTCTAATATATCCACAACATCAAATTAGATCAATTCTATGTCAGCCCAAAAACTGTATAACACACACATGAAACATGTTACCTAAGTTGGCTCAAATCCGATAAAAAACAACCAAGCGGAACAAAAAAATTGTCGACATGCTCTCAACATGTTGGAACATCATCCTAGAACACATAGAAAACATCCAAAATCACTCCACATGATCTAGACAATGAATCTCCACATGTTACTACTAATGAACATTGTTTTAACCAAAAATATGTCTACTGGATCTTCCAACACACCCAAAAATTACCACTGGAGGCCAAAAACCTAGAAAAATGCATATCACACAACCACAATGCTTCTCTGAGATCTACAACATTAAAAAATCAACACAAATGTATCAAAAACCAAATGTTATACACTTTGTCGGATGACATGTGTTCTTCTCACCAGACTTCACTTGACCTCAATCAATCTTCTGGAATGAATGAACTATGAACTGCGGACTAGATATCTGACTCAATTTGACAACAATGACAATATATGATCATCAATACAGTGTCTCTTGCCAACACTCTCCCCCGTTGGCATTGATGGCAACACTTAGTGAAAAATGACTAAGTGTCGGACCAAAACCAAAATATACACACTGCAACCAAAGATCTAATTTCCAAAAATCAACAACTTTGCCTAAGATTAACATTTTTCACTCCTCTACTCTCTCCCTTTGACATCAATGGCAAAGGTAGGATCCCAAAAACCCAAAATTCAAGCCAAAAATGCTATTTATATATGCACACCCAATCCTTTTATACTCACAAAAATTTGAAGATGTCTACAAAAGAATTCTTCAATGAATTTAGGTGGCTATTCCAGCCCTTTTTTAGGCTTTGCAAAACTATTATAAGCCCACTAAAAAAGTATGCAAGTGCCTCTATATAATTGAGATCCCTTGGCTCATTGGATTTCATGGTACTTTCGACATCTTCCAAACCACTAATCATGATATCCAACTTGGGAGTAATTAGACTCCTAAGTTCACAAACTATCAATTATTTTCTCTTTTTCCTGACTCAAACTCCCGATTTTCTCCAGTAAAGATATCACTTGGCCTTCATGACTTCTCATGGAGACTAATAAAGGATCAAATGATTGAGATATCTGTACAAGTTGATCCTCGTTCTCTTTAGCCTTTTTCTTAATATCCATAGTGAATTTAGATAATGATAAACATGACTTATAGATGTTTCCTCCTTCAGATAGACTGTCTTGAATGCCTTTTACACACATATCTAGTGTGACTCTTTCATCAATAATCATCTTCTTTAATGTCTAAAGCCTTCCTGCATTAAAATCATTCTAGACCTTGTCTTCAGAAATTTTTTTAAAGGATTGAAAGTGACTATCCACAGAGTTAATTAATCTTCTCAATTTCCTAGATGGAGTATCTGACGAGTCCTTCTGAAATGAAGGCATGAGCTTCTCCAAAATACCAGATGCCATAGAAAGCAACTCACTATCCTTTGTGTGAGATTTTAGTAAGCCCTCACTAGATTTTTCTTGAGAAAATGCTGCCAATTTGAGTTCTTGGACAAGGGACAAATAAGATAGGTTGATGGGGCCTTGCACGTGAACTCCAGATCCTCCATATGGACCTAATTCCCCTTCACTGATTTCTTAGTGTCTCTTGCCTCAGCTTCAACCTCAACCTTGATTTCCACTCATTCCTATTCTGCATCCTTCTTAGTGTCAGCTTCTTTTCCAAGGACCAAAGGGTTATCACAAATGTCCATACCCTCATATGCTTTTCTATCATCCTCTCCACCCTTGTCAACTGCATCTTAAAATTTAAGTTCTTTCGGCTCAATAGTCTTAACATCTGGGGCACAAGTATCATTCTGAACTTTCGGATTGGTGTCACCTTGTCCTTTATTCTGATTTACTTGATACCAGTTATCTATCAAAATTTTTGTCAAAATCTTCTTAGGTTCCTTTGCAACTTCATCAATTTTACCAAACATGATCTTATTTAATTTTTGCTTTCTTTTGAATTCACTCTTTGCTAATTGGAGTAATATGTCTATCTCCTCCTTAGAAATAACTGAATAGAGATTCACTAATACATATTCCTTCAAGTTCTCATCTTCTTTACTTGTTGTCTGTCTCCTAGCATCCAAAATGTCATTCAATCTCTTGGGTGTGACTATCATTAATTCAATTAGAGATTTCCTATATACATTTAGATATTCTACAGTAGCTTCCTTTAAGGTTCTTTTGCCATTCTCATCAAAATTTTCATACCTCGCTGATAGTGGATTTAGGTTACCATTTTTAATAGCTTCATTAACAATCTCATTCAAGGACATAGAAGGCTTAACTTTAAGTTTAGCTTTCTTCAATGCCTCATCTAGTTCAAATTTTAATTTCTTACCAGATTTAAGTCCACTAGATGGTTTCTTTGTTGAGATCTTGGTGACCTTAATAGCTTTTTCTTTGACCTCCTTGACTACTTCATCTAACTCTATCTCCTCTTCATCAACAAGAATGAACACTCTATCTTTCCCTCTCTTCCTCTTTCCTTCACCAGATGGTTTGTATTGAGGCTTAGGGGTAGGGGCTTTTGGTTTAGCCTTCTTTGGGTTTAGCTCTCTGGACTGCCTCTTTGGTGATCCCCATGCTTTCTACCAGCTACTCTACCTCCTTCCTCACCTTATTTTGAATCTTTGGCTTTTTAAACTTAGAGTTCAAGTCCAAGCTCTTCTCCTTGTAGGTTCCAAACTTTTCTTCATACGTATACACTGGTTTTCTTAATAAATGTTGAGCATATGCATCAAGAATGTGTCCTTCCACCTCATATCTCATGGGCATGATCCATAATGTTCTTGGTTCCATAGCTTCCATAAGACATTGGTCAGTATCAACCATAAAGAAGATTGTGTCTTCATAACTTTCCACTATCTCCTTAGGAATTATCTCCTTGCTCTTCATCATGCTCTGCAAGGTTTTGAAGTATCCCTGAAGAATGTCATTTTGAACTATAGAATCTCTAAGGCCATGAAGTGTTTTGTTTATTTGCACTACCACCAGCCTATCATAGGCCCACTGAAATTTCCAACTCCTGAAATCTCATTCATAAAGTAGAAGTAGAGACATAGGATCAGAGTTCCAAATTTAAACACATTTTTCTTATCCTACTTGATTTTGTTCAAATTGCCCAATAGATCACTCTAGATCACTTCACACAAATCATATTTCTTATCTTCTTTCAATATCTAATAGGATGCATGGATAGTCGTACCCGATACTGATTTATCCCAGATAGAGTGATATAGCTTGTCTCCCATCACCATTGATGCAAAGATAACATCATATTCAACAATATCACTAATTGTCATTACCCTTTTATCAAATTGAGAGTCGATTGCCTCTGTTACTCTTTGTTTCTTCACATTCCTCAAGGAAGACACCACACTAACTGAGCTCAAATAGGTTATCGCACAAATTGCGTTCTTGGTAATCTTGTAGGGTTTATCAAGTCACATGAGTTCATCGTGCATTCTGCTCAGAATATACTAGACTCACTTAGGTTCATTGAACATGGGAAAGTTGATGAACTGTGTGAAACCCTTCTCCTCAATCGAATTAAATTTACATTTCAGACTACCCATTCCATCAATCATGTGTTGAGTGTATAGCTTCATTATTTGAGCACTTCTGAGATCCTCAATGTTACAATGAATGTAAGCCCTAATATCTTCCACATGCAATACACCATAAGGGATTGATGAAAAACACCTCTCGGATCATGTTGCATCAACTTATATGGATGCTTCTTAAAATTAGGCCTTTCCCTATAAGTGACATCTACTACCAATGGGGTTGCTACACTAGAAGATGCCATATCCAAAATTTTGAGCTTAAAATTGAAAAAGTGTCAACCAATAAATACCTTCCAACCAAATGCAGGATAACATAGTAAATATTCTTTTCACTCTAAATATCTGAAATTTCTTCTTGTTGGCATTGTGTTGTCATTGATGCCAACTGGTATAGGATGGCTACCGGTATAAGAGATGTATGTGTTGCTGATGAATACTAAGGGGGGGGGGTGAATTAGTATACCCCAATACTTTAACAAACACTTAAGCAATTTTGCTATAGACCATTATAGCCCTTTAAACAATAAACTGATTATTACACAAAAAAGAAAAATAGAAAATAAAGCATTCACCCACAATAACACAATCACCATAACATAAGATATTTTGATGTGGAAACCCAAATGGGAAAAACCACGGTGAGTAAAACTCGCAAGTCCACTATCTGCAAAATAGCAACCAGACTGGTTAAGACCAGACCGGTTAAGGCCTTACAATGTTCTTCACCAGAATAGATCCTGTTAGGAATCCATATCTTTGTTAGGAGATAAGTCCTGTTAAAGACTACCCTGTCAAAGGATTTCAGATCCACAACTGTGAACCACCTTGTTAGAGGATTTGGAACAAGCTTAACTAAGCCTACCCAGTTAAGGGTTTTTGACTTGTCAAAAAGATTAGTAATCAACAAGTAAGTAATCTAGAAAGTAGCACAAAATGCTTAGTTAGATCCTTGAATTCTCTCTATTAACATATTACAACATTTCTTCAGTCTTCTGTTCAATCTCTGTCGCAAGATGCCTTTTCTGTAAAGACCTAATCTTTTCTCCAACACTTCACACGCACACATCTACTTTTAAAACCCTAGACATGATGTACTCATATAGGAGTTTGATTTCATGTCGGTCCAATGAGATTAGACTACAATTTCCTAGTTACAATGCATCTAGACACAATTTGTAACATGATACAAAGTCACTGTATCGGTGTCAGTGGATGATAACTCATCACACTTTACAAGTTTGTCGGTTAACAAAACATAGTATTACCAATTACCGGTTTACAAACAAAGACTGGTAAACTAGAACATAGTGTTCCAATCCTAAAAAGATTGGCTACCGCTTGGGGTCCTTGTACCTCTTTGACATCCTCATACCACTTGAGATCCTCGGTTATGCTTTGACCGGTAAGCTCCTTTTGCAAAAACTGATAGTCTTTAACAAACAAAGACTATGCATACAATGGCATACAATACCGGTTTGAACAATACAAAAAATAGTACCAGTTTAGAATAACTCATGTAACAAATAAGTGTGTCCATTAATGCAATCACAACTAAGCATCATCAAAATGTCAACAATCTCCCCCTTTGGCATTGATGGCAACACTTAGGAAAATTTGACATCTAAGTGCTTACAAAAAAAAATGATACCATAATAAAATTACTCCCCCTAAGCATATACACTGCTCCCTTTACCAGAATTAAAAGCATGTACTACTTCAATACCACTCCCCATAAAATTTTTAAATCAATATCACTCCTCCTTTGCCAACAATGACAAAGTAGTACAAACATGTTGAAATCATATTGCATAAAATAAAAACATAGTATATGTCTATCACAATAATGAGTAAAACTTTTCAAAAACCAATTTAAAGTTTTTCAAAAAGTCCTTCATGTCTTTAGACCATGTATCTAGGAGTGAGGCAGCAATTTCACTCTGAGTCTTCATCTGAAATGCTAACTCCTCCATGAAATCAATAGTGCTCAATTCTTGAGTGACAATGATGGCGTCCATGTTCAAAAAGAACTTCTGAAGAATTTGCAACTTAGGTAACAACAACAACTGAAGTTTCTGCAGATCTTGAGACCGCTTGTAGATCTTTGAATCAATCCTGTCAATCTGTTGTCAGTGAGTTTGTATAGTCTGCCCATAAACTGTGAAGGAATCATAGGGAACTTTGAATGTTTCTATATATTTCTTTAACTTCGATTGGAGTTGACCCTTCTTCTTCAAAGTATCATCATAGAACAGATAGGGCTGAGGGATTTTGCTCAACAGTTTTTGTCCTTCAGCCATTGCCAGACTGATATCATCTCTCTGATAACCAAACAATGATAGCTCTGTCTTCATTGAATTGCTTCACCAATTCAACTTTGAGTTCCTTTGCATGCTTTTCCTCTGCACCAACCTAGGCAACATCTTCCAATGATTGTGCTTAATCATCCCTATTGTGAAAAGAAGTTTTAACTAGGCCAGTGAGGAATCGGTACTAGAAAGATCAATACCGGGAACTAAGTTGGAAAGAGTGTCAACAACAAATTGAATAACATATTTTTCTTTCTTCTTTCTCAATTCTTACAATCTTTCTTGAGCAATTTGAATACTCCTTAGTAGCTCATTTTCATCTACCGATTGGGTAAGACTGGCAAGAGTCAAATCATTGTGACCGGTGGAGTCAACCTGTTTAAATTGACCTTGATCTCCGGTTGCCTTGGGAGTCTCAGAAGTCTATCTACCTTCCTTTGATTTGATTTCCTCTTATCTCTTCTTCTCCTACTCTTCTTTCTCCTTAGCCTCCTTGTCGGCCTTCTCTTTTTCCTCTTTCTCCTTCTCTAGTTTCTCCTTCTCTTCCTTCTCCTTCTCCAGTTTCTCCTTCTCTGCCTTCTCCTTCTCCAATTTCTCCTTCTCCGCTTTCTCTTTCTCTTCTTTTTCCTTTTCCACTTTCTCTTTCTCCGCTTTTTCTTTCTCTATTTTCTCCTTCTCCACTCTCTCTTTTTCCACTTTCTCTTTCTCTTTTTCTTTTTTATATTTCTCTGCTTTCCCTCTTTCCGCTTTGTCTTTCTCTATTTTCTCTTTCTCCACTTTTTCTTTCTCCTCTTTATCCTTCTTCTCTTTCTCCTTATCTTCTCTTTCTTTCTCTGCTTCCTTTGGTTTAGTAATCTCAACATCTAATGCATCCACATCAATAGGATAATTTTTCTTAGTTATTCTTTCTCCTTAATCATTAAAGGTTTCATCTGGTTTAGATTTTGATAGGTCATGTTCTTGCTCAACCTGCCGATTTGCTTCGGATACCTTTTGCATCTTGACAGCTTCTTTAGCCTACAAATGAGTGTCTTTTTCCACTTCAAAGATTTTACCTCCAAGTAACTGAAGTCTTCTCTTTCTCATGAAAATTATGCCTTTGTACCGATTAAGAAGATCAAATAATTCAGAATTAGAGGCATCTGGAAAATATTGAGCAAAAATTTGCTCCCTAATTTCTTGCTCCTTTTCAATGACAATGCACCATTTATTAACCAAATAATTATACAAAGAATTAGAAACAGTA
This sequence comes from Cryptomeria japonica, assembly GCF_030272615.1. NCBI lineage: Eukaryota > Viridiplantae > Streptophyta > Pinopsida > Cupressales > Cupressaceae > Cryptomeria > Cryptomeria japonica. The sequence continues at coordinate 146,026,885 of NC_081406.1, forward strand.
GGTTTAATATCAATTCGAGACTAATCATTATCACATAAATACTTAATAAGTTCTTGCTCTACCTCCTTCTTTTCAATATCGCTAAGATCATCAAAATAATCTTGTAGATCATCAAGAATTGTCCTTCTAATATTCTTCATAATCCTTTGAAAATGTGTCATAGGCTTGTAAGAAGGAACATGAATATTTACCGATGCAGAGGTTGTAGGTACATTACTAGCTGGTTTGGTCTTCTTACTCGATTGCCTCACCTTCTTTATTTCTTCTTCTGATTCAATGTCTACTTAATCTTGTGCTTCATTCTTGGTTCTCTTCTTCCTCTCAAATACCTTTGGTGGAATAGCCTCTGGTTTCTTCTTGGCTGGTGACCTCTTGGTCACTTCTGGACTGGCAACAGATGTAACTAGTGTTGATGCCAATGGCACAACTTTCCTCTTCTTCTGCTTTGGTACTATAGTAGGATTAACCCTCTCAGAGTAGGTATCTGTCCTCTTCTTCTTTGGATCAAGCGGTGAAGAAAGTAGGGTAGAGGCATACCTAGTAAGTATATCATTCACCACTTCATCTTGTCTAGGCTCAACCGCTTCCATTATGTAATGATCCACTTTGATTGTGAAACATATATCTTCTTCATACTTCTTAACCATGTCACTTGATATCCTTGTTCTCTGATTCATCTTCAATCTAAACTCATCAAAAGACTTGTTCAGAGTCTCTGGATAAGTAGATCCTACTGCTTTTAAACTCTCCTTGATTTTTCTAGTAACCACTAGGTCACTTGACCATTGAAAATCACCAACTCCCAGAAAATACCCTTGAAAGTAGAAAAACAACTCGACAAGTAGTTGACTAAATTTGAACCTTAGTGTCTTGTCTTCTTTGATGGATTTCAAATTCGCCATGAGTTGTTTTTGGATGCAGGTACAGAAGTCATATTCTACATCCTCCTTGATCATCTGCTAAGCGACATGCACCGCAACTGTAGGAACAAAGTACATTCTAGTGGCATAGAATACTCTATATCCGATCACCATGCATGCATACTTCACCAAGTCATCTTCAATGGTATTGATAGTCATTTCTCTCTTGTCACTCACAGAACCGGTGAGCTTTGTCACTTTGGTTTTTGTCATCTTACGAAAAATAGGGATCTCCAATATTTCAAAAGCCGGTCATGACATGGATTGCCTTTGGTGTGATATCATGGGTTCGCTCAAGATACATTTTGTTACCATGAACCCTACTAAGAATAATTATTACATGATCCTTTGTGAATCCTTGAGAAAATATACTACATTATGGAGTTTCTTCTTCTCGATTACGCTGTATTCTAGTTTTATCTTCTTATCTTTTCCACAGAACAAACTCAACTAGGAGTGAATCACTAGAGAACCTAGCTCTTCCAATCTGCAATCAATATAACCAGAATCATCCCCTTCGACAATGACTCTGACTGGAATTTGAGATAGGGCATTGTATTTCACCTTCTTCCTTAGAGATTTAAAGGATTCCTTAGGTGGGGAATAACTAGAAGAGATATTGGATGTAGAAGCCATGTGTAAACAATTCTGAATGATAAGAGTGATTCGATGAAAAATACCTTTTCACTCCAAACTAGGGTTCACCGATGTTGAGCACAACACACTTCTCCAAGAGCTTGCTTTACTACTTTGAACTCCACTCAGGATAACTTGAAATATCTACTGGATCTTGCACAATATTTCTTCTTTGGATTTCTTCGAATGCAAGATTGATCACTTTGTTGCACTGCTCAGGTTAGAGAAATTCTTCTTCAAAAATAGGTAAGTAAAAATGACTACAAAAATATCTTTATACATGCTCCTACCTACCATAATAAATGCATCACCGTTAGGATACAAACCATAATTTTACCTTTTACCACTTTATTTCCATTGTCGGTTGACAAGTAACTAATACTGATAAAATAACTTTACTAATATACTCTGGGGGTTCAAAACATTGTTACCGATATGTTCCCCCTTCAGCTTTTCGAAGCTCAATTTGTCAATTCAGGGGTCTCCACACTAGGTGCGGAAACTGGTACATCTTGTGCCTTCTCTTTAGATTTCTTTTTCCAAGTTTTATTCATTTCTACTCGAGTGGTTTCAACATCGACCTCTCCTTTACCTTATGGGTCGACCAGTCTTTCTTCCTGTGGATTTTGTCTCTGTCTGCATGATCTGGCAATATGTCCTAGTTTGTGACAATGATAGCATACCATACCAGGTTCTCTCCATGGTTCGATGTTCATATTTCCATTCTTTTTCCTACATGTTGTAGTAGTGTGACCGCTACCACGATAGATCAGACAGGTTGCTCTCCAACTATTTTTCGCTCCATAACCATTTGACCAGTGGTCATAGGTTCTATACCAGTTTGGGTTCCGGTTCATAAAAGGTTCTTGGACAACTCCTTTTGATCTTGATGCATTACCTCTAGAGTTGTTCATGACTGATCTGCACTCAAAGGCTCTATGCCCAAACTTGTTGCATGCATAACATTAACCATTAAATCTAACAGTTCTAGCCTTGTGGTCATGCACATTGTTTTGCATGTAAGGGAAATTGTTATAAGTTTTGCTCCTACATACATTGGCAGTATATCCTTCCTTATGACAGTTAAAGCATATAGGTTTGAACTTTGTCTTACCTTTACTTTTGTTGCTTTTCTCATATACTGGTTTCTCTTTTGGTGCCTCAATCTTGGTTCCAGAGGATTCACCTTCCTCACATGCAAAGAAACCAAGTCCAGCAGTATCCTTTGATGGCTTCATCGATTTTAGCTTTTCGTCCAACTTTGCAGCACTCTGGTTAAACTTTGCAAGTATCTCCTTCGTCTCAGCAAGTTCTTTGGAAAGACCTTCATTGGTCTTCATTAGGGTTTCATTCTAAGAGATGGATGCATTCAGTTCTTCTTGCATTTATTCTTTCTCTTCCTTACCCTCTTACAGATAACCGATAATGGTGTTGGCATTATGTGAACCAGTATGGGGACATAATGATATTGTATGTTGTCATTGATGTCAATATGTGATATGAAGAGAGAACCAGCATATGTGAGAACTGGTATATATGCCAAAGTAAAGCGGTATATTTGTTCAAGGTGAACTAGCATGTCAAGGTGAATTGACATGTAGTCATGGGAACCAACACATGGAAGCATTGTATGACTACCGGTTGGTAGGTAGTTTCCACTTCAGGATTTCCGGTTGGAGTATCTCAAGCCTGTGTGACTCAATCAGTGATCTTTATGTGATGAAGTTAGCATGATAACAAAGAACAAATAGTGTTGCCATGTAAGCCTTGTGCGCGTGAAGGATATTGAATAAAGAAGAGTGTTCCTATCTACCTCGGGAATGTGCGAAGTCTATAAACGGTGATAATGTGTGATGGGTTATCAGCCGCCATGAAATAGGTGGAAAACCAACAATGGAGAATGTCTTGAGATTGGATCAAGACTATTGCATTCAATACAATATGATCAACGGTCAGGATTGAACCGTTTGAATTCCTTAACCTAACAGGTCTAGGGTTTAGGGTTTATGCTACCGACCTATCTGTTGTCCTATAAGGTCGATGTTGTGATTCTTTCAGAGGTTGTTGGCAAAATTTGTGTGTGTGTATCTAAGAGAAGAGATACATGATTCTTGCCAGACCAGAGGAGAGAAGTCATATCTGAAGAGTGTAAGTGCAGAAGGTGAAGAGGAGCTTAAGCGGATTTGCATTGGCATTGAGTGCTATTATCAGGTCATTTATATACCTGTTGATCTCTAACTACTTCAATAGTTGTGAAATCCCCTAAAAAGGTAGCCTTAACCGACTTGTTGAAAATCCTCTAACAGGGTAACTCGAAGCTACTGAGTCATTGATATCCTTTAGCTATTGAGTTCTTGAAATCCTCTAACAAGGTACCCTTAATAGGGTTTAACCCTTAACTGGGTGATCCCTAACAGGATCGGTTCCTAATAGAATCTATTGTATCTATCTTTAACCAGACAAGGCTCCTAACAGAGCAGACTTCCAAAGAGTTCAAAAACAAGCTTGTGGGTATTCATCCCAACCGTGGTTTTTCCCAGTTGGGATTCCATGTGAAAAATATGTGTGTCATGTGTGATGTTTTCTTCATGTGATATTATGATTGTTTTATGATTAAGTGGTGATGCATGTTGATCTTCCTGTAATATGTAAATCTTTGATGGTAGATTGCCTATTCATGCATTAGAGTGAAATGGGAATGAAGAGTTAGATTATATGAGAAGATAAGTGTCAACCGGTCTTTGCTTGTCTTAGTTACACTGGGTTTTGCCAGTTGAACTTTGTTGAAGGACCGGTGTTGCTATTTGTTTGTCAGTGCATAAGTGTTAGTTGACAAACCAGTTTAAGGTTGAGTTTTTGCCTGTACTGATTCACCCCTCCCTCTCAGTACCGGTTTGGTACTATTCATTCATCATTAAGTTATCAATTGGTATCAGAGCATCCTCCAGGTCTTCTGTGTTGTAAGCTTAACTGCTTGAGGGAAAGATTCTGTTGTAATGATGAAGAGGGAAGGTCCAAAGTTTAACAAAGAAAATTTTAGTATATGGAAAGACAGAATGAAGATATACATCAGAAGCATGGGTGCTCAACACTCGAGCTATGTTGAGAATCCCTATGTTACCCCTACAGGTACTCTCATCGATGATCAAAAGAGAGAGATACAGGATAATGGGCAAGTCATGGAAGCCCTAATTAGTAGCTTATCTGATATTGAGTTCATTGATGTCCAAGATAAGGTAAATCCCAAAGAGGTATGGGATGCTCTTGAAAATATCTAAGGAGGTGATGAGCATGTAAAACAAGCTAAGGAAGAAAGCCTTAGAGGAAAGTTTGAAGACATGCGAATGGTTGAAGGTGAAACCATTCAACAGTATGGTATTAGAATCAAAACTGTTGTTGGAGATATCAAGAGTGCAAATGGTAAAATGGAAGATTCCACTATGGTAAGCAAAGTCCTGAGATCCCTATTGCCGGTCTATGCAATTAGGGTTGCTGCTATTCAAGAGATGAAATCAATAGACAAGACTAAGGTATCCTTGGACTCCATCATAGCAAAGTTGACAGCCTATGAGCTAAATAGTTTTGATGGCAGTGTTCAAAAGACTAAATCAGCTTTTAGAGCTTTTGTTGTACCATCTAGGAAAGGAAAAGAAGCAAGCACTAGTGGTGAACCAAGACAAAGTAGAGTAATAGATGATGAGGAGTTTCTGATGGAATTTGAAGCTATTCTTGCCAGGAAATTTCCAAAGGAACCAGTAAATATAGAGGTAAGCTCCCTTTGAAATGATTTTCATGTAACCGGATAGGACATATTGCTATGAACTGTCCTAATAGTGACAACAGGGATAAACCGGAAAGATTCAAGAAATTCAAAGGAGGAAACCGGAGAAACTGTTTTGTTGCAGTTGATGAAGGTGTCACAGATTAGGAATCAGAAGATGAAGAGAATGAAGACATTGTGTTTGTTGCTATAAGGGAAGATGTGTCAGACAAGAAGGCTCTTGTCTCCCACTTTGATAATTCCAATGAGTGGATTATTGACAGTGGTTGCTCACACCATATGACTGGTGACCAGAGCAAGTTTCTATCCTTGGAAGATTATGATGGTGGTGTGGTTCATTTTGGCAATGATGCACCATGTATGGTTAAAGGAAAAGGGTCCATCTCTCTGAATGGAAAGAGTAGTGCTGACAATGTGTATTGGGTTGATGGTCTCAGACACAACCTTCTGAGTGTTGCCCAGCTGAATGACAGTGGCCTCACTCTGGAATTCAAGAATGGAATCTGCAGAATCAAAGAAAAAGATGGTGAATTGGTGGCCACCGACATGTAGACCAAAGGTAACCTATTTTATCTGAATGCAAATATAAGTACATGTCTTATGGCTAAGTTTGATGATAGCTAGATATGGCATAGGAGATTTTGCCATGTAAACTTTGATAACATTGTGAAGGCTAGTAAGATCAAGGCAGTTAGAGGGTTGCCCATGCTAAGCAAACTGGATAATACCTTGTGCAGAGAGTGTCAATTGGGGAAAATGTCTTCCTCAACCTTTAAAAGTAAATCTTTCACTGCTGACAACTTGCTTGATCTTGTGCATACTAATTTGTGTGGTCTTATGAAAACTAGAAGTGTGCAGGATGATAGGTACTTCATGATTGTCACTGATGACTGCTCAAGAATGATGTGGGTCACATTCTTGAAAGACAAGTCTGAAGCCTTTGTGAAGTTCAAAGCTTTTAGAGCATTAATGGAGAAGGAAAGCGGTAAAAGGATCAAGTGTCTCAGAATTGATCAAGGAGGGGAATTCACTTTTGGTGAATTCAACAAGTACTGTGAAGAATTTGGCATCAAGAGGCAACTGTTTGCCCCCCGGACTCCACAACAGAATGGCCTAGCAGAGAGGAATAACCAGACTATGGTTGAAGCAGCTAGAACCATGTTGATTCAAGGAAAAGTAGCTCACACCTTTTGGAGAGAAGTGGTAAGCACTGCAGTCTACACAATGAACCGGGTACTCATCAAGAAAGGTAAGGATAAAAATCCTTATGAGTATTGGACCGGTAAGACACCTGTGGTTAGCTACTTTAGGGTATTTGGTAGCAAATGTTACATCAAGAGGAGTGAACATTAGGGAAAGTTTGAAGCTAAATGTGATGAGAGAATATTCCTAGGATATTCCACCAAGAGTAAAGCTCTCAAGTGTTTCAACAATAGGACTCAGAGAATTATGGAAAGTATCAATGTGAGAGTTGATGAAACCTCTGAGAAACTGGAGGAAATAGGCAGTGAGCAAGCTGTAAATGAACCGGTTGCAACCTTCTGGGAATCGGTTGTCAGTCAACCAAGTACCAATAAAAGTGTTCCTGAACTGGTGAATGTTGATACTGATGAAGATGAGGATGAAGAGGAAAAGCAAGAAGAACCAGTCAAGACTATTCCTCGGTATGTCAAGCTGAATCATGATCCTAAGCAAATCATAGGAGATAAGGATGCAAGAATCCTTACAAGAAGAAAGATCAGAGAAAACTCATGTTTGATCTCTAAATTTGAGCCTAAGTCATTCAAAGAGGCTCATAAAGATGAAGACTGGATCAAGGCAATGGAAGAGGAACTTGACCAAATAGAGAAAAATGGTACATGGTCCTTGGTACCCAAACTAGAACATAAAAATGTCATTAGCACCAAATGGGTGTTCAGAAATAAGTTGAATGAGGATGGCACTATGATTAAGAACAAAGCTAGATTAGTGTGCAAAGGATATTCTCAATAAGAAGGAGAAAACTATGGAGAAACCTTTGCTCCTGTAGCCAGATTGGAAGAAGTTCATATGCTTCTTGCATATGCAGCTTTCAAAGGATTCAAGGTATATCAAATGGATGTAAAATCTGCATTCCTAAATGGTGTACCTGAAGAGGAGGTGTATATGGAGCAACTAGATGGGTTTTCCCTATCTGAAGATAGTGATATATTGTGCAGGCTACATAAAGCCTTATATGGTCTAAAGCAGGAACCTAGATCATGGTATGAACATCTACATTCCCATCTTGTGAAGACTGGATTTGAGAGAACAAGTGAAGATAGCAATATCTACTTGAAATCTAAAGGAGATCATATCCTGATATGTGAAGTTTTTGTTGATGACATTATCTCTGGTGGAGATGACAAGATGAGTCATGAGTTTGCTGATGAGATGAAGGAAGAGTTTGAGATGTCACTCATAGGGGAGATTAAGTTCTTCATTGGACTGCATATCCAGCTGATGAAAGATGGAATCTTTATCACTCAGTCCAAATATGTCAAAGAGGTGTTGAAGACCTTTGGCATGGAAGATAGCAAACCGGTTGGTACACCGATGGTGACCGGTTGTAAATTATCAAAAGAGGATGATTCTGCATTGGTTGATGAGAAGGAATACCGATCAATGATTGGTAAGTTGCATTATGTAGTGCATAGCAAACCAGATATTGCACATGCAGTTGGCATTACTGCAAGGTTCCAGAAAAGTACAAGAGAATCCCACTTGGTTGCAGTCAAGCAGATTCTTAGGTATCTGAAGGGAACAATTGACTATGGATTGTGTTACCCATACAACAATGATTTCAACCTAAAAGTATTCACAGATGCTGATTGGGTAGGTGATGTGGATGATCAAAAAAGCACAACCGGTGGTGCATTCTTTCTCAGTGGTAGACTGGTCTCATGGATGAGTAAGAAGTAGAGCTATATCTCTCAGTCTATAGTGGAAGCGGAGTATGTTGCAGCTTTCATGAACTACACTCAGACAATCTGGATGAAGCGTGTATTAGATGGCTTCAAAATCCCTGTATCTAAACCAGTAAGTATATTTTGTGATAACACAAGTGCTATCAATATTTCAAAGAATCCGGTTTTACATTCTAGAACCAAGCATTTTGAGCTTAAGTATCATTTCTTGAGAGAAAAGGTTTAGAATAAAGAGATTGCACTAGAACATGTTTCTAGTAAGGAGCAGTTAGCAGACATATTCACCAAGCCTCTCCCAAAGACTACATTTGTGTATTTAAGAGGTGAATTGGGGGTACTGCCCCTTCAGGAGGTAAATTAACAATATTTGTTCCAGATCAGTCAGGTATTGCATAGTCAAATTTTTTTGGATTGATGTGTTGAAGGATGCTACTCCTTAGGGGGAGCAGCATAATGGAACAGGGATGTTTATGCCTCCACTTTGGCATTGTTGTCAAAGGGGGAGAAGAAGTGTAGCAGAGAAGATATCTGCAGAAATTGGGGAGAAGATGAGTTTGCAGAAAGACATCTTTGTATATTGCCATCAATGCCAAAGGGGGAGATTGTTAGCATTATGTGAACCAGTATGAGGACATAATGATATTGCATGTTGTCATTGACGTCAATATGTGATATGAAGAGAGAACCGGCACATGTGAGAACTGGTATATATGCCAAATTAAAGCGATATATTTGTTCAAGGTGAACTGACATGTCAAGGTGAACTGGCATGTAGTCATGGGAACTGGCACATGGAAGCATTGTATGACTACCGGTTGGTAGGTAGTTTCCACTTCAGGATTTATGGTTGGAGTATCTCAAGCCTATGTGACTCAATCGGTGATCTTTATGTGATGAAGTTAGCATGATAATGAAGAACAAATAGTGTTGCCATGTAAGCCTTGTGCACGTGAAGGATCTTGCATAAAGAAGAGTGTTCCTATCTACCTGGGGAATGTGTGAAGTCTGTAAACGGTGATAACGTGTGATGGGTTATCAAACGCCATGAAATCGGTGGAAAATGAATGATGGAGAATGTCTTGAGATGGATCAAGACTGTTGCATTTAATATAGTATGATCAACGATCAGGATTGAACCATTTGAATTCCTTAACCTAATAGGTCTAGGGTTTAGGGTTTACGCTACCGACCTCTCTGTTGTCTTATAAGGTCGATGTTTTGATTCTTTCAGAGGTTGTTGGCAAAAGTTGTATGTGTGTATCTAAGAGAAGAGATACGTGATTCTTGCCAGACCAGAGGAGAGAAGTCATATCTGAAGAGTGTAAGTGCAGAAGGTGAAGAGGAGCTTAAGCGGATCTACATTGGCATTGAGTGCTATTATCAAGTCATTGATATACCTGTTGATCTTTAACTACTTCAACAGTTGTGAAATCCCCTAACAGGGTAGCCTTAATCGGCTTGTTGAAAATCCTCTAACAAGGTAACTCGAAGCTACTGAGTCATTGATATCCTTTAGCTATTGAGTTCTTGAAATCCTCTAACAAGGTACCCTTAACAGGGTTTAACCCTTAACCGGGTATTGTAGCCATCCCTTAACTGGGTGATCCCTAACAGGATCGGTTCCTAACAGAACCTATTGTATGTGTCTTTAACTAGACAAGGCTCCTAACAGAGTGGACTTCCAAAGAGTTCAAAAACAAGCTTGTGGGTATTCATCCCCACCGTGTTTTTTCCCAGTTGGGTTTCCACGTGAAAAATATGTGTGTCATGTGTGACGTTTTCTTCATCTGATGTTATGATTATTTTTTGATTAACTGGTGATGCATGTTGATCTTGCTATAATATGTACATATTTGATGGTAGATTGCCTATTCATGCATTAGAGTGAAATGGGAATGAAGAGTTAGATTATATGAGAAGATAAGTGTCAACCGGTCTTTGCTTGTCTTAGTTACACTGGGTTTTGCCGGTTGAACTCTGTTGAAGGACCGGTGCTGCTGTTTGTCTGTCAGTGCATAAGTGTTAGTTGACAAACCGGTTTAAGGTTGAGTTTTTGCCTGTACTGATTCACCCCCCCTCTCAGTGCCGGTTTGGTACTATTCATTCATCATTAAGTTATCAAATGGTACCAATTTCTTGTTTCAACTTAGAGATCTCGTGCTCCTTGTCCTTCACTAGATCCTCAACTTTTCTTCGGTTTTTCTAGTTGCTTACTCATCCTAATGGCCAATCCTTCCAGCTCCCTCCTCAAGTTAGTTTTGGACTCATTTAGTTTCTCCACTTCTTGGACTAGGGCATCCATATCTGCTTCATCAAAAGAGATGTTTTCAGTAATCTCCAGCATTTGCTCAACAAGTTCTCTTCTTTTGGCTAAAGAGGCTTTATACTCAACCTTAAGTTCATCATAGGCTTTTTCAGATTCAGCTAAACGGTGAGTGAGTTCCCTCATGCTGTATTCCCTCATATCTCCTTTCAAGTGGTTAGACTTAAAGAAAGGTTGGCTTTGCTACCAATTGATGAATACTAAGAGGGAGGGTGAATTAGTATACCCGTAAAACTTTAACAAACACTTAAGCAATTTTACTATAGACCGGTATAGCCCTTTAAATAGTAAACTGGTTATTACACAAACAAGCCAAATAGAAAATAAAGCATTCACCCACAATAACACAATCACCATAATACAAGATATTTTGACGTGGAAACCCAAATGGGAAAAACCACAGTGAGTAAAACTCGCAAGTCCACTATCTGTAGAATAGCAACCAGACTGGTTAAGGCCGGACCGGTTAAGGCCTTACAATGTTCTTCACCATAACAAATCCTGTGAGGAATCCATATCTCTGTTAGGAGATAAGTCCTGTCAAAGACTACCCTATCAAAGGATTTCAAATCCATAACTGTGAACCACCTTGTTAGAGGATTTGGAACAATCTTAACTAAGCCTACCTGGTTAAGGGTTTCTGACTTGTCGAAAAGATTAGTAATTGACAAGTAAGTAATCTAGAAAGTAGCACAAAATGCTTAGTTAGATCCTTGAATTCTCTATGTTAACATATTATAACATTAATTCAGTCTTCTATTCAATCTCTGTCACAAGATGCCTTTTCCACAAAGACCTAATCTTTTCTCCAGCACTTCACATGCACACATCTACTTTTAAAACCCTAGACATGATGTACTCATATAGGAATTTGATTTCATGTCGGTCCAATGATATTAGACTACAATTTCCTAGGTACAGTGCATCTAGACACAATTTGTAACACAACATAGAGTCACTGTATCGGTGTCAGTGGATGATAACTCATCACACTTTACAAGTTTGCTGGTTTACAAAACACAGTATTACCAATTATCAGTTTACAAACAAAGACTGGTAAACTGGAACATAGTATTCTGATCCTAAAAATATTGGCCGCCTCTTGGGGTCCTTGTACCTCTTTGACATCCTCTTACCGCTTGAGGTCCTCGGTTATGCTTTGACCGGTAAGCTCCTTCTGCAAAAACTGGTTATGAGATTAGACTACAATTTCCTAAGTACAGTTCATCTAGACACAATTTGTAACATGACACAGAGTCACCGTATCGGTGTCGGTGGATGATAACTCATCACACTTTACAAGTTTGTCAGTTAACAAAACACAATATTACCAATTTCTGGTTTACAAACAAAGACTAGTAAACTAGAACACACTGTTTCAATCCTAAAAAGATTGGCAGCCGCTTGGGGTCCTCGTACCACTTGAGATCCTCGGTCATGCTTTGACCAGTAAGTTCCTTCTGCAAACACCGATAGTATTTGACAAACAAAGACTATTTATACAATGGCATACAATACTAGTTTGAACAATACAACAAATAGTACCAGTTGAGAGTAACTCATGTAACAAATAAGTGTGTGTCCATCAATGACAATCACAACTAAACATCATCAAAATGTCAATAGTTGCATTGTCATGTATGCATACAGGTTGAGATGTCTTTGATATGACCTTGTGTTGCAGAACACTAGTAAGTTAAAGGAGAAAATGTCATTCAGTACAATGACCAGTGGAGTCACAGGTACACAAGTTAGTGTTTGACTTGTGTGGAAGGTATGGACAGGAGACCAATATGATATAACAATCGGTACATGATGACATCTGTGAGTAGGCATGATATTGAGCTATTGTTTGTGATGAAGAGGCAGAATATTTCCTAACTCACATCAACAAAGAAGGAGAAGGATGTACAGGTCACCGGTACATTGTGTGGATGCAAAACAACAGGACTCCCATCGGATAAGGATGCAATTACCATAAGAAGAGAAGACTAATAGTGGATGTGCCCCAACTGGATCACATGTGTCTGTTTGAAGATATGTTGCACAAACAGGGAAGCTACATGAGTGCATTATAGGATACAGATGACAAGGATTCACTACCACTGGTAAGTGGAGTTTATCTCCTATTATGTAAAGTATGCATCTTAGTTCTATGAGATAAAGAAGAAGAGGTAAAGGCAGGTGTTTGAAGGCTCACACCAGATTTAACCGGTAAATCAAAGGGATGCCTCAAGTGCATGAAATCGGGGATATACACTAGACCGATATAGAAGTCATGTTATGCCACCGGGATAGAAAAGGAAGAATGAAGAATTGATGAGTTTGTCAACTTGACAAACTGGCTTAGATAGTGTCTGGTCTGATGATGAAGAAGGCAAAGTGTAGCAGTTACAAAGAGAGTATGGAACCAGTATGCAGATGCCTTAGATAGAATCAATTGAAGGTTCATGGCATGGTATCATCAAGATGGCCACTGGTGAGCATGAGAACTAGTAAGGAAGTAAAGAGGATAAGTGATGTGCTCCTACCTTATGAGAATGAGCATGCTATGGATAGACATGTCTTGCGATCGGTTAAGGTGTTCTACTGGCAAATAAGGAAAGTGCAGACATGAAGGGTAACCAGTAAAGTGTGAGATACCGATAGGGTTAGTGAAACAATAGAAAAGAAGGACCGGTTGAGTGTTTGGTCGGTGATCCTATCTGAACTGACACAAAGATCTTTGCTGAAGTGGATACCGACAAAGGATGCCATGTGGAGTTGAAGTGGCAAGCTCATAGAGGTTGGTGAAGTGTCATGTTAGTGAGCTAGCTAGCAGTTGGTCGACATTAAATGTTGATTACGAGGCTCGAGGAAGAAAAGCAAAAGATTGCGGCTCGAGATGAAGAAAACAACATAAATCTAGAAAGGACTAATCTTGTAGATCGAGGAAGATTGAAGGAGTAGTTTGGTGAGTGGATCAAGGAAGGACGATCCGATCTTTGTGATCACCTGTCAAAGGAAACAACTGAGATATTTATGGCATTTGATAGATGTAGGTTGAGATAGAGGGTCGTGTTTTCTAAGTTTAGAAAACATGTATTGGAAGGCACAATAATGGCAGTGATGTGAAGATAGCTGTCTTGGCGCTCAGATCAAATGAGATCTGATTAGATTCGATATGCCTCGTGATCAGTGGAAGTAACCCTAAGGCAACAAGTTTGAAAGCTGCTTTTGGCGGAAATGTCTGATCATAAATATAGAGGCCGAAGATAGAAGTTAACGATGCCTCAAAGTGAGATGCTATGAAGTAATGCACAAGGCCGAATAGAGAATTCGATGAAGTGAGATATCTTCAGAGGATCATAGAGATCAAGCAGCAGGGAGACAACCGGTAATATATTTTGGAGAAGGTTAAACTGGTGAGGTTAAAGCAACTAGAAAGCTTCTAAATGAAAGAGTGGTGTTGCATGAGAGAAGAAACTACTCAAGTATTGAATGAGTATCAAAAGAGAGACTAAGTGTGTGAGAGACTTGGGTTGAAGATGTTGGCAATTGACACTCATTGGATTCATTTATTGTCATTGATGGCAACATGGAAACATGGTAACTTGGAAACAAGATTCATAAGGAAGCATACACCAGCACACACCGACATTAGGAGGCATTCACTGATAGACACCCGCATTGGAGAATCCAGGGTTACACCGACACCGACACTAGCACCGACATCCAACACTTCAGTGAAGTTGACATCAGTCTTGGACCCAAAGAAATTTTTAATTGTGAAAATCATTTTGTAATTATTAAGACCGACATTGTATATCCTTTGTAATGCATTGTAAACTGACATAAGGCATATTGTTTGTGAAGGGTATATAGATCAGTTTGTTAAGGTCATTATAAAGATAGATGTGATAGATTGTAATAAGGATATAGGAGACAATGTAATGCGAAGTATATGTATGTAGATCATTTGTATGCAAATGTTATATCATGAAATGATCTGTAGATAGTTTGGAAATCATTCTTGGAGGAGAGGAGATATCAGTAGAATTGTTCAGGGTTTATGAACTGGTACAGAGTAGAACTATAACTGAAAATCTTTTTGGCATAGCAAATTGCATTTTGTGAGTTCATTATTATTGTTTTATTTCAGAAGAAGCTTGCAGTCAGTGAGACTCTTTTGTGATGAGAAGTGTGCTCTAGGCAGTGTTCCTTCCTGCATGTGTAGGCCCCCATTTTATGTAATATCTTTCATATGGCCAGTGAACTGATATTGTAGGTCACAAATCCCACCGTGGTTTTTCCTCTTTGAGGTTTTCCATGTATAAATTCTATGCTATGGTGTTCATTTATGTGGATGGTTTATTTGCTTCAAGCTATATGTTTCTTCATTTACCGGTTTATATGTGTATGTTATAAAAGGGTAAAATCATATCTTACTAGTAGAACACTGATTCAACCCACCCTCTCAGTGTTCTTGGATCCCAACAATTGGTATCAGAGCTTGGTTCCTCAGAAGAAGTTTAACAGCTTGAGGAAGATCTTGAAACTGAAATCATTGAACATGGCTATGGAGAAGCAACTTGAGATGGCTCTTGAGGATTATGATGTTGAAAGGATGAAGAATTTAAAATTTTAAGATGAATTGAATTCTACTAATGAATTCATTCTTGTCCTGCAAGAAAGGTTATCATCAGCTCAAGCCAAGAGAAAGAAACTTTTGCAAAACCAGGATGATGAAGAGAAAAATACACTTAAGGAACAATGTCAAAAACTGATTCAAGAAAACATGCTCATGAAGAATGAAATGCAAGACAGGTGACTATGAGGTTATCAAAGTATATTGAGGAAAAAAAGAAGGAATAAAATATTGTTATCTTTGAAGAACAAATTTGATGAATGTGGCAGATTGACTCATGAGAATAATCTGTTGAGAACCGATTTGGTAGACTCCCGGAATAATGAGCAAGAGCTTGAAAGACAAATAACTACTCTGAGAGATGATCTGACTACTGCAAGTGAGTATAAAGAAAAAATCAGGATTAGTGTTGCACAGTTGGATGACTTATTAAAAAGACAGAGGCAGAATGATGATTCTAGAGGACTTGGATTTGTACAAGGTGAAAGCTCTGGTATTGCAAATGAAGATCAGGCAACCAGTATGCAGAACTCATTAGACCAAAGGAAATCGGTAAGGAAATATAATGCTTATAAATTTGATGGTAGATGCTTTGTTTGTAATAAATTTGGGCATATTTGGCTAAACAATGTAGAAATAGAGCAAATCAAACTATAATTCTGTTCACGGTCAATGTACGAATTGCAAGAAATATGGTCATAAATCAGAAAATTGTAGAATGAATGTCAAATGTCATGCATGTGGAAAGTTTAGTCATTTGGCTAATCAATGTAGGTCAAGGAATGACATCAGATATGTTAAAGCAATTCAAAAGAACAATGTTACATGTTATGCATGCAACAAAATAGGTTATATTGCTAAGTACTGCAAGAGAAAGACTCAACCGGTTAGCAATGATAAAGAAAATGAGAAAGGAAAGCAGAAGGTAGATGTAATATAATAAGATCACACAAAGAGATGGGTTAGAAAGTCTGAAGAACCAAGTGGAGATGGATCTACACCGGTAACTCCACCTATAGAATAGAGCATTCCTGCACCGACAGGAAATTCTATCGGTAACTGAGGCATACGCCTTAAGGGTTGGAAAATCTATTGCAAATATTGCATATTCCCTGGAAGAGATCTAAAAGAGATTTGGAAGAGATATATAGAGTTGTCTTAATCATTGATGAAGGTTTACCCAACATAAGACTGTGAAATCGACATCTAGTAGGGTACATCGTGAAGCATTTATGATAGTGAAGGATTAGGGTTTACTCGCTGATAAAAAGGGGAAAGTGAATTCATTTTCACTCACCCAACATTCAAGCAATCCAGAGAAAATAAAAGGAAAGTATGAGGCGATTAAGAATGAGCAAAGGCATTCTGATAGGATTTCCAACAATCATAAGAGAAGTAATCACATCTTCACATCGGCAATCATTTTCAGGCATTTCTTTGAAATGGAATCCAGATCATCTACTCCTACTTTCATTGCAAATCCCACCATTGTTGAAGTTAAAGATAGGCTGAGACCCATTTTCAAGGAAGTTCCCCAGATAGCTAAGAAAGAAGAGTCTGTGAGCGCATTCTCTAGGGTTCTCGACGATGTGATTTATGTTGAAGATGTAAGGGCATATATTCACTACACCTTGGAGGATCTAGGTATCAATCTGTGATACTAGGAAGCTCAAAAATAATCAAGCCAAAATATAAGATCATCGAGGATCTAGGGTTAATTGGTATCTTGTACATACCAAAATTCAAAGATGAGGTGATCAAATATGTTATGAGAAGGGTTCACAATGAGTTCATTTGGCTAGATTGGCCCTACATGATCACAAAAGAAGCAATTCAAGCAGTCACTGACTTACCCAAAGTCGGACAAGAACCTAGCAAGAAGATTTCCACCATTGCGGTTGAGAAGCTCAATGATGCAACCCATGATGGAAGATCTATGAGGGTCAGCACCATCAAAGACACTAATTTGAAATTTGTCAGCATGATAATCGGCTATAAGGTAACTCAATCTAGTCAACTGAACTCTATTGCTAGTTCCTGCATCCATGCTTCTTATCCGATGTTAAAGAATAATGAGAAGTATGACTTGTGTGAATTGCTGAGAAGTGAACTAATGTTGAATCTTGGAAAGATTAAGAGTGTTAAGAAAGGAACTTTTAGGTTTGGAAATCTCATTGTTTGTTTAATGCTTTACTTCATAAATGAGCTACCTGGTCTAGGGAAGAAGCATTGGGCTCATGACATATCGGTAGGTATGCAAATCAAGAAAGCAATCACCGGTTTTGGTACTAGCAAGGATGAAAAGCTTTGGGGCTATTTCAAAATATTTCAAGAAAATATGAGACAAAGGGAAAGAATATCAAACAATATTGTGGAGAAGTACTCCACTGATATCTATTTTATGGTGAAGACTGATGAAACTCTTATGGAGGTAGTAGAAACTAGGACCATATGGGTCACTGAGCTTGGATATGAAGTGGATGATAGCATTTTTGAACTTTATGCAAATATTTTGTTTGAAGCTCTATTGGATGATAAGACAAAACACTTTGGTACTACTAAGGGAAAAGCTCTTGAAGTCAAGATTGGCTTCGACAAGAAAAGACAAGAAAAGAAAATTGATAAGATGCCTGCATTTGTATAGAATGTAATCCATAAGATAGACACTGAATTGGGTTCTGGATCCAAACTAGCAAAGGAACCGACAATGGTTAGTGCTCCTAAGGCAAAGAGGCCCAAAAATTTCATTTCTTCTGTCACTTATGACTCTGGTCTAGAGGATAATGAACCTCTACAATTCAGAAGGGTACAAAGAAAGAAAGTTGATGAGCCTCCGGTAGAGGAGAAGAAGGTGGGGCCAAGGAGGAAGCTTGTGAGAAAAGTAACAAAACCTACTGCACCCCCACCTCCGGCAAGGAAACCTATTTAGAAGAGGAAACTAGTCACATCCACTCCAACAACCCACAACAACAAGAAGAAGAGTGATGATGCTACTGAATTTGGTAAGGCTACAATGACCTGTGCTGAATTGATTGATAAAATAACCAAGGATGGAATTTTGAAGAATGTATCCATTTATTATGAAGATTTAGAGGATAATGAGCAGAATGAGATTGAAGAGACAATTTTGTTACACACACACACACACACACATATATATATAGAGCTTGGTCCTCCATTTTCAAAAGCCTAACAACTTGAGGAAGATCTTGACATTAGTAAAGATGGAAAACCTGATGAAGCAACTGGAAGGAGCTCTTACAGACTATGATGCAGAAAAGTTGAAAAATATCAAACTAGAAGATGATTTAAGAGCAGCTCAGGACATCATTTAGGCACTTCAAGAAAATTTTACTGTTGCAAGAAATAAGAGAAGAGAACTTTGTGAAAAATTGCAAAATGAGAATGATGAAAAGGAACCACTTAATGATCGGATAAGCAAGCTGAAACAAGAGAACTCGACAACAAAGAATGAGATGCAGGATATGACTATGATATTTTGTAAAGAGATTGAGGATAGGAAGAAGAATGAAGAAGAATTGACCAGAAGACTAAGTGATGCAGCAAATGAGAACACAAGACTTAGCTATGAAAATGACATGTTGAAGACAGATCTGATGCATACTCAGAATGACTCAAATGAACTGATGAGACAAAAAGAAGTCTTAGAAAGAGAACTAGAAACTGCAAATCAACATAAAGAAAAATTCAAGAAAAGCTCAGAGGAACTTGGCACCTTGCTGAAGAATCAAAAACCTAAAGGTGACACTTTTGGAATTGGCTTTGAAGTTGGTGAAAGCTCCGGTACTGCAAATACTCAGGATCACAGCAAACCGGTAATACAACCTAATGCTTATAAATTCAATGGAAAATGCTTTAACTGTAATAAGTATGGTCATAGAGCAAATGAATGTAGATCTAGAAATTATCAGAATATCAACACACCCACCGGTCAATGTTCTAAGTGCAACAAAGTAGGTCACAACTCTAAAAACTATAGAATGAATGTGAGATGTTATGTTTGTGGAAGATTTGGACATTTATCTAATCAATGCAGAAAACAAACCGGCATAGGTTATGGGAAAGCTATTCAGAAAAATAATGTAACTTGTTATGCATGTAACAAGATTGGGCATATTGCTAAATTTTGTAGAAGTAAAGGAACACTAGTAGACAACAAAAGTTCTAGCTTGAAAGGTAAAGAAAAGGTTGAAGAGGTTAAGCAAGAATTCTCAAAACAATGGATTAGAAAAGCTGATCTAAATATTGGGAATACGACTCCACCGGTAGAACAAACCAATGCTTCACCGGCAGAACAAAGTGATGCTTCACCGAAAGGATAGAGCAGTGCTCCACCGGTAGGAAGTTCTTCATCTAATTGAAGAAAATTTCCTTGAGGGTTTGGCAATCTATTGATACATGTGCTATTATTCCCTCGATTAGAGACAAGAAGTTGGAAATTACTTATTACCGGAAAACAATGTTAAGTGAATACTTAACCAACATGCAATTAATGAGGTAAATAGCAAATAGACACTATAAAGTTAAGGTTTTGGCTCCATTTCATTTCACTAAGATTTCAAATTTACGAAGAGTGCAAAGACTCCGAGCTAAGGCATTTCGAGCAAGAAGAAAGAACACTCCAAGCAATCATCCATCTTAAGGCAGTAAAAAGTATTTAATCATGGCATCCACCTCTACAATTGAATATATAGCAAAACCCACTATTGTTGAAGTGATAAAAAGACCTAGGCTCGTATTTCAGTTAGTTCCCGAGATAGCAAAGAAAGATGATACGTTAGGTGCTTTTTCTCAAATTCCTAAGGGAGTTGTTTATGTTGAAGACCCTAGAATGTACATCCACTGCAACATTGAAGAGTTAGGAGATGAAGAAATTAAAACCATGTTTAAAACTGTGATATGTGATAATACTAGCAATGTAAAAGATGAACACAAGATCATTGAGACCCTAGGATTTACAGAGATCCTTAGCATTCCTGAATTCCCCAAGGATGTGATTAGGATAGTCTTAAGCAGAGTACATGGTGAGTTTTTCTGGTTGGATACAGTCCATAAGATCACCAAGGAAGCTGTGAAAGCTGTCATAGGGTTACCGACCACTGGTAAAAGACCAGATAAAACCAAGAAAGTTTCCAATGACCTAGTTATAAACCTTACTGGTGCAACATTCGACAAGAGGTCCCTAAGAGTTAATGATGTAACAGATATCAATGTGAGATTCATTAGCATGATATTAGTATATAAAGCTACTCATGCAAATAGACTTAATTCAGTTTCAAGCTTATGCATTAAGAGTGCTTATGACATGGTCACAGACAATGCAAAAATTGATATATGTGAGTGGTTAAAAGATGAATTAATTGACAACCTTGGAAAGATCAAGAAGGACAAGAAAGGAACTTTCAGGTTTGGAAATCTATTAGTATGTCTAATGCTACACATAACAAAATAGGTTCCCAGTATAGGTTACAAAGAACTTGGATATGATATACCGGTAGGCAAACAATTAACAGAACTATTCAATAACATGGGTGAGAACAAGGAAAACAATATTCATGACTTTTTTCAAGCATTAAAGATCAAAATGAAGGAAAGAATAAGGTTATCACAGAAGATTGTAGACAAATACAAAGATGAAATATGCTTTGTCATCAAGAAAGATGAAATCTGGATGGAAGCGGTCATCCCAAGGACAATTTGGGTAACCGAGATGGGATATGAAATAGATGATCACATAGTTGAAGCATATGCTAAGGCACTTCTGGAAGCCCCCAGAGAACCTAAGGAAGAAGTATTTGGTAGTGCAGAAAATATTGAAAGACAAATCCAATCAAAGAAAAGGGTGAAAAAAGTTGAGGCAGTTGTAAGGAAAGGTTCCAGACAAGCAAAAGCCATCAAAGAAGATGTATTGAAGAAAAATGGTATAACAGAGGATGAGTTAGCAGCTCCACAACCTGAAACTCACCTATCATCGGTAGGTACTTCTTCAGGAAGTGACATGCCTGCAACTTTCAAAAGAGTTGTAAGAAAAAGAGATCCCTCACCGGCAACCACACCCTCACCCAGGAGGATAAGGAAAAAGCAACAAGCAGTGAGATCTCCGGTTAGAAAGGCCACACCAAAGAAGAAACTGACACCCAAGAAGAAGAAAAGGACAAACAAAGACTTGGCCCCTCTTGATATACTACTGAATGAAATCACAGAGGCTGGATTGGAGCAATAGACTCCAACAATATTTCTCACTGAGGTTTTTCCCATCTTGGGTTTTCCTTGTATATGCTAGTGTTATGGGATTTCCCTTTATGTGTGAATGCATTTGTGATTAGTCTCCCCACTAACCAGTAAGTTTGCAACTAGTTAGATCTGATAATCAATATACTCACACATGAAAGTTAAAGGAAAAAGTTTGAAAACCACCGATTCATCCCCCTCTTAGTGGTAGATTGTGTCTAACACTTCTTCATAGCGCTCTTCTTCTCTCTCGCTTTGAATGCAAAGTGTGAAATGAAAGGTTAATTTGGTTTTTACCTCCTCATACCTAAATTTTAGGTATAATAAATACACTTAACCCTAACTCTTTGGGATACCATGTATTCACAGAGTTCTCCCAAAAGATCATATGTGGATCATCAAGTCTGATCAGAAACTTCCAAAAATTCATCTATAACCATCACACATGTCTCTGCAACCTACCAAAACTAGGTACAAATTTCCAACAAGGGGGTTTGAAATATTTTCATGAAAACCTCCCCATGTGGTAGCTTAGTTACCAAATGAGGTTCCAACACCGAAATCAGGTGCGGACCCATTCACTACATTATCATCACTTTTATTTACCCGAGTCTTCTTCATTTGATCTCTGATCTCCTCAACTTCTGATTTTCCCTTATCATCTGCCTTCTCATTCTTGTTCTTGTCTTCTAGACCTCTCCTATTCATATTTCCGCTTCTACAATACTTAGCAATGTGACCGGATTTGTTGCAAGCATAGGAAAAAACATTTCCTTGCATAGGTCTAAAGTTCATCTAGTTTCCCCTTGATCTATACTAATTAGAAACATATCCAAACCTACCAAATGCATAACATATGAAATTTCTCCTATTCTGAAAGTTATTCATTACACTTCTACATACATTCACATTATGACCATACATATTGCATTTGAAACATTCACCAGTAAAAGATCGACCATTATTATTCATCCTATTTCTACATTGACTAGCCATATGACCAAATTTATTGCAAACAAAATAGTTACCATTGATTTTGTGAGAATTAGGTTGCCTTACCAGAGGATTTATTGAGTTGTTCTTCTGTTGGGATTTGTAGCTTTCACCCTTCTCAAATCCAAGACCTTATGTATCATTAGGATTCTTCTGACTTGCAAGCATCTCATCTAGCCTGGATGAACTAATCTGAAACTTCTCCTTGTATTTGTTTGCAACTTCAAGGTCAAACTTAAGAATTAGGACCTGCTTTCCAAGATCTTCCTCATGTTCTCTAGCATCTTGTAGATCGCTCATCAACTATCCATTCTCATTCTCAAGTCTGCAATATTCTTTAGATTTGTCTTTCAAGGGCTAAGAAAGCTTTTCCTCGTTCTTTTTCCTTTCTTTAATCTCCCTTGTAAGTTTCATCACAATGGCTTCCATCTCATTCTTCTGAACTACATTAGCTCTCGCAAGTCTATCACATTATTCTACCTTTTCCTTCAGAGCCTCTTCATCAATGATTTGAATTTATTTCTCCTGAAGCTAATCAACAAGATCCTTTCTCTTTTCCTCAGACTCACTCAATTGCCCCTTTAATGTCTGAATGAAATTTTCAGCATCCTCAATATTTGTTTTCAATTTCTGGACTTTGTCTATAGAGTGATCAAGATCATCAAGTGCAACAAGTAGCTATTGTCTAAGGCCACTAAAATCCATTAAAACACCTTCTCCTATCTTCCTCAAGCTATTAGGCTCCTTCCGAGGAACTAGGATTTGATACCAATTGTTAAAATCAAGGGAACACTGAGAAGGGGGGGGGGGGGGGGGGGGTGAATCAATTTTCAACAATTTTTAACTTAAATAACCCGATCTTTCAACCACTTAATGCAAATGAAAAAAAAAAAGTGCAGAACACAAAGCCAAGATGAACAACACCATAACACCAAGATTTTTACGAGGAAACCTGACTAAGGGAAAAGCCACATTGGGATTCAAACCCACAATATTAATATACTCTATTAGAAGCATAAAATTATTACATAAGGGGAATGCACATGCATTCAAGCACACTACCTAGAGATCATTGGTCAATTACAAGTAAGGGCTACAACTCGGAAGGCTCACTGCCTTACAAAATGATTATAAAAGATACAAGAGGGTTTGAACGATTGAATAACATGAAAAAATACTTGAGTATAGTTCCGGTTAAGCACAAAACACATAATTTTGCTTTGCTCTGTCACTCTGCTTTGTTATGATATTCTGCATCATACCAGAGCACCAATCTTCCAACTGTGCATGTGAAACTGCGCACAATCGCTCACACACACTTTTCACACCACCATAAACATACCAAATGATCATATCAATTGATCTAATATATCTGCGCAACATCAAATTAGATCAATTCCATGTCGGCCCAAAAAATCACATAACACACAAATGAAACGTGTTACCCAAGTCAGCTCAAATCCAAAAAAAAACAACCAAGCAGAGCAAAACAAATTGTCCACACACTTCCAACATGTCAGCACATCATCCTAGACCATACAAACAATCGTCAAAATCCTCTACATGATCCGCACAATGAATCTTCACACGTTATCACCAATGAACATTGTTCTGACCAAAAACATGTCACCAAAAACTTATCACCAGAGGCCACAAACCTAGAATAATGCATATCACATGACCACAATGCTTCTTTGAGATCTGCAACATAAAATACATAACACAAATGAATCGGCAACCAAAAGTTGTACACTCTATCAGATGACCTATTCTTCTCATCCAACTTCACTAGACCTCAATTAATCATCCAGAATGAATGAATCATGAACTATGGACTAGATATCTAACTCAAGTTACCATCAATGACAACATCTAATCATCAATGCAGTGTCTCTTGCCAAAAAATATTGTGTTCTTTTGCACATGGTGATTCATTATTTATCTTTCATTGGTGCTGATAAGAATAACCTTAAAAATTGACTGAGTTGTGGAATAAAGTTAATTTTTTTTCTTCAAACTAATTCATTCCCCTCCCCGCCGTCTCAATCCTAAATTAAGTTCAACATTTTGAAGTATATTACTATTATTTTAAAAAAATTATTTAGTTTCTTCATTTTGGCATAATAAATGCAACACCCAACTCCAACTATCTTGAAAAGGACAAAGATAATTTCTATTTATTTATGATGTAGTTGTGTTTCTCTTTCAAAAATCGGTAGATTAGATTCAATTTCAAATCAAAATTGAGTTTGTATATTAGGATAGAGATAGTTGAGGAGAAGTTAAAACCTAAAAAACTTAAAGTCCTATTGCATATCATCTTTGGACATGAGTAGAGGTTGATAAAAAAATAATTAATAGTAATTTTGAAACTACAATGACCTCACCACCATGGCTTCTCATGATCATTGTTGGTACAACCTTCATTAAATCCATTTGCTAAGGTCTATCTAGCTCGAGGAATTTTTCACTTTGCTTGCCTCTTTGTTCCAAGATTCCCAATTGTAGGACATACTGGAGATATGAAAATTTAACTTTTTCTACTAACAATTAATATTATATTGTATATGGTTGCCAACAAAACCATCATCGGATGTAATAATTTGGGAAACATGGAGGATGTTTTGTGGTTTAAAGATTTGATAGAGGATACTTTTCTTGTTGGTTAGGTTGTTCAACCTAGGAGAATATTTGTTCTTTCTCCAATAGTTTGACTTGCAAGATCTCAACAATTATGATAAATTGTTATAAAAGAGACACTTTTATGTAGATGTTGATGAATGATTATCATTAGATGTGAAGAACCCATTTCTTTTTTATATCTAAAGGGAATTTGACGATTTAGCTCAATGACTTGGAGCTTAGCCCCTGGCAAGACACAAACTCCTCACAACCCCTCAGTGATGACATAATGGTCATGAATAGGTTCACCTACTAGGGTAAATCCAGACATAGAGAACTGATCTTAAGACCTACATGGAATGAACCCAAAGCTCTTAATTAATAACACCACCTGTTCAGACTTGAAGAATCCATAATTACTTGATTAATGAGATCATTTCTAAAATCGATTACAAAACCTTTTAAGTTTTCATATCAACCATTCATTTTGAAAGCCAACGTTATGCCTCTCATTAAGGTGAACGTCTTCAACACAAATAGTAGCATCTATAAATCCTTCTTCCGACCTTGTCCACTTCAAATTTTAACATTGGTGGACTATTATTACATCAAGTACGTCATTATTGAATACCAATGATGGCCCGCATAAAAGCCAAAGAACTCGCTGGAATACGTTGAAAACATTAATGGAGGCAATTAGCAGAACGTGTCTTCTTATGCACGTCTAAATAGTTAAAGCGTACGTGTACAAACCTATACGGATACAAAACCATTCAGAAGATCTCAGTTAGGTTAAGAGTAGAGAAGGGAAACATATAGCCTAAACGTAGGGAAATCTAACAAGAGAGGCAAAATGCGCTCAAATTTGGACATCTGAGAAGGGTGGACAGCCATGGCGAAGTTTGAGCACCTTTTGCCTCTCTTGGTAAATTTCGCTGACAATTAGAATATATGACTGCCTTCTAATGTTATCAGTTTTACAGTTTGTTCACTTTCCTTTCTTTAAGAAATCTTGTAGCTAGGAAAATTAATCTGTTTTTCTGGGTTCTATTGTCTTGAATGAAAAAAAAATGGGTCTATTGCATAGAGTAGTATGGGAGTAATGCTAAGGAAATCTTAGAAGTGATGGGTCTTTAGTGAAAAGATGGTGGTTGATTTCATGGTTTTTATCGAATGGGAGGTTAAGAAACCAGATCTTAGGCTCTGGTTGGTGTGACTCTAGGAGCTTGCAAAGGACATTGATGGTGCTCCAAGATTTGGTATTAGGGAACCCATATCAAAGTTACTACTCAACCCAGGTCATTCAAGGGGGAGAAGGAATGTATTCAACGTGGCCTGGACACTATGTAGGGCTTCTATTTTGTCTTGATGGTTGGTTCATATTTGAACAATGATGATATTGAGGAGATAGGCACCTCATGATTTTGTGGTTTCTTTTGATTATATTCTTGATTGCTTGTATTCAATGAAGTGACAATAGGCTTGCCTTTAACAAGCTATGGAAGAAGTTGTGAGAAGTCTTTAGATGATGCTGTTAGAGGATGTAATGGCTGCTTTTTTAATTACTTTGATAGTGAGGATTCTGATGATGGTATAGAAATTAACACTCTTGCTGCATCAAAAGTTATGTTTTTATAAATGTGAATATAGGGGTTTGGGTAAGACACATGGATCTATGTAATTTGTTCTATCCTTAGGTAGTTTGATATACTAATTATTTCGATAATTATGTTAAGCCTTGTTTTTTTCAGGTTGAGTGGTTTCATGTTTAGATTATGTTAACTAATTTTATGGTTGACAAATAGACATATGATATTGTTTTGTTTCTTAATATGACTCCTGAATCTTGTATATATATAATTTCAAGTGTATCATTTTGGATAGAAGGTTGTACAATTTAAGATTTGGTTTGTACTTGTCAACATGCTAGTTTCAATAAGTTAACTAATTTTTTTCAATATAATCAACTAATTTACAAATATTAGAACACTTATCAAATATAATTATCCTTTGATCGAAAAAGTAATTTGTATAAATAATATATTAATGCAAATATTTAGATATCGACATCAACTATATTTTAATGCTAACATTCTATTCTATCTTTTAAATCTAGTTTTCTTAAAGTTAGTGTATTTATATCATTTTTTAAACTTTCATGCACCATTGTACTTGCAATATTAGACACTCACAAAATATTTGAAGGGAATTAACATAAATTCTTAAAAACTAAGTAATTGAAATCTTTAAACATTGAAATGAAGTACAAAAATTAAAAAAACAACTAATTGATATTGAAGAAATATAGCTCAATCTATAGCAATAAAAAAATCAATTAAAATGAAGTTCAAACATCAAGAAAAACTAGAGAAACTCATATCCAAAAGATTTTAAAATTCAACCTTGGAAGAAGTCATTTTTCATCGATTTTGTTCTAAAGTTTAACTACTTGCAATTCTCCATATGCTACTACATTATTAGTGATTGTACAAAATTTCTAGTCTATAACTACTTTTATCAACAACTTAAAGGCATCAAACATTAGGGATTCATCTATTTCTCAAGTGCTTACTTGGTTGAAAATCTTGTAAGGATAGTTCTACTTCACCCACAACCATAGATGTAGAAGAGCCTCATGGACATACCTAAGAAAGTGACTTGACCATTGCCACACTTTGGGACATCTAAATATATTATAGGGTGAAATAGGGAGATGGGTGTTGGCAATTGACACTCATCCGATGAATTTTGGTGCATGGATAATGGATTAGGGTTGTCATTGATGGCAACTCTTCATGGAAATCCTATCCGGTAGTCATGGTTTTTGGTAACTGGTGGAGCAAGTGATCTGGTAATCTGTCATTGGTATCTCAGTGTAGCAGAGAACTTTTGGTCTGGAAGCATTGCGGTGATTGTGGTGGTGAGATTCATGCATGGGATGACAGGGCCGACTTGTAGAACTAATTTCGACATCATTTGATGGGTCTGCATATGTTTTGAAGTAATTTTGACATCATTTGATGGGCCTGCATATGTTTTGGTGATCCGGTCTAAGCCGACACCCGGTTACACATTACATGGCATATTGTGCTAGCCAACTTGATGAATGTTTTATTTTTATGGTTGTGGATATATATGACTGGTGTGGAAGATCTTTTGGGTGATGAAATGAGTGAGTTGTGATCGAGAAACCATTTTGGTGTAGTTTCATGTACACATTCTTGATCTGGTAGCTGACTGAGAAGCAAAACAAAGTAGAGTTACAAAGGTGTTACAGTTAGACTTATTGCACTTAACCAAAACTCATCCAGACATTATTTGATGCTATTTTGGAGTTCATTCATTGTAGTCATTAGTGTAATTGATTTGTAAGTAACTGAGACAAGTTCATATTGTAATTGAACCTTTGGTTCTAGGCAATGTGCCTAAATGCATGTGCATTCCCCTCATGTAATATTTATGTACTCCTGATCAATGTATATGAATATTGTGGGTTCCAATGAGAGGCTTCCAGGGACCATCTATCTGTTATCTTTGTATGCATAATGAGGAAGACTGCTCCCACTTGTTTTTTTGTTGCCCTTTCTATAGGGAGATTTGGCACAAGTGGTGGGAGGCTTGGCAACATGCTTGTTTTCATGCTACCTCCTTAATTGACTTTTGGGATAGCTTGGGAAGACCCCGAGAAAAGACCTCTTTTCTTCAAGTGGCCTAGGCTATTGGGCTAACTCTTATTATTTGGAATCTGTGGCTGGAAAGGAATCCAAGGGTCTTTTGTGATTCACATATAGGGAGTCCTTAGCTGTGGCAGAAGATAGTTAATAGGAGTTAGGAGACAATCTTGACTAAGTACAATTTGTTTGAAAATGTTGATCTGGGTGATTATGTTATTGTAAGGAATCTGCAATTGGAAAATAGTAAAATGGACTATGTTGTTGGAAATAGATCTCGACATGCAAAGCAGTGAATAAATAGAGATGGAAGGTGGATTCCCCCTCCTATAGGAATCTTAAAAATTAATATAGATGGCTCTTCCCGTGGGAATCCTTGACATGCAGGTATGGAAGGTATAGGTAGAGGTGATGATGGTTGTGCAGTTTTTTTCTTCTCTATTTATATTGGCCAGCATAACAATCTTATGGAGGCCCTAGCTATTAAGATTGTTGTTGAGCGAGGTTATTCTTTAGGATGAAGGAAGATTATTTTTGAGTCAGATTCTCAGATTGTTGTGGACATGTTGAACAAACCAAATTTGAATGATGTGAGTTGGCAATTAGCTTCTGTGGTCAGACAGATTTTACAACTGTATAATACATTGGAATTTGTCTCCTTTTGTCATATTCCTAGGGAGTGGAATAGAGTGGCTGATTGTTTGGCCAAGTGGTCTTTAGAGCATGTTGATGGTTGGGATTTTAGTGGAAGGGATGGTCTACCTCCTAATTATCTTAAAACTTTAGACAGGTTAATGCTCGAAGAGAAGATGATACAAGAGCACCCAGTGGTGTAGGATCAATTTCCCTTTTATGTTTGTTTCCTTTTAATTATCATTTTTGAAGCCCTTCGAGGCTCCAGTTTTTTGTGTATTGCCATGTCATCTTCCCGAGGGCTTTCCGAAAAGGTATTATCATTAATAATCTGGGGGTCAAATCTAATGCTATGGTCTCTGGACTTGGTAGTGGTGGTGCTAGTGGTTCTTTTAGGATCCTTTTAGTTTTTGTTGTTGTGTTGGTGGGCCTAAGGCCTGATCTTTGTATTTCTGTGATTTCTGAATAAATCTTTACCCTCTGTTTCAAAAAAATAAAATAAAATAATATTGTGGGTTCCAATCCCACTGTGGTTTTTCCCTTTCCGAGATTCCACATAAAAATCTTGGTGTTATGATTTTGTGGTTGATTATCTTGTGTTTCTGCATTTTACTTTCTTGCATTTTCTTCTGGTGATTTGAGATTGTCAGAAAATTTGTTTGCTAGTAGATTACTGATTCACCCCCCCCCCCCTCTCTCAGTGATCCTTGATTCCAACAATGGGGTGGTGAACAAATCTAATGATAGTTATGCTACATGACTTTTTTTATTACTTTTAAGAGTCTATAGTGTACTTTTCTTTCATTGTGGACAGTTTCCTTGAGTTCTTAAATGAAAACATCTACTACTATATATACACTAACATCTTTTATTTGCAACAAAACTTGTTGAAGGGAAGGAAATATATTAATATACTAAATAATATTGAAAACCCTAGAGCATCAAACTAATATGATATTAAAGGATAGTAGGAGTCAAATCATAAATATTTAATTTGTATATGAGTCAAACCATCAAGTTCACTTAAGCCAAATCCATAGTTCACAAAAAAAACAAATGAAGGTTAAAAAGTGCAACATAACATATATATTAATATTAATAAATGATATAGATAATGTATTAATGAAGGTTAACAACAAAATACTATCAATTGATATGTACCCCATATTGAAACATACTTAAATCACTATAAAATATCTAAAACAAATATGTACCACTTAGGGAGTTTTCCTTTATGAAGTGCCAACCATTTATCTTGAGAACCATGAACAACAAGAGGTACATACATTGCCTAACTTGATAAGAAAGACATTATGCTACTGGTGATAAAATGATTAAAAATCAATTATCTTTCAATGTGTCAAAGAACATTTGGTTTAATGGCAAAGTCTATATAGGCACCTAAATGATACTGAATTCAAATCTTCTTCAATATAAAAAGAAAATATATTACAATATGATTAAAAAATATGATAAAAGAATCTATTGTCAATTATCTTACAATATGATAAAAAAAATCAACCCTACCCAAAAAGCATTATAAATACAAGATCAACTTATCCCTCTTAAACAAATAAGAATAATCCAAGAAAAATATATCAAAAAAAATATCTTATATTACCAAATTGTTACCATCATCAGTACAGTGAAACTTTTCATCTACATTGTGAAATCCAATTTAAGGTCAGAAAACATTATAACTAATGTATTTTAAAAGAAATGGATAAGAATAATTTTCTTTAATTGGTATGATAAAGACATTCATTAAATTAGCTGATGTGTAAAAATTGTTATTAAACGTAACGCATCAAACTTATAAGATTGATTATCTTTAAAATGTATAAAGACGAGACCAGAGGGAACGAATCAAAGGAGTCTTTGTCCATGGTTTACATCTAGAAGGCTGATTTTCCAAATAGAATTATTTTTCCCAAAATTAAGGCAACCCTAATGGTTTGAAACAGATTACTTCACAATCACACGAAACAGATTTTCTACTTCACAATCATACGAAACTGAATTTCTTCTTCACAATCAAACCGAATGCTATACAGTGATTTCAATTTAACTTTTAATTACATTCAAATCTACTATGCAGTGCACCATTATGTGGGTTCTATTGAGAACTAAAACTTTAGCCTGGTTTCAAAATTCAATGAATGAAGATGCTGCACTGGTCATCCACCACATCTGCACATAATTCAGAAATCATGCATGCAAAGGACTCCATCTCGTAAGACATCGTCATATCCTCAACCAGGTCACCATTGTCATGAAAATTGTTCCATTCATTTGAGCTTATAATTGAATCCGGCATGCCCATTGAATCTTCCTCTATTCCATCTTTAAAATGGACCACTCTGTTATTGAATGTTCCATTTTTCTGCAGGCTATTCTCTGGTGTCCTGCTCCTTTCTGCTTCACTGTTCTGCTGGGGAAATGAATGTGGCATGGAGTTAGAATTATGTGAGACCCTTGAAGATTGATTTCCTGCATTTTTTGTAAGAAGCTTTCTCTTAATCCTTGTCCTCCAGTAGTTCTTGATTTCATTATCTGTCCGGCCAGGTAAATGTCGCGCGATTCGAGACCACCTATAATTAAAGTACAAAGCTTTCCATTAATAGGCAACTTTTTTTTGTTTTTCATACAAATATGGTTTAGATTACTAGTAGTAGACTAGTATTCTGTGTAGTACGATATGAGTTTTTCACACTTCTGGTTTAAATTGTGTATATTTTTTAGTTCATGTTGTAGATCATTAACGTTGATGGCATTCAGTCAACGTTTTGTATTAGACTCAAGAAGAATCCATCATCAGAATCACTAAGTGAGATCACTGAATATCAACTACAAAACATACATAATTTAAACCATAAAGTTGAGTACTCTAGTATTCACAATTTTGTACAGTTTGTGCTATTAAATCAACATTAGGAAACTTAAGAGCAATTTATTCAGTACCCGTTACCCATATGAGTGGATTTAAAGAGTACCTGTTACCCCAGCGGCTTTGGAGGTCTATAATTAAACGTTCTTCTTCTGGAGTAATCTGCCCTCTTTTGAGATCTGGGCGTAGATAGTTAACCCACCTCAGCCTACAGCTCTTCCCACTTCTCCTCAGTCCTGCCCATTTACATTTAATAATCAATCTTTAGCAATACTAAGCTAATTCCAATTGGTCGACTAGATGACTCTCAGCTACATGTACATGCCTTTCTCAACTGTTGTTTAAGAGGATGTATGAGACATCATCTAATAACGATATGGAAATAGTTTCATCATGCAGCTTATTAGAACGGTGATCTAAAGAAATCCTTCAAATCTCAAATACCCAATTATAAAATACTTGGATGTAAAGTTTTGTTAACCTTTGTGTGAGTTTTTTTAAATCAATAATTCCAATCATATTTTTCGATTCCTGAAGACTTCTTCTTCTTTCTGATTATGAATCACAAATTACAGACCGTGATCTGAAACAACATTGAAATTTAAGAAATCTCCCACTGTTTTTTCTTAAAAATTCTTTATTTACAAGCTTAGAAACTAATATATTTAATCCAGAAGTTTGTAGTGTATACAATAATTCATTGTGTTTGAAACAACGAATTAGGTGCATATCAGCTTCATGGTTGCAGGCTAAGTGCAAGTGTGAAGAAATTTTGAATGACAAATTGTCTCTGCAAGAGAGCTTAACTAGATCATTATATTAAATAGCTAGATCATTATATTAAAACTAGCTTCTTACCAATATGGGTACAAGGATTTGCCTTCAATCCAGTTTATGAATGTTAGAACTGCAATTTTTTTTTAGAATTGGGTATTACCTGAAGCTTTGGCAAGGAAATTCCAACGGCCTTCCCCATGTAGAGTTATATAGTTAATGAGCTGGATATCCTCCCCTATCATCCATGTACCTCTTCTCATCTTCTCTTCCTGTTCATACATAGCAGCTCCGCCTTTTGGCATTGTCAATGTAGTCTTCTCTGTAACACAAGAAAACAAATAGATCGTCTGCTGTTAATGACATTAGCCCCCATTTTTCTTGTTCTTATTTATGATCCCTTTTTCTTCCCTTTGAATATCAATTTTGTCAAGGTAAAAGTTCTACTAGTCAGCTTGAGCCCTGTCCACATGAGTAGGCCCACAGTTTACCTTGTGGGTGCTCGTTTTTCTTGAACATATACCACATGTTAATAAATTTGAAATCAACCAAAGAGTGTAAGGGAAGACATATTTTGTTTTTTTATTCAAGTAATTTTTAAGTTATGGTAGATTATGAAGAATAGTATGATTGTTTTTAGTTTTATTTGTGTATAGTTTTTCAATCAATATTTCAGATCACATTTATTGATCCATCATCAATTTTTTTGATGATGGATCATCAAATGCGATCTAGAACATTCATTGAAAAAGATGCACAGTTGAAATAAAAAATAGTCATACTAATCATTAAGTTGTTCCCATATTATTATATGTTACAGCTTTATATGTCATCTTAATGAAGTAATTGATAGAAATGATAAGATACAGTAGAAATTACAACAATCATAATGAAGAAAGTTTAGACAGTCTAGATATAGACATTATGTATTATGTTAATTTATTTTGAAAAGTGATTTATCTAAATATTTGAATTAATTTTATTGAGTGACATTTGACAAACGAGATTCATATTTAATATCTGAGAATTCAAATCCCAAATTTATTTTACTGAAAGATATTTGACAGACTAGATTCATATTTAATATCTTAGAATTCAAATTCCAAGTTTAAAAAAGAGTAGTAGGTCAGTAATAAGAACATCTATGAAAAATAATAGAAAAATTCTAGTTTCATCTTTAATTCATTAAACTTTAATTTGATAAGAGCTTAAGAATGAGAGGTCCTAATAGTAAGTCAGTGATAAGAATGCCCACTGAAAGTAATAGAGTTTAATTTCATCTTTAATCCATTAAACTTCAATTTGCTAAAGGCTTTAAGATTGGGAGGTCCTAATTCTTAATCTCGTGCTAAACAAAATTGTTGGGCAATATTAAACCATTCCAACAAGTCAAAAGGTCATCTTTCAACACTAAAGTGCAGTTGTTGAACAAAAATTAAAACATTGCAGCAAGTCAAAAGGACCATGTTTTAGTGACGTTTAGTTATATAGAGGTTGGTAGGACTTCACTCCTGAATCCATGCAAAGGGGTGGACTTATGCATTCCATAGACAATAACAACAGAAGAAAGTGATTAGATTGGTTGTAAATTCTCTCCAGAATTTCGAGGAGGCTGTACATTCCATAAAGAAAAAGTAACTACATGACATAATGTATCCCAAAGGCCAAATCAAGATGAACTTCGTTGCAAACTCAATACCTTTTGTTGGAAGAAATTCTGTTGGGCGGCTGAGTTTTTCTTGCTTTGATTGTGAAGGTAAAATCTTTGACATGGTATGACGGTAGTAACATGTGACCATAAATAACGATCAGGATTGAAGTTCGAATTATAGAGAGTGACCTTTCAATAATTTGGCCCAAGACAACTAGGTGTGTTGCAGAAATTTTAGTGTAATACAATCTTTTCTAAAATCACCTCTTTTTTTCCCATAAGAATAGTTGAATACAATCCTATTCACCAATATAACTGTTCCCCACTTGACAAACAAACATTCTAGAAAATGAAGTATATAAAAGCCTTTATCCCAAAAAGAAAGAGGAAGAGATATAGTGGATTGTCAAACTGTGTATGCAGTTGCACATGTATTTGGCATTGGTTGACTGCCAACCTTGATCTCCATGACAGAGACAAATAAGATGATTTATGAACAATTCTTCGTAATTGTAGGTGACGTCTTTGACTGAAATGACTGAAACATATATGGACGGTTGTATCCTCCAAACAAGAAACCAAAATAATATATTTTACTGTTGATAATACTGTCTCTTCTGAAGGGTTAAAAGCCACGTATCATTGCAGAGCAATAGAGCTTTTTTTGAAAGCTCTATAGTTGGAAGTGTAGTCAGCAGTCACATGCTTAGGCGGCCCTTACATCGTTCATTCTTGTAATAGTGAATTTGTGAAACTTCAACGTGCGAATTAGTACTGATCGGTTTAAAGACGTAACTGTCTACATCTCAACTCGTTGGCAAGCTACAGTTTAGAGATATGGATATAGATATGGATTCTTTTTTATAGTTTATGATGTGGGGATCTATTCTTGATTTACAGATGGCTCAGTGTAAGTATGATGGAGGGAGCTTTCTAAAAAAATTCAGTGGGTGCTGTTGAGATTTTTTAGGAATATTTTAAAGCTGGTGGTCCCATGCTTTAGTAGTGCAAATCAGCTTAAAAGTTTAAGCTCTGAAATTTAGGGAAGTTTTCCTTCTATTTCTTTTCTGGTGGGAATTTAAAATAGTGACTAATTGACAAGTAGCAGAAAAAATTCCTAACCTTTCTAGCCCTACCCCAATTGCACCTGCTGAAATATGTAGTCTTACAAAGTAGGGGCTGCTATTTTTCGAAAAAGATTTGAAATAATCCTGTAACATAAATTTTATGTGATTGATAGGACCTCTTGCTCCATGAAAATACATCCCGAAGCCCCCCCCATGAGACCTTATCCTTATAGTAATATGAGACTATCCCATATTTTATATATGAGGGACCTAATTGTGCTGCAAATAAGGCATATGTACCTTGCCAATGCAGCATTTGATCTTGTGACCTCTCTTTCAATAAAGAGATTAACTTGAGTGACGATGATGTCATAGTTTCTTATTTCTTGTGGCTCTTCTTTGCAAAAAAAAATATTTCATGATGATTATTGATTTTTTATTAGAAATATATATAATTTATATAATAAAGGTTTTCCAATTGGTGAATTTGGTAGGGAGTTATATCAATAAAAGTAAGAAAATAGAAAAATAACTAGCTGTTCTATTGGAGGGCCTCAAACACAAAATGTAGGAAATGAGATCCAAAATACAAATGGAGAGATTGTTGCTTTCATAAACTATTGAAAATAAAACCAAACCAAATAATTATAATAGAGACCAATAGATGAGAACAAGACTCATAAAAGACAAAAGGTATATTAATTATTTATCTCAAAATATTATTTAGAAAAAGTTTAATATTGTGATTACAAAATGGATACCAATAGCTTTACTACTATTGCGAATGATTTCTCTTGTAAAAGTTGCAGGGCATTGTCTAGAGCTATTGTATATGATTGCTCATTGTGGAGCTATAAAGCATTGTCCAGAACTACAATGTAACTATTTTCCTATAGTTGTTGCTACTATGCTTTTTCTTAACACTTTGATATTACTATTAGGATAACCAGTGAACAACTGAGAGGAGGGGAGTGAGGGGGGGCTGAATCAGTTGTTAACATATTATGTGAATTAAAGCACTTAGAACCTTATACCAGAATAACTGATTAAGCATTAAAGCATAAATAAAAACTAGAGAATCAATACCATGCAACCATAAAAAATAACACCATGATTTGTATGTGGAAAACCTGGTAAAGGGAAAAACCATGGTGGGAAGCCTACCAACAGTCAGATGATACTTCTGTAGCAAGTATATGATTACAATAGGGGTCTGCACATGCAGGAAGGCACATTGCCTAGAGCGCACTGCTCATCACAATGGAGTCTCACTGACTACAAAGATTTCAACCACCTCAAGATATATGGACTACAATCAGGAGAGAAGAACTGTGGTAATAACATCAAACATGCCTTATTATAGTTTCGGTTAAGCTCAATACCAGAGGTCTAAAACCTCTTACATAAACCCAACTCGATCACCTATGATCGACCAAATCCTCTGCACAAATGATTATTACATTATTTGCTCCTTGCCTATTCCCATATATGATCTACAATGAGATCTTACATATATTTATACCAACCCGGGACCTAACCAATTAGGTCGGCCACACAAATGATAATACAATAGATCCATTACATAATCCTGAAATAAAATCATAACACATGTCATTCTAAGGCCAAACAAATATCATCCAATCAATTAAACATCTTGGAAGCGCATCCGAGGATCTACCAACACATTTCATGTAAACCATGCCATAACTTAGATAGCACTAGACCTAAATTAGATCCACACATGCCAAAGCAATGACACCAATTAGTCGAGGCAAGAACACAATCACCATCAACATCCTGAATCCATTCGAGAAGTTGCACCAACACCACTTATGCATTACATCAAAGATCTTCAATAAAGCTCTGTCGGTGAAACCCTTACCGAACCAATAAAGCAAGCTTACTAGAACATGAGATAGCATTCAATCATCAAGTCAATACCAACTGACTGAAACATACTTTAGAAGTATATGAACCATCCATACAAACTTATTCCATCAACCAGATCATACCGGTGACAATCAACTGATTATCTTCCCAATCCAATCCTTCTATCGGAAGCTAGTAAACAACCATAACAACAATCTCCCCCTTTGGCATTGATGGAAACACTAGATGTGAAAAACATCCAAGTGCCAAGAAAATACCAAACAAGTCTCCCCCAATGGAAGACCGCCAACAATCTCCCATAAAATGATATAGCAATGAAGTTCTGAACCAAAACTGAAACAAACAAACCAAATACCACCAAACTCCCCCTAAGGAGTGCAGTCAATAAATAGCAATGATTTTTCACATATATTCCTCCCCCTTTGACAACAATGCCAAAGAATCAAACAGAATATGAAAATTCTAAATCTCAAGGCTGACTACTCCCCTTGAGTAGTAGCATAAATTCATCAATCCAGAGCAGAAGATAGCTTTGATAATGCATACTAGACTGATGCACATCTGCAACAATTAAGTCTCCATCGGAGGGGTAGAAACCTCCAATCTGTCTCTCAAATACTCAAATGATTCCCGAGACAAAGATTTAGTGAAGATGTCTTCTATCTGCTCTTTAGTGTTCACATAAACTAGTCTAATTCTTTTATTTCCACCTTTTCCTTCAAAAAGTTATACTTGATTGATATGTGTTTAGTCTTGGAGTGAAATACCAGATTCTTTGATATGTCAATAGCTGTAGAGTTATCACAATGGATAACAACCGGATCATTTTAACTCACTTGTATATCCTTCAACATCTGCTTCATCCATAGAACTTGAGTACAATTGGTTGTGGCTGTGACATATTCAGCTTCAGCAGTAGATAAAGAAATGCATGACTACTTCTTGGTGATCCATGAAACCAACTTCTTCCCAAGGAAGAATGCTCCACTGAATGTGGGTTAGTGCAAGATCATGGGGGACCAAAAAGTGGCGATGTGAAAAAATAGCCTTCTCCACTCGCCTAAAAACACAAAAATCTGTGCTGACTTTTTGCTTGGCCTGGGTGTCAATACACCTTGGCATGGTAAACACCTAAGCAAATCGGATATCGGATATCCAATTTTTATTTGTAATTTTAAATTAAAAAAAAATTATATAATATATAATGTAATATAATAATATATTATATAATATTATATTATAAAATATTATATTATATTATATAATATAATATAATAATATATAATATAATATAATAATATATTATATAATATAATATAATAATATATTATATAATATAATATAATAATATATTATATAATTATATAATATAATAATATATTATATTATATATATTATATAATATTATATTATAATATAATAATATATTATATAATACGTATTATATAATATATTATTATATTATATATTATATAATATATAATATAATATTATATTATATATTATATAATATAATAATATATTATAATATATTATTATATTATATAATATAATGTTATTTAAAATTAATTAACTATAAAAATCAGATATCTGATTTTCTAAGACAATATATTTGGACTGTGACAGCTCGTGAGTTATTTTTAACCCATGGGGTGCACGATTTTTGGGAATCCAATATCCGGTTTTTTGCCCAAAAATTGCTAAAAAATACATTGAAAGGTAAGATTTTTATTGTTTTCAATCATTTTCATTCAATTTTTATATATTTTTTTAATGTTTATTTGTTTTTTCATCAAAAATATGGGTTTTTTCATGAAAACTAGGTTTTTTTTAAATCAAATACAAAATTTCTCTTCGACGATCATGAGCGAAGCATGAGAATCTTGTGGATAGTGCAAGCTTGAATCACCCAAAAAACATTTAAATTTTCCACAAGCATAGGTAGACAGGACAAAGTGAGTCCTCTTTGATGAAAGATCATGTTGAGCATGAATGAGATAGAGTCAATCTGAACATGAAAAAAGAAAAATGCAAAGAGTCGACCCATATGTGAAAAGCCAAGAAACAAAGTATTTGAAAATCAATCTTTCAATTGGTTTTGGAATAATGAAAAAGGTGAGCTATTGAAGGAAAAAGACCAAGTAGACTCTTGGTAAGGAAAACGAAGGGGGGGTATTCTTTTCAGTAGAGCAAGATTCATGGAAAAAAAGGAAAAACTGAGTTCAAATTTTGCAAAGAGAGATCAAATGATGGCACACAACTTTTTGAAGATCTATCATAAATTTCTCAATCTGTGTTGCTGCTCATGATTTCTATGTTTGCAAATCTGGATTAAACTATGGTTTTTTGTGTCTTTACCATGCATCGGGATATGTGTATTAAATCTGGATTTTGGCTGCAAGGTTGAGGTTGCCATTAATTTGTCTCCCTATTTTTGACTGCATCATCTGTTGATCAATGTGGCTAAAGGCCTTCAGAACAAGCTTATGTTGCTAATTTCGTAAAGTACAGAGGTATATCATTTAACATTCTGATTGTGCTTTTAATTTCCAAAAATATGATAAATGTCATATGCAGTACTGACCAGCAAGTTGAGTTGGAAAGGAAAACAATTTCGTACTTTCCTGGAAATTCTTAATAGCATTTTTTCCTTTTTTTTTGCTTATCTTTTTAAATTTAAATTGTTTTTCTATAGATACTATGCAAGAGTAAGTCATGAAACATTGTTATATGTCGATTAAAGTACAATATATGTAATAAAACCATATAGTCTTACAAATAAGCCATATAGACATATAATGTCATATATTTGAAATATATATGCAAAAATGCCATATAGGCATACAGCAAAGGACCTTAATCACTTACCGCAAACTAATAATCTCTCTCAATCAATTTTTGCAGCAATTCATTCGTAATAGGGGCACACTCACAATCTGATGTTGCAAAGCCCTGTGGCAAGCATCAAAATATAAATTAAACTACAAATGAATATCATTCAATATTTCGATTAATAGATAAATAAGACAAATATAATGTGAAATTTACTAATTTGACTCATACTATTGTCAAAGGCATCAAAGATTTAACTTCTAGAGAACACCATGCTCCATTGTGCAGTGAATATTAGGTGCATCTGATGTCAGAATCTGAAAATGAAACAATGTTATTCAATTGCCAAAATCTAACTGACTTTATTTTACAAACCATTAATGAATAAAAATAGACAAGGTTATCTGAGTGAAATTTTGATGACCACCTTGACTAGCAGGAGTTGATTTTGAAGGCCCAACATTAACCTATTCAACATCTAATGTGAGTTATAAGATTACCACTCACATAAGGTTAAAATACTCACATGTATTATATTTATAATTTCTTTACTAGTTACAAACATGTGGATTTGACATCATCGTGCAATCAAAAGGCAGAGAGCCACTAGATCGAGGGTGAACACTTTGACCCTAAAATTTTATTATA
Organism: Cryptomeria japonica; assembly: GCF_030272615.1. Lineage (NCBI taxonomy): Eukaryota > Viridiplantae > Streptophyta > Pinopsida > Cupressales > Cupressaceae > Cryptomeria > Cryptomeria japonica. Next base: position 146,068,037 of record NC_081406.1, read on the forward strand.
ATCACTCTAGTAAGTTAGTTAATATTAGATTTCAAAATAAAATCATTCTAGTAATTTACTTAATATTATGTTTCAAAATAAAATTTAATAAATTGAATTTGAACTTGTTCAAATTACCTGACTATCAATGTCAAATGTTTGATTCAATAGATCATCTGTCATGACAATTTGATCCACTGCAGATGTGTCCTAGCCACGTGTATTTGAATCATCTTCATGATCATAAACACAATGAGACCCACAATTTTGACATAAGTGAGGTCGAACTCGATTCCTAGAAGGCTCAACCACATCACCCTATGCTAGAGGCCTAGTGTGATATATAAGACTTTGAGTTTGTGAGCTAATGGACTCTAAGGTCTCTACCTCAACACCCTCCTTTACAACAGAAGGGATAGTGATATGTGCAATATTTGGTTTACCTAAGGGTCTTGGTGCCAAATTTTGAGTACGTTGTGCCCCTACTCTATCCTGTGCGGAGCCCCGACCTCTACCCTAGAACTCGGACCCTATGTTACTGCATGGAGGATAGTTAAATTCGCAATAGAGTTTCCTCAAAAAGTATTGCGAGACCTCATTGTTACTGCATGGAGAATAGTTAAAAACCATCCACCACCTATCCCAAAAATTATTTCTTATCCCTTGGTGATGGCACCAATGGATAGGTAACCTCTTGGAAGAACCTTGTAGAGGTTGATTGGTTCTTGTGTCAATAAACAGTGCATACTAATTAGATTTCAATTTTTTTTTGTTCACCAATGATCGTCAACAGAAAATAGAATGTGAAGACTGTGGGTCGTTGGAATCCACAAAATGGCCCACAAGGCTCTTTTTATTTAGAAAAATCAGATATCTAATAAAATCGGATATCGGATTATATCGGATATCCGATTGTAATGTATAAATTTGTGGTCCCAAAATCTTTTCCCATTGCCACCTTTTTTTTATTGTTGCCACATTAATGGCAACGAAAAAAATTGAATATCCAATATCCGATTTTATTACCCATATTTTAGAGAGAGATTATGGGAGAGGGAGAGAGAGAGAGGGGGGGGGAGAAGGAGAGAGGGGGGGAGAGAGAGAGAGAGAGAGAGAGAGAGAGAGAGAGAGAGAGAGAGAGAGAGAGAAATAGACATCAGGGGAGAGGGAGAGATAAAGAGATTAGGGGAGAGGAGGAGAGAGAGAGATTAGGGGAGAGAGGGGGGAGTGGAGAGAGAGAGAGAGAGACCATAAGGGGTCGTATGTTGTCCTTAGGGGTCCTATGGAGTCCCACGACCCCTTAGGACACCATATGACCCATAAAGACACAATTTGGTGTCTTAAGGGGTTGTATGGTGTCCTAAGGGGTCGTACGACACAATATGACCTCTTAGGACACCATAGGACCCATAAGGACCCAATATGGTGTCTTAAGGGGTCATATGGTGTCCTAAGGGGTCGTAAGACAAAACATGACCCCTATGGACACCATATGACTCATAACGACCCAATATGGTGTCATAAGGGGTTGTATGTTGTCCTTAGGGGTCATATTTTGTTCCATGACCCATTAGGACACAATATGACCCATAACGACACAATTTGGTGTCTTAAGGGGTCATATGGTGTCCTAAGCGGTCATATGGTGTCCTAAGGGGTCGTAGGACACAATATGACCCCTATGGAAACCATAGAACCCATAATGACACAATTTGGTGTCTTAAGGGGTCATATGGTGTCCTAAGGGGTCATAGGACACAATATGACCCCTTAGGATGCCATACGACTCACAATGACCTAATATGGTGTCTTAAGGGGTCATATACTATCGTAAGAGGTTGGACACAATATGATCCCTATGGACACCATAGGATCCATAACGACCAAATATAGTGTCAAAAGGGGTCATATATTGTCCTTAGGGGTCATATTGTGTCCCATGACATATTAGGACACAATATGACCCATAATGACACAATTTGGTGTCTTCAAGGGGTCATATGGTGTCCTAAGGGGTTGTAGGACACAATATGACCCCTTAAGACACCATAGGACCCATAACGACCCAATATGGTGTCTTAAGAGGTCATATGGTGTCCCATGACCCCTTAGGACACCATATGACCCCTAACGACATAATTTGGTCTCTTATGGGATCATATGGTGTCCTAAGGGGTTGTAGAACACAATATGACCCCTATGAATACCATAGGACCCACAACGACGAATATGGTGTCATAAGTAAGAGGTTGTATGTTGTCTTTAGGGGTAATATGGTGTCCCATGACCCCTTAGGACACCATATGATGTATAACGACACAATTTGGTGTCTTAAGGGGTCATATGGTGTCTTAAGGGGTTGTAGGACACAATATGACCCCTTAGGACACCATAGGACCCATAACAACCCAATATGGTGTCATAAGGGGTCATATGTTGTCCTTAGGGGTCATATTGTATCCCATGACCCATTAGGACACCATATGACCCATAACAACACAATTTGGTGTCTTTAGGGGTCATATGGTGTCCTAAGGGGTCGTAGGACACAATATGACCCCTTAGGACACCATATGACTACTTAAGACACCAAATTGTGTCGTTACGGGTCATATGGTGTCCTAAGGGGTCGTAGGACATAATATGACTCCTTAGGACACCATAGGACCTATAACAACCTAATATGGTGTCAAAAGGAGTTGTATGTTGTCCTTATGGGTCATATTGTGTCCCATGACCCATTAGGACATAATATGACCCATAACGACACAATTTGGTGTCTTAAGGGGTCATATGGTGTCCTAAGGGGTCGTAGGATACAATATGACCCCTTAAGACACCATAGGACCCATAACAACCCAATATGGTGTCTTAAGGGGTCATATGGTGTCCTAAGGGGTTGTAGGACACAATATGACCCCTTAGGACACCATAGGACCCATAACGACTCAATATGGTGTCATAAGGGGCCGTATGTTGTCCTTAGGGGTCATATTGTGTCCCATGACCCATTAGGACACAATATGACCCATAACAACACAAAATTGTGTCGTTATGGGTCATATTGTGTCCTAATGTGTCGTTATGGGTCATATTGTGTCCTAATGGGTCATGGGACACAATATGACCCCTTAAGACACCATAGGACCCATAACGACCCAATATGGTGTCTTAAGGGTTCATATGGTGTCCTAAGGGGTCGTAGGACATAATATGACCCCTTAGGACTATTAGATGCAATGACAGTGCCAAAGACATTAAGAGTAGGGGTTAATCAGTGTCTAACTAGTTAGTGGAATATTTGAACTTATTTATAACTTTGCAACTCAAATTAATGTACCGGTAAACAAGCAATAGTGCAGCAAAGAGAAATAATAGAGACAACATAAATGCACACCATAACACAATATATTTTGGCGAGGAAACCCGGTGTGGGAAAAACCTCAGTGGGATTTGTGACCCACAATATTTACTCACTGGCCAATATGAATAAATATTACTTACAATAGGGGCCTGCACATGCAACAAGGCCAACAGCCTAGAGCTCACTACTCAATAGAAGAGTCTCACAGACTACAAAATGGATAATTAAATCCAATACAATGTACTGCTCAAAATAGCTTTTGCAATGCTTCATTCAGTACCGGTTTAAGCTCTATCATAAACCTTAACCAAAAACCTTGCCGGTGAATGATATTCACTTACATAACCTATCTGCCTTATTACAAAATCTTTTCGCTATCTTCTACATAATATTGGTTCTATTCCATGCTATTTTGTTCTATTACAAAAATGACTTATTAGATCTCATACATATATGAGTCTTTACAATACATCATGTCGGCTTACAAATAATTAATTACATTTACAATATAATTCACATAAACAAAACTTTGTCTCATGTCAGCCTGAGTGTTAGTATACTTCATTGCCGGTGTAATCTAGATGCCAGTCAATGTACATGTCAGTGCTGGTAGATGATGTATGTGTTGTCGATGAACCTGTACTACCTGTTACCAGTTGGTTTCCATCAATGACAACATCAACCATTCTCATTGAGTGTAGAATGCCAACAAGTACACCATAGGACCCATAACAACCCAATATAGTGTCATAAGGGGTCGCATGTTGTCCTTAGGGGTCATATGGTGTCCCATGACCCCTTAGGACACAATATGACCCATAACAACACAATTTGCCATCTTAAGGGGTCATATGGTGTTCTAAGGGGTTGTAAGACATAATATGACCCCTTAGGACACTATATGATCCCTAACGATACCATATGGTGTCATAAGGGATCGTATGTTGTCCTTAGGGGTCATATGGTGTCCCATGACCCCTTGGGACACCATATGACCTATAACAACACAATTTGGTGTCTTATGGGGTCATATGGTGTCCTAAGGGGTCGTAGGACACAATATTACCCCTTAGGACACCATATGACCCCTTAATACACCAAATTGTGTCATTAGGGGTCATATAGTGTCCTAAGGGGTCGTAGGACACAATATGACCCCTTAGGACACCATATGATCCATAACGACCCAATATGGTGTTATAAGAGGTTGTATGTTGTCCTTAGGGGTCATATAATGTCCCGTGACCCCTTAAGACACCATATGACCCATAACGACACAATTTGCTGTCTTAAGGGATCATATGGTGTCCTAAGGGGTCGTAGGACACAATATGACCCATTAGGACACTATATGACCCCTAACCACACCATATGGTGTCATAAGGGGTCGTATGTTGTCCTCAAGGGTCATATGGTGTCCCATGACCCCTTAGGACACCACATGACCCATAACGACACAATTTGGTGTCTTAAGGGGTCATATGGTGTCCTAAGGGGTTGCAGGACACAATATGACCCCTTAGGACACCATATGATCCCTTAAGATACCAAATTATGTCCTTAGGGGTCATATAGTTTCCTAAGGGGTTGTAGGACACAATATGACCCCTTAGGACACCATAGGACCCATAACAACCCAATATGGTGTCATAAGGGGTTGGTTGTTGTCCTTAGGGGTGATATTGTGTCCTACAACCCCTTAGGACACCATATGACCCCTAACGACATAATTTGGTGTCTTAAGGGGTCATATGGTGTCCTAAGGGGTTGTAGGACACAATATGACCCCTATGGACACCATAGGACCCATAACGACCCAATATGGGGTCATAAGAGGTTGTATACTATCCTTAGGGGTCATATGGTGTCCCATGACCCCTTAGGAGACAATATGACCCATAATGACACAATTTGGTGTCTTAAGGGGTCATATGGTGTTCGAAGGGGTTGTAGGACACAATATGACATGACCCCTTAGGACACCATAGGACCCATAACGACCCAATATGGTGTCATAAGGGGTCGTATGTTGTCCTAAGGGGTCGTAGGACACAATATGACCCCTTAGGACTGTTAGATGCAATGACAGTCCCAAAGACGCTGAGAGGGGGGGGGTGAATCAGTGTCTAACAGATTAATGGAATATTTGAACTTATTTATAACTTTAAAACTCAAATTAATGTACTGGTAAACAAGCAATAGTGCAGCAAAGAGAAATAACAGAGACAACATAAATGCACACCATAACACAAGATATTTTGGCGAGGAAACCCGATGTGGGAAAAATCTCGGTGGGATTTATGACCCACAATATTTACTCACTGGCCAATATGAATAAATATTACTTACAATAGGGGCCTGCACATGCAGGAAAGCCAACAACCTAGAGCTCACTGCTCAATAGAAGAGTCTCACAGACTACAAAATAAATAATTAAATCCAATACAATGTACTGCTCAAAATAGCATCTGCAATGCTTGATTCAGCACCGGTTTAAGCTCTGTCAGAAACCTTAACCCAAAACCTTGTCGGTGAATGATATTCACTTACATAACCTATCTGCCTTATTACAAAATCTTTACGCTATCTTCTACATAATATTCTTCTATTCCATGCTATTTTGTTCTATTACAAAAATGACTTATTAGATCTCATACATATATGAGTCTTTACAAAACATCATGTTGTCTTACAAATAATTAATTACATTTACAATATAATTCACATAAACAAAACTTTGTCTCATGTTGGCCTAAGTGCCGGTATACATCATTGCTGGTGTAATCTGGATGCCGATGAATGTGCCTGTCAATGCTGGTAGATCATGTCTGTGTTGCCGATGAACTTGTACTACCTATTACCAGTTGGTTGCCATCAATGACAACATCAACCATTCTCATTGAGTGTAGAATTCCAACAAGGACACCATAGGACCCATAACGACCCAATGTGGTGTCATAAGGGGTCGTATGTTGTCCTTAGGGGTCATATGGTGTCCCATGACCCCTTAGGATACAATATGACCCATAACAACACAATTTGGTGTCTTAAGGGGTCATATAGTGTCCTAAGTGGTTGTAGGACACAATATGACCCCTTAGGACACTATATGACCCCTACGACACCATATGGTGTCTTAAGGGGTTGTATGTTGTCCTTAGGGGTCATATGGTGTCCCATGACCCCTTAGGACATCATATGACCAATAATGACACAATTTGGTGTCTTAAGGGGTCATATGGTGTTCTAAGGGGTCGTAGGACACAATATGACCCCTTAGGACACCATATGACCCCTTAAGACACCAAATTGTGTCGTTAGGGGTCATATAGTGTCCTAAGGTGTCGTAGGACACAATATGACCCTTTAGGACACCATAGGAGCCATAATGACCAATATAGTGTTATAAGAGGTTGTATATTGTCCTTAAGGGTCATATGATGTCCCATGATCACTTAGGACACCATATGACCCATAACGACATAATTTGGTGTCTTAAGGGGTCATATGGTGTTCTAAGGGGTCGTAGGACACAATATGACCCCTTAGGACACCATATGACCCCTAATGACACCATATGGTGTCATAAGGTATCGTATGTTGTCCTTAGGGGTCATGTAGTGTCCCATGACCCTTTAGGACACCAAAGGACCCATAACGACACAATTTGGTATCTTGAGGGGTCATATGGTGTCCTAAGGGGTTGTAGGACATAATATGACCCCTTGGGACACCATATGACCCCTTAAGACACCAAATATTCTTGTTAGGGGTCATATAGTGTCCTAAGGGGTTGTAGGACACAATATGACCCTTTAGGACACCATAGGACCCATAACAACCCAATATGGTGTCATAAGGGGTTGTATGTTGTTCCTAGGGGCCATATTGTGTCCTACGACCCCTTAGGACACCATATGACTCCCAATGACACAATTTGGTGTCTTAAGGGGTCATATGGTGTCCTAAGGGGTCGTAGGACACAATATGACCCTTGGAACAACATACGACCCCTTAGGACACCATATGACCCCTAATGACACAATTTGGTGTCTTAAGGGGTCATATGGTGTCCTAAGGGGTCATAGGACACAATATGACCCCTATGGACACCATAGGACCCATAACGACCCAATATGGTGTCATAAGAGGTCGTATGTTGTCCTTAGGGGTCATATGGTGTCCCATGACCCCTTAGGATACAATATGACCCATAACAACACAATTTGGTGTCTTAAGGGGTCATATGGTGTCCTAAGAGGTCATAGGGCACAATATGACCCCTTAGGACACCATAGGACCCATAACGACCCAATATGGTGTCATAAGGGATCGTATGTTGTCCTTAGGGGTCATATGGTGTCCCATGACCCCTTAGGACACAATATGACCCAGAACAACAACATTTGGTATCTTAAGGTGTCATATGGTGTCCTTAGGGGTTGTAGGACAGAGTATGACCCCTTAGGACACCATAGTACCCATAATGACCCAATATGGTGTCTTAAGGGGTCATATGGTGTCCTAAGGGGTCTTAGGACACAATATGACTGCTTAGGACACCATATGACCCCTCAGGACACCATATGGTGTCATAAGGGGTCATATGACCCATAACGACACCTAATAGAGTTGTAAAGGGTCATATTGTGTCCTAAGGGGTCATATGTTGTCTTAAAGGGGTCATATGACACAATATGACCCATAATGACACAATTTGGCATCTTAAGGGGTTATATGGTGTCCTAATTGGTTGTAGGACACAATATGACCCCTTAGGACACCATAGGACCCATAATCTCTCTCTCCCTCTCCCCTAATCTCTCTATCTCTCTCTCTCCCTTCCCTCTCCCCATTTCTCTCTCCCTTCACGCTCCCCATCTCTCTCTCTCTCTATATATATATATATATATCCCCTTTCTCTCCCCCCTAATCTCTCTATCTCTCTCTCCCTTCCCCTCTCTCTCTCTCTCTCTCTCTCTCTCTCTCCTAATCTCTTTATCTTAATATATTAATAAACAATAGATTAATTATGTGCAAATTTAGTTAGTGAATTTACTTACTAACATCGGATATCCGATTTTTGTTGTACAATTTTCAAATTTCAAATTTTGGCTCGGGAATGCTTTGGGATTTGGCTTGGAAGTGACCAGCCTGGAAAGTCAACTAAAAAAATGTGTTTTTTAGTATTCCTTGATTTTTTAGACTTTACACTGATGTCTCACGACTTTTTTTGTAGCCAAAATTGATAAAACAAAAAGGGGTTTTTAAGGACATTCTCAGCTTTCCAACAATATAAGGCTTGTCTTATTTTGACTTTAATAAATAATTATTATTTATTTTCTAATTGAATTCTGACAATAGTCCTGATTGATAGACTGATTGAAAAACACTCATAACTTTCAAATGGTATAACATTTTTTGAATCTGAAACATGCATCACATCCTATGCTTTGTCTACTATAGGGAAAAATTTAAAAAAATTAAATTTCATAAGGTTTTGACCAAGTTAAGGTGGTCAGACGTAGGAGTTTCTGAATTTCTAAAAATCTGTAGTAAAAAAATTATAAATAATTATTCACTTTATAAAAAATTATAAAAAAATATGTGTCACATCCGGACATGAGTCTAATACTTATATTATAAATATCATAAAAAAATATTATGATTTGATTGTGATTAGGGTGGTCAGACATAGGTCTACTTCTTATCTTTTTCCTGAAATTTTAATACCACTGCATTGAAATTTGAAATTTTCATCAAATAGGATTTTTTTTTCAAAAAACAACTAGTAGCTTAGAAACTACATTCAATTTTCTATAGATTCTCTTCTTACATATTTTAAAAATAATGATCACAACTTATTCAAATTTTTATTTCAAGTTGCATAACTCTGATTTTCTGAAATTTCATTGCCACTTAAGGCCTTTTTTGGCACACCATGATCCTGCACATACCCATGTGCTCTTCCGGTCATCATCACCTACCCAATCTGCATCTGTATATGCACATAAAGTAAAGTCATCATCTTTAGGGTGTCATAAACCATATTCAGTTGTACCTTGCAAATATCAGAATATCCTTTTTATTTTAGTTTCATGATTTTCTCTTGGATTACTTTCAAATGTTGATACAATACTAACTGCATTCATTATATCTGGTATAGTTTGAGTTAAATATAGCAAACCACCAATCATGGATTTATATCTTGTAGAATTTACTGAAGGGGATACATCCTTAAGTGACGAGTTTTCACTTGTAACCATAGGAGTACTAACAAGTTTATAATTTTCCATACCAAATTTCTTCAACAATTCCCTTAGATACTTAGTTTGACAAATAAAGATGCCTTTGTCAGTCTGAGTAATCTGCAAACCTAAAAAAAATTTTATTTCTCTAGTCATAGACATTTCAAATTCACTCTGCATATTATCAGAAAATTCCATGCACAATTTTTCTTCACCTCCAAAAATGATATCATCAACAAATACTTCAATAATCAGAATATCATCATTAGTGATATTATAATATAGGTTACTGTTGGCATTACCTTTTATAAAATCAAGCTTCAAAAGATACTTATCCAACCTTTCATACCAAGCTCTAGGAGCTTGTTTTAGTCCATATAGGTGTTTCCTTAATCTACAAACCATATTTTTGTTATCTATTAATAAAAATCCATCTGGTTGCTCAATAAAGACTTCCTCTTCAAGTTCTCCATTCAGAAATGCACACTTAACATCCATCTGATAGACCTTGTAGTTCTTATAGGCTGCATAAGCAAGAAATAGTCTAACAGCTTCAATTCTAGCTACCGGTGCAAAAGTTTCAACATAATCAATTCCTTCCTTCTAAGAATATCCTTTGCAAACCAATCTAGCCTTGTTTCTTACAACTTGTCCATACTCATTCAGTTTGTTTCTAAAAACACATTTAGTTCCAATAACAGTCTTATTTTTAGGTCAGGGAACCAAAGTCCAAGTATTGTTCTTTTCTATCTGATCTAATTCATCTTCCATAGCTTCATCCCACATTCATCTTTAAAAGCTTCAATTACTGATGCGAGTTCAATCTGAGAAATGAAACATACCTCTTGATTTGGTAGTCTTCTTCTTGTCATAATTCCCATGTTTTTGTTTCCAATGATCTAATTTTCAAAATGATTTAGCCTTACATACCTTGGTGTTTTCTAATTTTCAGGTTCTCTGTGTTATTCTTCAATTATAATTCAGTTTTCTGATGATGTCGGGGTATCTGGTTCAGTATTTTGTTCCAGTACAGGCACTACCGGTTCAATTATGATCATTTCCACTGCTGGTTCACTATCATAAGATTTAGCTTGGCCTTTGTATTGCTCACCCACTTTCACATTAGCACTGGCCACAATTCTCTGCAATCTTTTGTTATAACATCTATATTCTTTTCTTTTAGTGGAATAACCAAGAAATATTCCTTCATCACATCTAGATTCAAACTTTCCAATGGAATCATCTCTTTTGATATAACACTTACTTCCAAAGATTCTGAAATATTTAAGAGTAGGAGAATGACCAAACCATAATTCATAAGGTGTCTTACTGGTATCTCCCTTGATATAAAATCTATTGAATGTATAAACCACTATACTTATTGCTTCTCTCCAGTAGATATGAGGCAAATTAGCTTCCATCATCATGCTTTTGGCTACATCCAAAATGGTTCTGTTCTTTCTTTCCACAAAGCCATTCTGCTAAGGTGTCCGAGTGCAGATAATTGTCTCCTAATGCAATTTTTCTCACAATAACTACTGAACCACCGAATGTGAATTCACCACCTTGATCTGATCTCAGACACTTGATTTTCATTCCTATCTCTGTCTCAACCATAGCTTTAAAGATCTTGAATTTCTCAAAAGCTTCAGATTTCTCCCTTAGAAAAGCAAACCACATTATTCTAGAATAGTCATCAATGATTAACATGAAATATCTATCTCCTTGAAAGCTTCTTGTATTAGCACGACCACATAGGTCAGTATGAATCAAATCAAGAACATCATTAGATTTATCAGGTATGCTCTTAAAATAAGTTCTGATTTGCTTACCCATTTGACATTCTTTACATACCGGATTATGAGGCTTCACAATCTTAGGTAAATCTCTAACTGCCTTAGTTGAACTGATCTTTACAATGCAATCAAAATTTATATGACCCAACCTCTTGTGCCATAGCCAACTTTCATCAATATGTGCAATCAAACATGTCTTTTCACTAGAGTTCAAATGAAAGATGTTACCTTTTGTCTATGTACTGGTTGCAATCTCCAATCTTGATTTGCTAATGATTTTGCACTTTCCATCCTTGAATTGTAATTGAAATTCTTTATCTACCAACTATCCTACACTCACAAGATTATTCTTCAGACCTTCAACATAATAGACATTATCAATGTTATGCTTACCATCCAATGAAATGGTTCCTCTTCCTTTGATCATGCATGCCTTGTTATTACCAAATCTAACTTGACCACCATCAAATTATTATAGGGTTAGAAACTTCCCTTTATTACCTGTCATATGATGAGAACATCCACTGTCTATTATATTAGGATAATTGGTGAACAATTGAGGGGAGGGGTGAATCAGTTGTTAACAGATTATGTTAACCAAACCACTTAATAACCTTTAACCAAAGCACATAAACATTGAATACTGGAATAGCAGAAACAGATATCGGTAAGCAATAAAACTTAAGAATGAAACAAAGAATTAACACAATGCAACCATACCACATAACACCATGATTTGTACATGGAAAACCCAGAAAGGGAAAAACCACAGTGGGAAGCCTACCCATAGTCAGATGATACTTCTACAGAAAGTATGTGATACAATGAGGGGCCTGCACATGCAGGAAGGAACACTGCCTAGAGCATACTACTCATTTCAAAATAATCTCACTGACTACAGAGAGGTTATAACCACCTCAAGATAAATGGACAACAATCTAGAATAATGAACTGCCAGAGATAGCATCTACCATGCCTGATTACAGTCATGGTTAAGCTCAATACCGGAGGACTTTGACCTCTTCCTTAAACCCAATTCGATCACCTATGATCGACTAAATATCTTTCACATATGATATTGCATTCCATGACCATGATACACTTATTTAATTCCCATACCATATCTATGATCTATAATGAGATCTTACATCATTTATACAAACCCTAAGGCCTAAACCAATTACGTTAGCCACCTAAAGATATTACAATAAGATCATTACATACATCCATATTACAATGATATGCCATGTCGGCTTAACACCAAAACAACAATAACCAATCTATAAATCATCCCGGTAACATGTAGAGAACACGTTAACATGATACCAGTCCATAACCTAGATAGGTACCAGAACTAATCTGGGTCCACCACGCCAAAGTGATGTCTTCAATCAGTTGAGGCATGATCAAGGATCACCTTTTGCATCCTGAATTCCATCTAGAAGTCGCACTTGATAGCTCTCATACTAATATGTTTAGTACAGATGCCAAGCTAACAAGATGAGGGGGGGGGGGGGGTGAATCATACAAACTTAATCTTCCATAAAAATAATAGATTCAACCTCGGTAAACTTATGAGAAAAATTGTAAAGCATCCAAACTCATAAACAGATAAGATCACACAACATATAACACCAGATTTAACGTGGAAACCCAAATAGGGAAAAACCACTATGGGATTTCGGACCCACTAAGAAATATACTCTTCTAGAGTATCCTCGGTTAAAAGCAAATCTTGTTAAAGATTACAAACACATTGCTAGATGTGACCTAGTTAAGGGATTTCCCTCAGATCTGTTAGGATCTTCACCTTGTTAGAGGTGACCTTGTTAAAGGATTTCAAACACTCAATCTGAATGTTACCTTGCTAGAGGGTTTTACAAATAAGACTGTTAAGTCCACTCGGTTAAGAGATTTTCTGTCACTTCACAAAATAACAGTAATAAAATATATCTGCAACTTCACATCTACAAATGCTAAAGCAGATTCTTATTTTCTCAATACAATCTTAGTCATAGGACTTATCTTGTCCCTCTGCTGGGCTCTATACTCTGTTATCAAAACAGATCTTCAAGCTTCTGTGCTTGGTAATCACTATGTAGCATTCATGTGCTTACACTTGCCCACATACATTGTTTATCAACAGTTCTTTATTTATAAACAATTTTCCAACCGCTTAATCTCCTTGATCACATTTTCCATGATCAATCATAGCCATCAGATATTCAAACTCATCAAATCATACTGCTTATGATATGGTAAAGGAAAGTCAACATGAAGATCTACAGCACAGATTGATTCTTTTTGTGTCACTCACCGATATCTTTATACTCATCAAATCATACTGCTTATGATATGGCAACATCATACTGAATGAGAAAATCAATTTCTTGACATCAATGACAAAATAATAATGTTAAGATAGTGAACATCCTTAATCAGTTATATCCATAGTCATCAACAACCTTCTCACTATCCTTATTGAAATGCCAACAATCTCGCTTTGTAATTAGAATGCCAACAATCTCCTTTGTCTGTTATAATGCCAACAACACCAACACCACTTAGCATTTTATCAATGTTTCTCAGTGAAAGCTTTTCCGGTTAAACCTTGAACCCATACCGGTAAGGGTTTACAAGAGTGTATGATAGCATATGATCACAAAGTCAATACCAATTGACCAAAGAATGCTCCAGAAGCATGTAACACATAAAACCAAACATACTTGATTGATCCAAACATGCTGAAAGTGTCCAATAGATAGCCCCTTCTATCGGTAACACTAGATATTCTACCAGTAACCAAAACTCATATGTCAGTAACCAACCATAACAACTAGTGTTTCATCAATGACAAAACATAAATGCAACACATAATCAATTCATCCATATTTCCAACAATCTCCCCCTTTGGCATTGATAGAAACACTAGATTTGAAAAACATCTAAGTACCAAGAAATGTCAAACAAATCTCCCTTTGTGGAAGACAACCGACAATCTCCTCTATATAGCTTTGAATATCAATAAATCCCCCCTTATAAATAATATTTCTATGAATTTCTGAATTTATTTTTCACATCACTATCTCCCCCCCTTTGACATCAATGCCAAAAATCTAACAAAAATATCAAAGCAAGAATATAAACCTCTGAATCTCAAAGCTGACTACTCCTCCTGAGTAGTAGCACCACTCATCAGTGTCAGAATGAATAGTATCTCTAATAATGCATGCCAGACTAATGCCAAACCGCATCACTCAAGTCTCTGCCAGAGGAGCAGAAACCCCTAACCTGCCTCTCAAATACTCAAATGATTCCTTAGACAATGGTTTAGTGAATATATCTGCAATTTGCTCTTTAGTGTTCACATAAACCAATTTGACTTCCCTTTCTTCCACCTTGTCCTTCAAAAAGTTATATTTTATTGATATGTGTTTAGTCTTAGAGTGAAATATCAGATTCTTAGACATGTCAATAGTTGCAAATTTATCACAATAGATAACTACCAGTTGACTACAATTTACCTTGATATCCTTCAACATTTGCTTCATCCACAAGACTTGAGTGCAATTAGTTGCTGCTGCAACATATTCAACTTTTGTAGTAGATAAAGAAATGCATGACTGTTTTTTGCTGATCCATGTAACCAATTTCTTTCCAAGAAAGAAAACTCCACTAGAAGTGCTCTTCCTATCATTAGTATCTCCTACCCAATCTGAATCTGTATATACACATAAAGTGAACTCATCATCTCTAGAATATCATAAACCATATTTTGTTGTTCCTTGCAAATACCGAAATATCCTCTTTACTGCACATTCATGATTTTATTTAGGATTACTTTGATATCTTGAAACAATAGTTACTGCATTCATAATATCTGGTCTAGTCTGATTTAAATATAACAAACCACCAATCATAGACTTATACCTTGTCGGATTTACCGATGTAGATGTATCTTTGATAGATAATTTCTCACTTGTCACCATAGGAGTACTTACCGGTTTGGAATTATCCATACCAAACTTCTTTAGTAATTCCCTCAGATACTTAGTTTGACAAATAAAAGTGCCTTTGTTAGTTTGAGTAATCTACAAACCTAACAAAAATCTCATTTCACCAATCATGGACATTTCAAATGCATTCTTCATGTTAACAGAAAATTCCATACACAATTTATCTTCACCTCCAAAAATGATATCATCAACAAATACTTCAATAATCAGAATAGCATCATCAGTGATCTTATAATATAAATTACTATCACCACTTCCTTTACTAAAACCAAGCTTCAAAATATATTTATCCAACCTTGTATACCAAGCTCTAGGAGCTTGTTTCAAACCATATAAAGCTTTCCTTAATCTGCAAACCATATCTTTATCACCTGTCAGTGAAAATCCATCAAGTTGCTCAATGTATACTTCTTTCTCAAGTTCACCATTAAAAAATGCACATTTAACATCCATTTGATAGACCTTATAGTTCTTATAAGCTGCATAGGCAAGAAATAGTCTAACAACTTCAATTCTAGCTATAGGTGTAAATGTCTCACCATAATCAATTCCTTCCATTTGAGAATATCCTTTACAAACCAGTCTAGCCTTGTTTCTTACAACTTGACCATCCTCAATCGCTTTATTCCTAAAAACCCATTTAGTTCCAATAACATTCTTATTTTTAGGCCTGGGAACTAAAGTCCAAGTCTCATTCTTCTCTATCTGATCTAATTCATCTTCCATAGCCTTTAGCCAATGTTTATCTTTACAAGCTTCAATAACAGATGTCAGTTCAATTTGAGAAATAAGACATGCCTCTTCATTTGCCAATCTTCTTCTTGTCATGACTCCCTTATTCCTATCTCCAACGATTTGATCTTCAAAATGATTTAACCTTACATACCTTGGTGTCTTTTGAACTTCAGGTTCATTGTTTTGATCATCAGTCAAAGTTGAATTTTTTGATTGTACCAGTGTAATTGTCTCAGTTTATTGTACCGGTTGAGGCATTACCGCTTCATCTACTATCATTTCCAATGTCAATTCCCTATCATATGATATAGAATGATTTTTGTATTGCTCATCCACTTTCACATTTGTGCTCTCCATAATTTTCTGCAATATTTTGTATAACATCTATATGCTTTTCTTTGAATTGAATTTCCAAGAAATATCCCTTCATCACATCTAGGATCAAACTTCCCCATCAAATCATCCCATTTGATATAAAATTTACTTCCAAATTTTTTGAAATATTTAACAATAGGTGTATGTCCAAACCATAATTCATAAGGGGTCTTACCAGTTTCACCTTTGATGTGAAATCTGTTGAACGTGTAGACTATTGTACTCATTGCTTCTCTCTAGTAGATGTAAGGCAATTGGGCTTCCGTCGTCATAGTTCTTGCTGCATCCAAAATGGTTCTATTCTTTCTTTGCAGTACTCCATTTTGGTGAGGAATCCTAGGTGCAAATAACTATCTCCTAATTCTATTTGTCTCACAATAACTGTTAAATTCATGAGAAGTGAACTCACCACCTTGATCTAATCTCAGACATTTGATTTTCAATCTAGTTTCTGTTTCAACCTTTTCTTTAAAGATTTTGAATCTCTCAAAGGTTTCAGACTTCTCCCTAAGAAAAGTCACCCACATCATCCTAGAATAATTATCAATAATCAACATGAAATAGCTATCACCTTGAAAGCTTCTAGTCCTTGTCAGACGACATAAGTCAGTGTGAATCAAATCAAGTACATCATTATATTTATCATGTATGTTCTTGAAAGAAGTTCTAACTTGTTTTCCCATTTGACATTCCTCACTTACCGGATGATGAGGTTTCATAATATTAGGTATATCTCTAACTGCCTTAGTTGAACTAATCTTAACAATACAATCAAAATTAACATGACACAACCTCTTATGCCATAACCAACTCTCATCAATATGAGAAATCAAACATGTCTTATTACCAGTATTCAAGTGAAAGACATTACCTCCAGTCTGAGTACTAGTTGCAATCTCCAAACCAGTTTTGTTAATGATTTTGCATTTCCTATCTTTAAACTGAAGTTGGAAACCCTTGTCCACCAATTGACCAACACTTAAAAGATTATTCTTTAAACTTTCTACATAATAGACATTATCAGTATTATGCTTGCCATCCAGAGAAATGATACTTCTACCTTTGATCATACATGGTTTGTCATCTCCAAATCTGACTTGACCACCATTGTATTCTTACAGGGACATAAATTTTCTTTTCTCTCCAGTCATATGAGGTGAGCATCCACTATCAATTACCCATTCATCCTTGTCTTCAACTTTTTCTCCCAAGGCCTTTTCATCATTCATGATAGCGGTTTTGGTTCATCTTCCTTTAAAGCATAGAACACCCATTCCTTTCCATTGCTGAATCCACTAGCAGAGTCTGCTGCTGGTTCATCCTCAGAGTCATTACTTACTCCTTCCTCATCCGCTATGTAGCATTGTTTACTTTTCTTGAATCTATATCTATTCTGATTAGGCTTAAATGATTTCTTAACTCTCTCTTCAAATCTTGCATTCCTTTTAGGACATCTAGATGCAAAATGACCAATCTTATTACATACAAAACATTTAAAAGGTATTTTTCCTTCATACTTACTTCCTATCGGTCCTTTAGGTACTCTTCTAGCAAATAAGGCTTCAAGTTGCTCAAATTCTTCATCCTCTTTCCTCATATCTTCCAATTCTTTCATATATAAGAAATTCCAATCACTTTTGCTGGTAGATGATGATGCATGAAAAGAAGGTTCAGACTTTGCAGCTCTAGAATTTTCAAATTCTTCAAGCTCAAAAGCAGATAAT
This sequence comes from Cryptomeria japonica, assembly GCF_030272615.1. Lineage (NCBI taxonomy): Eukaryota > Viridiplantae > Streptophyta > Pinopsida > Cupressales > Cupressaceae > Cryptomeria > Cryptomeria japonica. The sequence goes on from NC_081406.1 coordinate 146,086,274, forward strand.
TTCCCAATAAGAATGTCTCTATTAACTGAAGTGTTTGCCATTGTTCTCAATTCATTAATTGCACTTGCCTTCATCTTGTAAGCCGATGGAAGGGCTCTCAAGACTTTGGAAACTATTTCATCTTCACTTAGAGATCCTCCACAATATTGAATTCCCATAACAATCTCATTTACTCTTTCCATAAATACAACAATTCTTTCATTATCTTCCATCTTCAAGTTTTCATACCTTACTCGGTAACCATCAAGTTTAGCAATTTTGACAGTAGGATCACCTTCATTTAGGTTTTGCAATTTATCCCACATAACCTTTGCCAATGATTTATCAGTTAATCCCATGATTTTTTGATTAGTAAGTGCACACAAGAGGGCTTCTCTAGCTCTGCAATGATTTTCAATATTTTTGTCTAGGTTTGTAGGAGCAGGATTGCCAGATGTCAGATCATAAGGTGTATATCCTTTCTCATTGATCTCCAAAAGATTGTTGGTATTTTGGATGTGTTGCACTAGTTTTGTCATTGATGTCAAAACTTGTCATCACCTATCAACACTTGGAGATCTTTAGTTATGTTCACCGACATGTTCAGTGACTTATGCACAGTCACCGATATCTAGTTCACCGATAGGTTATATTGTTCATCGGCACTAAAGATGATCTGTTATCATTTGGAGATTACTTGGTTATGTCAAAGACATTGTTTGGACACTTTGTTTTGGTGATTTGGTCATTGGTCTAATCAAGTTTGCATATTTGCTATTACCGGCAAATAGGTCTAGGTTATGGACCAGCAAGCATTATCTATTCCAGATCAGCACAACACGTTATGGAGATGATTTGTTATTATTGTAAATGCATTGAGCCAACATGATGCATCGCATATTGATTCATTTGTAATTGATTTAATTGTAATATTCTTTGTAAGCCAACCTACACATTTGGTCTTAGGTTTTGGTATATATGTAAGATCTCATTTGTGAGATTATGTAAGAAGGTGTGATAGAGGATTGTAATAAGGTATATGCGAATATAAGCCGAGCTATACATTTAGACATCATTTGAAGATTCAAGGAAGGTTTGGAGAAGGAAATTAGAGCTTAACCAGTACTGAATCCAGCATATGAAGATGCTATTTTGAGCAATACATTGTCATTGGATTTAATCATCCAATTGTAGTCAGTGTGACTCCTATTTTGTGATTGAGCAGTGATCTCTAGGCAGTTGGCCTCTCTGCATGTGCATACCCCATATTGTACACACATACTATATGTAGTAGTATCATCTGATTGTGAGTAAGGTTTCCCACCGTGGTTTTTCCCCTTACAGGGTTTCCACGTACAAATCTCTCTGTTATGTGTTGTGGATGTTATTTGTCTTTCTGTTTCATGCATTAAACATTACCAGTATTGTAATTAACTGTTAAACTGTCAACCGACATAAAGTTTGGTTTACCGGTATTATGCATTAAGTTTGTTTAAGTTATATTTGGATGAAATTAATAGACAACTGATTCACCCCCCTCTCAGTTTTCTCCAGGTCCTAACAATTGGTATCAGAGCCTAGTCCTCTTTGTGCAGAAGTTTAACAACTTGAGGAGATTCTATGGCAACTAACTATTTCAAGAAGGATAGTCCGAAGCTTGATGTAACTAACTATGGTATATGGAAGATCAGAATGGAGACACATTTGAATTGCATTGGAAAAGACATATGGGATGTTACAAAGAATGGCTATTTTGGTCCTACTCAAAGTCAACCTAATCCACCAACCTGGGATGAAGATCAGGAGAATGATTGCAAAAAAAGAGAAGCACTTTTGAGCGCATTGTCAGATCAGCAAATCATGGGATTATCAGACTAATCTACTGCTAAAGCTATTTGGGACAAATTGGAAACATTGAATGAAGGTGATACCATAGTCAAAATTCCAAAACTGGAATGCTTCTGGGTTAGGTATGAAAATCTAAAAATGGAAGAAGATGAAAGGATTTCTGCTTTTATGGAAAGAGTAAATAAAATTGTTTTGGGTATACAATGTTGTGGAGGATCCTTAAGTGAAGATGAAATTGTTTCTAAATTTTTAAGAGCATTGCCACCGACATATAAAATGAAATTAACTTCTATTAATAAATTGAGAACAATGCTTAATACATTAGTATCTAGAGATACTTTGGTTGTAAAACTTTCAGCTTTTGAACTTGAGGAATTTGGTGTCGTTGCTACAATTAAGACAGATTTAGCTTTTAAGGCATCATCATCATCTGCAACATCATCATCAGCATCTAAGAAATCTAATTAGAAAGCACTCTATGCTAGAGAACTTGAAGAAATCAGAAGAGAGAATGAAGAACTGGAAGAACTTGAAGCACTATTTGCAATGAAAATGCCTAAATGTCTAGTTGGAAGTAAGTATGAAGGTAAAGCACCATTTAAATGTTTTAACTATAATAAAATTGGTCATATGGAATCTACGTGGCTTGATAGACATACGTGGCCTGATAGACATGCAAGATTGAAAGAAGAAGCTAAAAGAACATATAAGCCTAACCTTGAATATCAGAGATACATATTTAACAAGAATAGAGACAAATCAAGTTATTATGTTGATGAAGGAGTAACTGATGATTCTGATGAGGAACTGAGAGACAATGGATGGTCTTTTGTTTCTATAACAGAAGATAAACTGACACCTACTATTCAACTGGTAGTGTAGGCCGTGACAACTAAAATTGAAGAAAAGGATGAATGGATCATTGATTCCGGATGTTCACATCATATGACTAGTGATAAAAGTAAATTCTTAACTTTTCAGGAATACAATGGAGGTCTAGTAAGATTTGGGGATGATAAAGCTTGTTTGATTAAAGGAAAAGGCACTATATCTTTTGATGGTAAGCACAATACTGATAATGTTTACTATGTTGAAGGTTTGAAGCATAATCTTTTGAGTGTTGGTCAATTAGTTGAAAAGGGATTTTAGTTACAATTCAAGAATGGTAAATGCAAAATCATGAACAAAACTGGTTTGGAGATTGCAACCTGTAATCAAACTAGAGGTAACATCTTTCATTTGAATAACAATGAGAAAGCATGTTTGATTGCACATATTGATGAGAGTTGGTTATGACATAAGAGACTTTGTTATGTAGATTTTGATTGCATTGTGAAGATTAGTACAACTAAGGAAGTAAGGGATTTACCTAATATTGTTAAACCTCACAATCTGGTATGTAAGGAATGTCAATTTGGAAAGGAAGTTAGAACAAATTTTAAAAGTATTCCAGATAAATCTAATAATGTTCTTGACTTAATTCATACTAATTTATGTGGTCCAACAAGAACTAGAAGTTTACAAGGAGATAGATAGTTTATGCTAATCATTGATGATTATTCGAGAATGTGTTGGGTTACTTTTCTCAGGGAGAAATCAGAAGCTTTTGGGAAATTCAAATTATTCAAAGTGATGGTAGAAAATGAAATCGGTAAGAAAATCAAATGTTTGAGATCAGATCAAGGAGGTGAATTCACATCTAAGGAATTTAATTCATTCTGTGAAGTGAATGGAATCAGAAGATAGTTATCAACACCTTAGACACCCCAACAGAATGGAGTTGTGGAAAGGAAGAACAAAACTATTCTGGATACAACCAGAAGCATGATATCAGAAGAAAACCTACCTCATGTATATTGGAGAGAAGCAGTGAATACAACGGTTTATACATTCAACAAAGTTCACATCAAAGGTGAAACCGATAAGACCCCTCATGAAATATGGTTTGGTAATACTCCTACTCTTAAATATTTCAGAATATTTGGAAGCAAATGTTATATTAGGAGAGATCATTATATTGGAAAATTTGACCCTAGAAGTGATGAAGGAATATTTATTGGTTATTCATCTAAGAGAAAGGCATATAGATGTTTTAACAAGAGCTTGCAAAAAATTGTTGAGAGTGCAAATGTGAAGATTGATGAACAGTTTAGAGGTAATTCAAGGTCAAAAAACTCTGAACCGACAATAGAGATAATCACAAATGAACCTACAATGAGTACACCAGTACATAATGTTGATCCAATCACACCGACATCATCAGAGAATTCTACAGTGTCTGAAGAACAACAACAAGTAAATACACCCAGCTATGTAAGATTGAATCACTCTGAAAGTCAGATAATTAGGAACAAGTATCAAGGAGTTATGACAAGAGGAAGACTGACAAATGAAGAGGTATGTGTAATTTCTCAAATTGAACCAGCATTCATTATTGAGACATGTGAAGATAAACATTGGATTAAAGCTATGGAAGATGAATTGGAACAAATTGAAAAGAATAACTCATGGACTTTGGTTCCCCGGCCTAAAAAACAAAAATGGAATTAGAACTGAATGGGTATTCAGAAATAAACTTAATGAAGATGGTAAGGTAATTAGAAACAAATAAAGATTAGTGTGTAAGGGATATTCTCAAAAGGAAGGAATTAATTACAATGAAACCTTTGCACCAGTAGCTAGAATTGAGGCAGTCAGACTATTCTTAGTTTTTGCAGCACACAAGAACTATAAAGTATATCAAATGGATGTTAAATGTGCATTTCTGAATGGTGATATTGAAGAGAAAGTTTACATTGAACAACCTGATGGATTTTCTTTGACAGATGACAAAGATATGTCTTGCAGGTTAAGGAAAGCTTTATATGAATTAAAGCAAGCTCCAAGAGCTTGGTATGCTAGATTGGGCAAATATATTTTGAAGCTTGGTTACATTAAAGGTAATGCTGACAACAACTTATACTACAAAGTGACTAATGATGACATCTTTGTAATTGAAGTTTTTGTTGATGATATCATTTTTGGAGGAGTAGGAAGAATTTGAAATGTCTATGATTGGAGAGATAAAATTCTTCTTAGGATTGCAGATTTCACAGACTGATAAAGGTTTATTCATAAATCAATCAAAGTACTTGAAGGAATTACTTAAGAAATTTGACATGGAAAACTCTAAACCAGTAAGTACACCTATGACTACAACTGATAAACTATCTTTGAAGGATGAATCAACACTTGTTAATCCGATTAGGTACAAGTCTATGATTGGATGTTTACTGTACTTGACTCAAACAAGACCTGATATTATGAATGCAATATGTATTGTTTCAAGATTTCAGAGTAATCCTAAAGAAAAACATGAATCAGCAATGAAAAGGATTTTCCGGTATCTACAAGGCACAACAAATCTTGGTTTATGGTATCCTAAAGATGAAAATTTTGATTTATGTGCATACACATGCAAATTGGGAAAGAGATGTAGATGACAGAAAAAGCACCATTGGTGGGAGCATTTTTCCTTGGTAGCAGATTGATTTCATGGTTGAGCAAGAAATAGAGTTGCACATCTTTATCAACAACAGAATTAGAATATGTTGTAGCAGCAACTAACTATACACAGGTATTATAGATTAAGCAAATGTTGAAGGACATAAAGGTAAAATGCAAAGAACCTATAACCATTTACTGTGATAATATGGAAGAAATTGATATATCTAAGAATCCAGTATTTCACTCTAAAACTAAACACGTTTCTATCAAATTTAATTTTCTAAACGAGAATGTTGAAGTAAAAGAAGTGAAACTGGTTTATGTGAATAATAAAGAGCAAATTGCAAATACTTTTACTAAGTCTTTGCCTAAGGAAACTTTTGAATATCTAAGAGAGAAGCTTGGAGTTATACCCTCACTGGTAGAGACTTAGACAGTTGATGCTTGGCATCAAACCGATAGAATTAACAGAGAAATCTTTTTTCCAGTTTTGATGAGGAGAGCTACTTCTCAGGGGGAGTAGTTGGATAAATTGGATAAGTTGGTATTTTGTAATAAGTTCTATGAACTGTTTATATCTGGTTTTTGTATTGCTTTGGCATTTGATGTCAAAGGGGGATAGATATCTATGGAAAAACACATTATCTTTTAGGGGTGAGATTATTCATTGGGGGAGAGTTTGTTGCTCTTTGTATTTGTATTTTTGGTTAATGATCCCATCTCTTTGGGAGATTATTGGTTTTTCATTTTTGGCATTTCTGCTTTGGCACTTAGATGGTTTTTCCATCTTGTGTTGCCATCAATGCCAAAGGGGGAGATTGTTGGTATTTGGATGTGTTGCATTGGTTTTGTCATTGATGTTAATACTTGTCAACACCTATCAGCACTTGGAGATCTTTGGTTATGTTCACCGACATGTTCAGTGACTTATGTACAGTCACCGGTATCTGGTTCGCCGACAGGTTATATTGTCCACTGACATTGAGGATGATCTGTTATCATCTGGAGATTACTTGGTTATGTCGAAGACATTGTTTGGACACTTTTTTTTGGTGATTTGGTCATTAGTCTAATCGAGTTTGCATATTTGCTGTTACCGGCAAATAGGTCTAGGTTATGGATCGACAAGCATTATCTATTCCAGATCAGCACGACACATTATGGAGATGACTTGTTATTATTGTAAATGCATTGAGTCGACATGATGCATCGCATATTGATCCATTTGTAATTGATTTAATTGTAATATTCTTTGTAAGCCGACCTACACATTTGGTCTTAGGTTTTGGTATATATGTAAGATCTCATTTGTGAGATTATGTAAGAAGGTGTGATAGAGGATTGTAATAAGGTATATGCGAATATAAGCAGAGCTATACACACAAACATCATTTGAAGATTCAAGGAAGGTTTGGAGAAGGCAATCAGAGCTTAACCGATACTGAATCTAGCATATGAAGATGCTATTTTGAGTAGTACATTATCATTGGATTTAATCATCCAATTGTAGTCAGTGTGACTCCCATTTTGTGATTGAGTAGTGAACTCTAGGCAGTTGGCCTTTCTGCATGTGCAGACCCCATATTGTACACACGTACTATCTGTAGTAGTATCATCTGATTGTGGGTAAGGTTTCCCACCATGGTTTTTCCCCTTACAGGGTTTCCACATACAAATCTATGTGTTATGTGTTGTGGATGTTATTTGTCTTTTTGTTTCATGCATTAAATATTTTTGGTATTACAATTAACTGTTAAAATATCAATTGGCATAAAGTTTGGGTTTATCAGTATTATGCATTAAGTTTGGTTAAGTTATATTTGGATGAAATTAATAGACAACTGAATTACCCCCCCCCCTCTTAGTTGCCTTTGGGTCCTAATAAAGATCCTTGCCAAGACATCTAAGATGAGTCCCCATTCGGATTTTCCATATCCCATAATTTGTTCCATCAAGCTTAGGGATTTCTCTTCTGAAAATAGTTGTCGGTGGACTAGTTTCCACAAGATCTACCTCAAGCGGTTAAGCTTTTGCAAAAGAGGACCAAAGCTTTGATACCAATTGTTAGGATAACCGGTGAACAATTGAGAGGGGCGGGGGGGGGGGGGGGGGGGGGGTGAATCAGTTGTTAATAGATTATGTCAATCAAACCACTTAATAACCTTTAACTGGAGCACATAAACATTGAATACTGGAATAGTAGAAATAGATACTGGTAAGCAATAAAATTTAAGAATGAAATAGAGAATTAACACAATGCAACCATGCCACATAACACCATGATTTGTATGTGGAAAACCCAGAAAGGGAAAAACCATGGTGGGAAGCCTACCCACAGTTAGATGATACTTTTGTAGAAAGTATGTGATACAATGAGGGGTCTGCACATGTAGGAAGGCACATTTCCTAGAGCATACTGCTCATTACAAAAGAGTCTCACTGTCTACAGAGAGGTTATAACCACCTTAAGATAAATGGACAATAATCCAAATAATGAACTTCTAGAGATAGCATCTACCATGCCTGATTATAGTCCCGTTAAGCTCAATACTGGAGGACTTTGACCTCTTCCTTAAACCCAATTCGATCACCTATGATCAACCAAATCTCCTTCGCATATGATATTGCATTCCATGACCACGATACACTTATTTCATTCCCATACCATACCTATGATCTATAATGAGATCTTACATCATTTATACAAACCCTAAGACCTAAACCAATTAGGTTGGCCACCTAAAGATATTACAATAAGATCATTACATACATCCATATTACAATGATATGACATGTTGGCTTAATACCAAAACAACAATAACCAATCCATAAATCATCTCGGTAACATGTAGAGAACACGTTAACATGATACCGGTCCATAACCTAGATAGGTACCATACCTAATTTGGGTCCACCACACCAAAGAGATGTCTTCAATTAGTTGAGGCATGATCAGGGATCACCTTCTTCATCCTGAATTCCATCTAGAAGCTACACCAAAACCACTTAGCATTCTGTCAAGGTTTCTTAGTGAAAGCTCTGTCGGTTAAACCTTAAACCCATGCTGGTAAGGGTTTACAAGAGTGTATGATAGCATCCGATCATCAAGTCAATACCAACTGACCAAGACATGCTACAGAAGCATGTAACACATAAAACCAAACATACTCCGCTGATCCAAACATGCCGGAAGTTTCCAACAGATAGTCCCTTCTGCCAGTAACACTAGATCTTCTACCGGTAACCAAAACCTGTTTGTCAGTAACCAACCATAACAACTAGTGTTGACATCAATGACAAAACATGAATGCAACACATAATCAATTGATCCATATTGCCAACAATTACCCATTCATCCATGTCTTTGGGTTTTTCTGCAAGGGCCTTTTCCTCATTTTTGATAACTGATTCGAGATCATCTTCCTTCATAGCATAAAATACCTAGTCTTTTCATTGTCGAATCCACTAGATGAATCTCCTATTGGTTCTTCTTCTGAGTCATCAGTTATTCCTTCCTCATCAACATAGTAGCATGATTTATTTTTGTAATTTGTGTACTTAATCTTGATTTGATATTCAAGTTTAGGCTTAAAAGATCTTCTTTCTCTTTCTTCTAATTTTGAAATCCTTTCAGGACATCTAGATGCAAAATGACCTATCTTATTACATGCAAAACATTTGAAAGGAGATTTTCCTTCATACTTACTTCCATACGGACCTCTAAGTATTCATCTAGCAAATAGGGTTTCAAGTTTCTCAAGCTCTTCATCTTCTTTCCTAATCTCTTCCAATTCCTTTGCATACAAAACTTTCCAATCTTGCTTGTCGGTTGATGATGTAATGCCTTAAATGCAGTATAAATCTTTATAGCTCTAGGAGGACCAAATTCCTCAAGCTCAAAAGCAGATATCTTCCCAACAAGAGTATCTTTATTGATAGAAGAATTAGGCATGGTTCTTAGCTCATTAATTGTAGTTACCTTCATCTTATATACCAGTGGTAAAACCCTTAACACTTTTGAAACAATCTCTTCCTCACTTAGAGATTGACCACAACACTGAATTCCCAATGCAATTTCATTAACCCTTTCCATGAATGCAAAAATTCTTTCATCTTCCTCCATATTCAAGCTTTCATATCTTACCTAGTAACATTCAATTTTTACAATTTTAACAGTAGGATTACCTTCATTCAGAGTCTCCAACTTGTCCCATATAGCTTTTGTTGATGATTTGCCTAATAGTCCCATGATTTGCTGATCTAATAAGGTGCTTAAGAGGGCTTCTCTAGCTCTGTAGTCATTTTTCAATGTTATTATCCAAGTCTGCCGGTGTAGGAATGCCAGATGCTGGATTATGAGGAGTGTAACCATTCTGAGTTATTTCCCAAATTTTGTTTCCAATGCATCTTAGATGAGTCTCCATCCGAATCTTCCATACTCCATAGTTTGTTCCATCAAGCCTAGGGTTGTCCTTCTGGAAAACATGAGTTGAACTATTAGTTTCCATAGGATCTTCCTCAAGTGGTTAAGCTTCTGCAAAAAGAGGACCAAGCTTTGATACCAATTGTTAGGATAACCAATGAACAACTGAGAGAGGGGGAGGGGGGGTGAATCAATTGTTAACAAATTATGTTAATTAAAACACTTAAAACATTATATTGGAAGAACTGATTAAGAATTAAAGAATAAATGAAAACCAGAGAATCAATACCATGCAACCATAACACATAACACCATGATTTTTACGTGGAAAACCCAATGAAGGGAAAAACCATGGTGGGAAGCCTACTCATAGTCAAATGATACTTTTGCAACAAGTATATGATTACAATAGGGGCATGCACATGCAGGAAGGCACACTGCCTAGAGCGCATTGCTCATCACAATGGAGTCTCATTGACTGTAGAGATGTCAACCACCTCAAGATATATGGACTATGTTACAATCCAAAGAGATGAACTGCCAGTAAAAGCATCAAACATGCCAGATTACAGTTCTGGTTAAGCTCAATATCAGAGGTCTAAAACCTCTTACATAAACCAAACTCGATCACCTATGATCAACCGAATCCTCTGCACAAATGATTATTACATTATTCACTCCTTGCCTATTCCCATATATGATCTATAATGAGATCTTACATATATTTATACCATATCGAGACCTAACCAATTAGGTCGGCCACACAAATGATAATACAATAGATCCATTACATAATCCTGAAATAAAATCATAACACATGCCAGCCTAAGGCCAAACAAATATCATCATGTTGGCATTGCACACTCCAATGAGAAATTGTAGGTGATTGAAGGTATTGTCATTGATGGCAACCTTGCAATCCTATGGCACCGGAAGGCACTGACACCAACAGACTCTACATCGATAGATAGTTCACCGACAGTGGCAAAGATGATTACCAGCATCCTAGCCGACAAGATTTTAATTATTGTATATTGTATTTAATTGTAGTATCTTTTTGTAAGCCGACAAGGCATATTGTAATGAAACTCATATATAAGTATGAGATCTTGTAGATCATTTAAGATGCGAACATGGGAAGATTATTGTAGAAGTAACATGCGAATATTAAGGCAAATTTTGGAGTAAGGTCTATGGTTATTGTATGAGCTTAAACCGGTACTGAACCTGGCATAGCAGATGCTGAACTAAAGAAGTAGATTATATTTTATTTGCATAATCCATTTTGTAAGTCAGTGAGACTTCCTTTTGTAATTAAGCAATGAGCTTTAGGCAATTGGCCTTCCTACATGTGCAGGCCCCTATTGTAAGTAATATCCATTCATTGGACAATGAGTGAATATTATGGGTCACAAATCCCACTGAGGTTTTTCCCACACCAGGTTTTCTTGTTAAAATCTTGTGTTATGGTGTGCTTTCTATGTTGTGCTTATTGTTCATATTTACTGCATTAATTCTTGCTTATCGGTACACTATTTTGGAATGCAATTTATTTAATAAGGTCAGAAAATCTTTTAACCAACAAGATACTGATTCACCCCCCTCTCAGTATCTTTGGGAATCATAACACATCCAATCAATAAAACATCCTAGAAGTGCATCCGAGGATCCACCACCATGTTTCATGCAAAACGGTCCATAACCTAGATAGCACCAGACCTAAATTAGATCCAAACACGCCAAAGCAATGACACCAATCAGTCAAGGCATGAACACAATCACCATCACCATCAACATCCTAAATCCCTTCTAGAAGCTACACCAACACCACTTATGCATTACATCAAAGATCTTCAATAAAGCTCTGCCGGTGAAACCCTTACCGGACCAATAAAGCAAGCTTACTAGAACATGAGATAGCATCTGATCATCAAGTCAGTACCAACTGAATAAAACATACTTTAAAAGCATATGAACCATCCATACAAACTTATTCCATCAACTAGATCATATCGATGACAATCAACTGATTATCTTCCCAATCCAATCCTTCTACCCGAAGCCAGTAAACAACAATAACAACAAGTGTTGACATCAATGATAAAACATCAATGCAACAAATAATCAATTCCATCATATGCCCAACAATTACAACTTATTTTTTCATCCTCAATAAACTAACTGATGTCATGAAAACATTCTTTTCTTTTGTCTCCTTGTTGTCTTCTCCTAGAAGTTTCTCACTCATATCAAATTCAAATACACATAAGTGCATTTATTTCAAATCCAATAAACAATAATTACTACAACTAGCATTAGAAGATAAATAGATCTCAAAAATATTTTTGATAGATTTGATAAATAGGTTTGATAAGTGGCTCACAATGAACAAAAATTCTAGCACTCCCTCTTTATCCTAAGCTATTTCAACCCAATTCATATGTTTAGAGATAAAAGTATTTATTCTAGAGATCTTTTGAACTCAAATGTACATGAATTTTGAAGATGACTATGAGGGAACTAGAGATGCTGCAACTATATCCATGATGCCCAAAATGATTGTTAAGCACCCAAAAATCTCTTTTGTTAGTGGCTTAATAAAAATATCTACAAACTATTGCTCAAACCTACATTATTGAATTTTAATTCTCCATATTCAATGAGCTCCCTTATGAAGTGATATTTGACCTATATATGCACTTTCCTTGTCCATGAAAGAATGGATTTTTGTCAATTCTATTGATTATATATTATCAAAAATATGGTTATACCATCTTCTTGCTCTTCTTTCAAGTCTACTAGGATTCTCCATAGCCAAATAGCTTGACAAACTATTACATTTGCTATTATATATTCAGCTTTAGCTATGAAAAGAGAAATTATGGGTTGTTTCTTGGATGCATATAGAATGACTCCTAAACCAAAGTGGAACACATTTCTTGATATAGGAGCATCCTTGGTTCTTAGCAATCTTGCATCAACCTAAAAAAACATTTTCTTTCATTTTTGTTCAGTTCTGTGTTTCACTTTGGATCCCTCCGAGTTGCTGATTTTCTGTGCAGAGCTAGATTTAGCTTGTAGGCATGTTCTTGTACGTTGATCTTGGATTTTAGCTCATTTGGATATTTTTGGTAGGATTTAACTTCCAGATCGTCTTTTGGTATTGTGTTGTCATTGATGTCAACCAGTATAGGCATGATACCAGTATAAAAGATGTATATGTTGCACTATCATGAATGCATACATAATGAGACATCTTTGATATCACCTTGTGTTGTAGTGCACTAGTAAGGTAATAGAGAGAATGTCATTCAGTAGAATGACCTTTGGAGTCACTGGTATACAAGTCAGTGTTTGTCTTGTGTGGAAGAGGTGGGAAGGTTATCGGTACAGTTTGTCACCGGTAAGGAGAATATGTCAACTACTAAGTGATGTGTTGACATGGAGAAGATAAATCAGCCAAGTGAGTAGTTTCCAAATGGTAAACTTATGACCAGTGTACAATCAGGATGAGCAAGACGTTGAGATGTTGTTTGTGATATAGAGGCAGAATATTACCTAAATCACATCAACACTAGAGAAGGATGTACAGGTCACCGATATGCTGTGTGGATGTAGAACAACTAGACTCCCACCAGATAGAGATGTAGTCACCATGTGAAGAGATGACTGATAGTGAATGTGCCCACACTAGATCATGAGTGCATTACAAGAAGCAGATGACAAGGACTCACTCCCACCAATAAGTGGATCTTATCTCCTATTATGCAAAGTATGCATCTTAGTTCTGTGAGATAAGGAAGAAGAGGTAAAGGTAGGTGTTTGAAGGATCACACCAGATCTACTGGTAAATCAAAGGGATGCCTCAAGTGCATGAAATCAGGGACATGCATTGGACCAAAATAGAAGGCATGATAAGCCATTAGGACAGAAAAAGAAGAGCAAAGAAGTGATGGGTTTTTCACCTTGATAAACCAGCTGAGATAATGTCCAGTCTGATGATGCAGAAGGAAAAGTGGTGTAGGTACAGAGAGAGAGTGCAACCGGTATGTAGATGCCTTAGATGGAATTAGTTGAAGGTTGATGACATTGTGTCATCGGGATGGCTAATCATGAGCATGAAAATGGGTAAGGAAGAAAAGAGGCTAAGTGATGTGCTCCTACTTGATGAGAATGTGCATGCTATGGATAGGCATGTCTGGCGATCGGTTAAGGTGTTCCACTGGAAAATTAGAAAAGTGCAGACATGATGGTTAACTGGTAAAGTGTGACATACCGACAGGGTTAGAGAACCGACAGAAAAGAAGGATTGGTTGAGTGTTTGGTCGGTGATCCTGTCTGAACCGACACAGAGGTCCAAACTAAGGTGGATGTCGACAAAGGTGCCACATGGAGTCAAGGTGGTGGACATGCATGCAGCGGTAGATGGAGTGTACACCGAAAAGGTTGTTACAAAAGTTGTTCGACATTAATTGTAGACCCTGTAAATCATGGGATGCGTTGCAGATGCATTGCAGAGGTGTGCAGCTCGAGGAAGGTTGAACAAAGCTGATTGATGGGATGCATCCATCAATGTAGAGAATCTAGGTGTAGAATGAGGTTGGTGATGAAATATGCAGAACCATTTATGGTGATTGATCTTGTATCTCATCGACTGACTATCTGTGTTTTATAAGTTTAGCAAATGTGTATTGGAAGGCACACTAATGGTGGTGATTTGAAAATAGTTATCTTGGAGCTCAGATCGAATGAGATTTGATTGGATTCAATGTGCCTCGTGATCAGTGGAAGAAACCCCAAGGTGCCAAGTTTGCATGTTGCTTTTGGTTGGAAAGTCTGAATACAAATATGAGGGCCAAAGACAGATTTGATGATGCCTCAGAGAGAGATGCTTCCAAGTTATGCACTAGGCTAAATAGAGAAGTAGATGAAGTGTGATATCTATAGATGATCATAGAGATCATGCAATAGGGAGACAACTGGTAATAGATTTTGGCGAAGGTTTAACTGATGAGGTTAAAGCAACCGACAAGCTTTTGAATAAGAGAGTGTTCCTGCATGTGAGTAGGAATCAGTCAAGTACTCAACAAATATCATAAGAGAGACTAAGTGTGAGAGAGAATAGGGCTGAAGAGTTCAACCAACAATAGTGAGGTAACCGATGGTGACCAAACCAACAGTGAAGAGTTGCAGAAGAGTGCAAAGTAGACAAGCAAATAACTGGTAGAAGATATTACCAGTGGAGAGTAGAAGAGTAGTTGAGAGAAGAGGCAAGTAGAAGAGAGAATTGAATGAGAGAGAACATGTAGAGAAGGAGAAGAGGCTGAACTAATAAGGCTACAATAGGAGATAAGGTTGCAGTAGTGAGAGGGTGAGGTAGAGATCCGACAGTGAACTGGACAAGAGATCTAGCAAAAAGATTTGCAGATGTGTTACAAAATCCATTTGTAACAAGGTTATTAATTTGTAAATGATTATGCTTTGTATTCACTAAGTTATAGCTCGGTGCAGGGGTTGTAGTTCCTTGGGTTGGTGCCCTAAATCAAGGGTTGTAGCTCCTTGGGTTGGTGCCCTAAAATCAGGGTTTAGTGCTCCTTGGGTTGGTGCCATAAACATTATAATCAAAGATTCATTATGAGTCTAGATTGTAGCTGGAATCTCCAACAACATTTCGCACTGAGGTTTGTCCCATCTTGGGTTTTCCTTGTATGTGTTGGTGTTATGTGATGTCCCTTTATGTGTGAATGCATATGTGATTAGTCTCTCGACTAACCAGTAAGTCTGCATTGAGTTAGATCTAATAACCAGTATACACACATAGGTTAGTTAAAGGGAAAATATTGAGAACCACTGATTCACACCCCTCTCAGTGGCGCATTGTGTCTAACAATTGGTATTAGAGCCTAGGTTCCCAGTCAGATGAGCTTTGTCCATCTTGGGTAGATTGTGGCTTAAGGACACAATGGTTTGTTTAGTCTCAATCCCAGCTCCGATGTTTAATGGGTCTAACTATTCCATTTGGAGTTGTAGAGTGGAAGTTCACTTATCCTCTCTAGGGTATGATGTCTAGAGGTCTATTGTAAATGGCTGCCCTAGTAAAGTTTGTCCTCCCACCGATTCAGATGTAGAAATAAGAAACGCTTACAATGAAGCAACAGTGAAGGCTATACTCTGTGGGTTAACAGATGATGTATCTTCATAGGTGGACAGATGCAGATCAGAAAAAAGCTTATGGGAGAGATTTAAGAAGCTCTATAAAAATGAGTCCACTACTATAGAACTAGCTTGTGTTGATAGGATGAGAAATGCACCTCATGTATCTATAGATGATGAAAAAAGATCTGCTAGCAGTCACAAAATTGATGAAGAAGGAACCCACCTCTTCATGGCTCAAGAATCAAAGGATGAGAGGCACACATCTGAGAATGATCATGCAAATCACTCCTATTGACAAGATGTGTTTGGCAGTGATATTGAAGGTGAAGAAGAAGAGGAAGAAGAAGTTGATTTTAAAGAAGATCTTGTAAGTGCACCCGAAGGACTTAGTAGAGTGAGGAATGAGTACAAGCTATTCAAGAATGCTACTATTGTGGAGCAGAACCAGTTGGTCATATGCCTTGAATAATTTAAGAAGTGCGTCTTAGAGTTAAAGACTCAAGAAGAAGACACCAAGGAGTGTCTGTGTAAAGATCTAGCATTTGAGCTAGAGGTAAAAGACAAAGAATATTAGCAGTTGCTTGGAGAAATGGAGGTTATCTGAAATGACCTTGAGAAATGTCAGGATGAGCTCAAGGTAAGAATCTGATTTGATGGCAGTAGTGATGCCTTGGACAAAATGTTGAAAAAGAAAAAGCATGTCAAGGACACTGAAGGATTATGAAGTGGTGCCAATAAATGCTCCACTACAAAGAATGCCCCCCACAATGACATTCTATTTGTCTCCTTAAATGGAGAAAACAAGGGACAAACCTTCATAGTTAGAAATACTCCCCGGAAGAAGGTTGACCTAACCACAACTAGTGAAGACTTGCAGACAAGAATGAAGATCGGTGCTGCAAGAAGGAGGAACACTGCAGATCCCAAAGGAAAAGGGAAGATGGGAGGAGATAACTTCACTAGAAGTAGGAACATGAGAAGACAAGGAACTGCTACCACCCACAAGACAAAGCAAGTGTGGGAGAAGAAGAGATTAGGTGGAAGAGATGCTAAGAATGGACAACCTAGAATCCATCCTCAGAGAAGGAGAAATGGAGATGCCAGACCGGTAAGATCTCCCCATGCATGGCAAAATAAATGTGTAAGTCATATACCATTCTTTACTAGTTATTGATTTGCATGTGATGGTCATGGCCATAGGGTAGAAGAATGTAGAAAGAGATCTACAAGGAATAATCTAGGATCTCATAGATATCATGCATATGAGAAAAATGTATCGAGGAGTAGATACATGCATATCCCCTCTCTCGGTTATGCAAATAATGCTTGCTATAATTGCAATAGGATTGGCCATAGAGAGTTTGAATGCAGGAAGAGGAACTTGCAATCATATGGAGGTTGGTATAGCAACTATGCTCTATAGAGAAGTGGATACAGAGCATACAAAAGTTAGAGGCCTGCATGGAACCAAAGGAGAAATGTCCCTACAGGATCAAGAGGTCCATCAGTTTTGGTTGCCATTCATAGAAACATGACCAGAAGAAGATGGTCAAACCGGTATGTTAAGAGAATCCCCAATCATGAAGTTGGGGTGGATGTTGTGTGCTACTATAGAACTACTTCTGGTTGTGATGTAGAGTCTGGAAATGAAAGGACCCATTAGCAAAAGAAAGTAAGACCTGTTCCCAAGTTTGAAAAATGTGAAGAAGAATGAGTCTAAGCAGGTATAGAGGAAGAAGAAAGAGGATGCAACCATGGACCAGAACTGTGCATTCAATGCAAAGGTGGTATCTCCTAAGGCTTAAGGGAGATGGAGGAATTTAGGGGGAGTAGTATATTGAACTTATCATTCAACCCTCAATGAGGGACACATGGAAGAACAAGATACTACTAGTATGAAGGATGGAAATGAGAAGATAAGTGTGTGTAGTGGAGACCTTTCCTACACACCTACATATCAGAGTTGAATCACTACTGTTGTGTCAATGTATGATAAGATTAACAACTAGAATTAGATGCACAGTGACCCAAAACGTCAGGAGTTACAGGAAGGTTCTTCGGTAGTAATGATGGACCGGTACAAGAAACCGGTATGTGCAAGATGTTACCGACATGAATGCTAACAGGGAATTGCAAGTTATATAAGAAAATGAGGTTGGATATCATTGCATTAGCCCTAGTAACATGGACTGGGAAGCTATGTCTCAGGTGTTGTTGATGAAGACCTGAATGACATATGTTGGCCCCATTGTTGATCATTCAAGAATAAATGTTTTTGGGCTAACTGGTTTGATTCATGGCATGATGATGACATTGTATGGCATTATGAAGATCTTGGATCATGTCATAGGCTTTGGTTGATATGATGGAGTTGAAGGATCATCAAATGATCACGTATGCATAACTCAACCAATATATATAGTTGATTAGAGCTCCGGTTTTGGACCTGACCGACAGTGTGGACCTGAGATGTATGACTCGAGGGGAGTTGAAAAACCATACTTTCTAATTTATATCAAACTTACTGGACACATAGGGTGTGCAAGTGTCTATGGATGTACTAGTGTGATGGTGTCTTTGGAAGTGTCCGAGGTTGTGAGATATTTAATGCCTATTCAATTAAAATCATAATTGGATCATTAGAAGTGTTGTCTGAAAAGAGGGAATTTTACCTACACAAGTGACAATACAGTTGGTATCGGAGAAGATACAATTGGTATCAGTGTCAGCTTCAACACTTGATATCAGCTAATTGGGGTTAGAATAACGTCTGCATATCAAAGGGGAGATGATGCACTTTGACTAATAGGTAAGTTTTGTTCAGTGACACATGTGCCTTCAATTGGTCTCAGACTTGTATATACACTTTGTTGCTGAGCAATTGGTGTTAGCTAATGGTTAAGTCATCCATCTCAAGAGTTGTAACTTGATAAATTGTACCAATTGGTATCAAAAGAGGAGATGCATCTGGTAAAGAAAAAGGAGAGAAATATTTATGTCAATGCCCAATAGATACAAGGAGGAGTGAAAACCCTGAAAGTTCCCTTTTCCATTGTTGTCAAAGGGGGAGAAAGATTATGTAGTATACTACATACTACATGTGTGAGAGTTGGATCACACAAAGGGGGAGAGAGATTATGTAGTATGTCAGATACTACATGTGTTGACATCAATGCCAAAGGGGGATATTTTTGGCATTGTGTTGTCATTGATGTCAACCAGTATAGGCAGGATATTGGTATCAGAGATGTATGTGAGCTGCACTATCATGAATGCATATAGAATGAGATATCTTTGATATCACCTTGTATTGCAGTGCACCAATAAGGTAACAAAGAGAATGTCATTTAGTAGAATGACCTTTGGAGTCAGCGGTATACAAGTTAGTGTTTGGCTTGTGTGGAAGAGATGGGTAGGTTACCGGTACAGTCTATCACCAGTAAGGAGAATATGTCAATTGCTAAGTGATGTGTTGACATGGAGAAGATAAATCAACCAAGCGAGTATTTTCCAATTGGCAAACTTATGACCAGTGTACAAGAAGGATGAGCAAGATGTTGAGTCATTGTTTGTGATAAAGAGGCAGAATATTACCTAAATAACATTAACACTAGAGGAGAAGGATGTATAGGTCACTGATATGTTGTGTGGATGCAAAACAACATGACTCCCATCAGATAGAGATGCAGTCACCATGTGAAGAGATGACTAACAATGAATGTACCCACACCAGAACATGAGTGCATTGCAGGAAGAAAATGACAAGGACTCACTCCCGCCAGTAAGTGGAGCTTATCTCCTATTATGCAAAGTATGCATCTTAATTCTTTGAGATAAGGAAGAAGAGGTAAAGGCATATGTTTGAAGGATGACACTAGATCTACTAGTAAATCAAAGGGATGCCTCAAGTGCATGAAATCAGGGACATGCATTGGACCAACATAGCAGGCATGATAAGCCATCGAGACAGAAAAAGAAGAGCAAAGAAGTGATGGGTTTGTCACCTTGACAAATTGGCTGAGATAATGTCTGGTCTGATGATGAAGAGGGCAAAGTGGTGTAGTTGCAAAGAGAGAGTGCGACTAGTAAGCAGATGCCTTAGATGAAATCAGTTGAAGGTTGATGACATGGTGTGATCGGGATGGCTACCAGTGAGCATGAGAGCTGATAAGGAAGCAAAGAGGCCAAGTGATGTGCTCCTACCTGATGAGAATGTGCATGCTATGGATAGGTATGTCTAGCGACCAGTTAAGGTGTTCCACC
Source organism: Cryptomeria japonica (assembly GCF_030272615.1). NCBI lineage: Eukaryota > Viridiplantae > Streptophyta > Pinopsida > Cupressales > Cupressaceae > Cryptomeria > Cryptomeria japonica. Next base: position 146,106,429 of record NC_081406.1, read on the forward strand.
GATAGATCAACAAAGTGAAAACATGATGGTTGACCGGTAAAGTGTGACATACCAGCAAGGTTAGATAACTGACATAAAAGAAGGATAGGTTGAGTGTTTGGTCGATGATCCTATCTAAATCAACATAGAGGTCCAAACAAAGGTGGATGTCAACAAAGGTGCCACATGGAGTCAAGATGGTGAACATGCATGCAAAGGTAGATGGAGTGTACACCGACAAGGTTATTACAGAGTTGGTCAAAATTAATTGTAGACCCCGTAAATCATGAGATGTGTTGCCAATGCATTGCACGACTCGAGGAAGGTCAAATAGAGGTGATCGATGGGATGCATCGATCGACGCAGAGTGTCTAGGTGCAGAATGAGGTTGGTGATGAAATCCACAAAACCATTTATGGTGATTGATCTTGTGTCTCGTTGACTAATTGTCCGTGTTTTATAAGTTTAGAAAATGTGTATTGGAAGGCATGTTAATGGCAGTGATGTGCAGATAGTTGTCTTGGAGCTCAGATCAAATGAGATCTGATTGGATTCGATGTGCCTTGTGATCAGTGGGAGAAACCCTAAGGCACCAAGTTTGAATGTTTCTTTTGGCAGTAAAGTCTGAATACAAATGTGGGCCAAAGACAGATTTGATGATGCCTTAGAGAGAGATGCTACCAAGTGATTCACTAAGTTGAATAGAGAAGTAGATGAAGTGTGATATCTACAAAGGATCATAGAGATCGAGCAATAGGGAGACAACCGGTAATAGATTTTGGTGAAGGTTTACTTGGTGAGGTTAAAGAAACTAGAAAGTTGTTGAATAAGAGAGTGTTTATGTATGTGAGGAGGAATCAGTCAAGTAATCAATGAATATCAAAAGACAGACAAAGTGTGAGAGAGACTAGGGTTGAAGAGTTCAACCAGCAACAATGAGGTAACAGGTGGTGACCAAACTGATAGTGAAGAGTTGTAGAAGAGTGCTGAGTAGACAGGCAAAGAACCAACAAAAGATAGTACCGGTGGAGAGAAGTAGAGTAGTTGAGAGAAGAGGAAACTAGAAGAGAGAATCAACAAAGAGAGAATAGACAGAAAAGGAGAAGAGGCTAAACTGATAAGGCTGCAATAGGAGATAAGGTTGTAGAAATGAGAGGGTGAGGTAGATAATCGACAGTGAACTGGACAAGAGATCTAGTAGAAATATTTGCAGATCATGTGTTACAAAATCCATTTATAACAAGGTTATTAATTTGTAAATGATTATGCTTTGTATTCATTGAGTCGTAGCTCAGTGTAGGGGTTGTAGTTCCTTGGGTTGGTGCCCTGAATTAGGGGTTGTAGCTCCTTGGGTTGGTGCCCTAAATCAGGGGTTGGTGCACCTTAGGTCGGTGCCCTAAAATCAGGGGTTGGTTCTCCTTGGGTTGGTGCCCTAAACACTGTAATGAGATATTCATTATGAGACTAGATTGGAGCCTTAGTCCACAATAACATTTCTCACCGAGGTTTTTACCATCTTGGGTTTTCCTCGCATATGCTGGTGTTATGTGATGTCCCTTTATGTGTGAATGCATCTATGATTAGTCTACCCACTAACCGGTAAGTTTGCATTGAGTTATATTTGATAACCAATATACACACATAGGTTAGTTAAAGAGAAAAGATTGAGAACCACTGATTCACCCCCCTCTTAGTGGTCCATTGTGTCTAACATTGTCTAGCAGTTCTCAATTTATGGACCAGTTTGAACCTTAATGGCTAGATGGTGTTTCGTTATCTTGTGGAGCATTTTCTTGACTTGTGGAGATGATTGGTACTTCATACGATGTTCCTATATGCTTGGCCGACCTTCCTTTTGGTCTGCATTTTATTTTAGTTCTTTTTTGAAGGTTTTTCTTCTTGCTTAGGACCGACCTGTTTGCATGTTAAACTTTCCCACCTTGGGGATTATAATCCTTCTTTGGCCGACCTGGATATGTTTTGGATGCTATATATTGATGGATTAGATCATAGATGGGATTTAGGGGGTAGTGGATGATGATCAAATAGATATGGATTGAGTTTGAACATCTCTTTGCTTCCAAATTGAATGTGTATCCTGAATCAGGTCCATTAGTCTACTTGAAGCCCACATGTTGCCATGCAGTTGTATTTAAATTCATGATATAATTGAAATCCTATTTGGAATTCTCTCTATTCTGTGTTATTGTTTTCGTTGTGTTAATCTTGTTGCACAGTCCAGATAGTTCTCCTTTGAGGACCCTCCTATCGTGGCTGCATCAGTTGGTATTAGAGTGAAGGTTCTTCATCTGAGAAGATTGTGCCTTGTTGAAACTTTTTGTAGGGTGGAAGATTGTAGATCTGACTTGTAGCTGTAGAGGACTTGTCTAAATGACACAAAGAGGAAATGTTAGAGGTGAAGCATGGAGAGATGAAAATCTGGCAGTGATGGATATATTGCGACATGATTGGAAGCTATTTTAACAACCCAGAGAAGAGGTCTACATATTGATGATGTGAGTGATGATGAACAAGAGAAGAATGTTTAACTGAAAGATGAAGGTCAACTGAAACTCAAGAAAGGAGATGAAAGGTTACTGAGAGATCTAGCTCCTGTAAGTAACAAAATGCATTTTAATCCACCGAAATATATTGGTAATTTGGATTTAGATGAATTGATAGATTAGATCACAGAGATGGAGAAATATTTTGATTTTGAAAACACAAGTGAAGATAAGAAGGTGAAGTATGCTTGCACAAAGTTGAAAGGACATGCATCGCTATGGTGGGAACATTTTACAGACGGATAGACAAAGAAGAGGCAAGGAGAAAATTAAATCTTGGGATAGGATGGTGAGTAAGTTTAAAGTGAAGTTCTTACCTACAGATTATCAAGTGCATCTATTTTAGAAGTTGCAAAACCTGAGGCAGAAGGAGTCTAGTGTGAGAGAGTATACCAAAGAATTCTACAAGTTGAACATCAGATCCAGATATTGCCAAGGATGAGGTTGAACAGATTTCAAGGTATATCAATGGATTGTGGATGTCTATATAGGAGGAGATTAGTTTAATCAAGTTGTAGAGTGTGAAAGAGGCTTATCAATATGCCTTGAAGGCCGAGGAAAATTTGAACACAAGATATGATCAGAGACAAAGAGGAAGAGGAGGAAGATTTCAAAGAGGTAGAACATTTATCGGAAGTGGAAGATCTTTTGCAGAGCAGAACAAAGGCAAGGTAGAAGGAAAAGATGATAATTCACACCAGAGAGATGATATGAACTTTTACTAGAATGATGGACAAAGTTGCTACCGAAATGAGGGTTATAAGAGAGATGAAAAGAGGAATTTTGGAGGAACTTGCTTTAAGAGTAGAGAAGGACACCATGATTTTGAGTGTAAACAAGGTAATTCAAATAGGAGGACAAAGAACAGTGGAAGAACTACTTTTGCTGAGGAGCCTACCGGATCCCTGAATAAACTTGAAGATGGAGAAGCTTTGATGATAAGGAGAACCCTATGTCATAATGAAATAGATTAGGAATCATTGGAGAGGAAGAATTTGTTTTGGATGAGGTGTAAGGTTGAAGGTAAGTGTTGCAAAGTCATAATTGATAGTGGTAGTTCAGATAATTTAGCCTGGGAGGAGTTGGTGAACAAGTTGAAGTTACAAAGGTTAAAACACCCTAAACCCTACCAAATAGGATGGATTCAGGACAATCATAAGGTACAGGCGAGTGAACAATGTTTGGTAAAATTGAAGATTGGATCCTACTATGATGAAGTTCTATGTGATATTATGCCTATGGATGTATGTCATATCCTATTAGGAAGAGCATGGTAGTATGATAGACAAGCATTGGATGATGGGAGAAAGAACATATATACTATTGTTGCAAATGGGATGAAACAAACTTTGTTTCCTTGGGAGGAGACTGTTACGAGTGAGATTTGTACAAATGTCAGAATTTGTTTAGTTGATGGGTTGAAATTATTGGATGGTTTGAGTGAAAATATGTGCAATGCCTTAATCCCTAAGAAGTGTGATTTGAAACCAGAAGAGAGACAACCGAAGGAGACAAAGGAGTTGCTGACACAATATGAAGACACAATTTCAGACAATGTACAACCTATGAGGAGTATCAGTCATTGTATGGATTTGATCCTTGGAGTTAGTTTGCCTAATAAAGCTGCACATCAAATGACACCAATAGAAAATAAAGAATTTAATAGACAAGTACATGAGTTGTTGAGGAAAGGTTTGTTTAGAGAAAGCTTGAGACCTTGTGCAGTTCCTGTTGTGTTAGCACCTAAGAAGGATGGAGAGTGGATAATGTGCACATACTCTAGAGCCATAAAATAGATCATAGTGAAGTGCATGTTTCCTTTGCCTAGGATGGATGACATGATGGACTATTTGAGTGGAGCCATATATTTAACAAAGATAGATTTGAAGAGTGGATATCATCATATCAGGATCAAAGGAGGAGATGAGTGGAAGACTGCATTCAAGATAAATGAAGGACTATATGAGTGGTTGGTGATGCCTTTTGGACTGACTAATGCACCAAGTACTTTCATGAGGTTGATGGAAAAGGTATTGAAGAATTTATTGGGTAAGTTTGTGATTATGTATTTGGATGATATTTTGATTTTTCAGTATGACAAAAGAGGAGAATTTGTTACATTTGAGACAAGTTTTGCAGAGCTTAAGAGAATAGAAATTGTTGATAAACCTTAAGAAGTGTAGTTTCATGAAGGAAGAACTAGTATATTTGGGATTTGCGGATGGATTGAAGATGGACCCTAAGAAAGTAAGAGCAATTATTGAATGGCCTACACCAGAAATGATTGGAGAGGTAAGATCATTTCATGGATTGGCTAGTTTCTACCAAAAGTTCATTAGAAATTTTAGTTCAATTTGCAGCCCTATGACTAAGACAATGAGAGGAGACTGGAAGGATTTTAGATGGACATTTGGAGAAAAAAAAAGTTTTGAGTTGTTGAAGTTGAAGGCGATTGAACAACTTGTGTTAGCCCTACTAGATTTCTGTAAAGTATTTCAAGTAGACTGTGATGCAAGTGGGAATGCAATTGGAGCAGTATTGAGTCAAGAAAGAAAGTATGTTGCCTATTTCAGTGAGAAGTTGAATGATGGAAGGAGAAGATATTTAGTGTATGGTTGGGTGTTCTATGCCATAATTCAAGCCTTGTAGTATATAGATCATCAAGCATTGTAGTATCTGAATAGTCAAGGTAAGTTGAACCAAAGACACATGAGATGGGTTGAGTTCATGCTGAGCTATAATTTTGTTTTGAAGCATAGGAGTGGAAAGTAAAATAGAGTTGTTGATGCCTTGAGTAGGAGAAGAAATTTATTGACCAAAATGAGAATTGAAGTGTTGGGGTTTGATGAGTTGAAGACAATGTATCAGGAAGACCTTGATTTTGTTGAACCTTGGAAAGCTTGTAAAGAGCCTGTTGTGATGGATTAAAGAAAATGATTGGATTATTTCATTCAAGATGAGATGATGTTTAGAGGAAATCAGTTGTGTGTACCCCAAAGTTCTATGAGAGACAATTTGATAAAGGAGAAGCATAGTGGAGGACTAGTAAGACATTTTGGTATTGACAAGAAACTGGATTTGGTAAGTGAGAATTACTTTTGGGCTCAGATTCATAAGGATGTAAGGAAATTTGTTTAGAGCTGTAGAATTTGTCAAGTTGCAAAATGTGGAAGTCAGAACATAGGATTGTATAAGCCTTTGATAGTACCAAAGAGACCTTGGGAAGACATAAGCATGGATTTCATACTTTGATTGCCTAAGGCATAGAGAGGGAATGATTATATATTTATGGTGGTAGATAGATTCTCTAATATGACACATTTCATACCCTATAAGAAAACAACAAATGCAGTGCATGTAGCAAATCTATTTTTCAAGGAAGTTGTGAGGTTGTGTAGGTTATCTCAAAAGTATTGTTTCAGAATGAGATACTAAGTTTGCTGGTTACTTTTGGAGGACACTTTGGAGGAAGATGAAGACCAAATTTAAGTTCATCTCTACATTTCACCCATAGAAAGATGGACCAATAGAGGTAGTGAATAGGGGTTTAGGAAATTTGTTGAGATGTTTGGTTGGAGATAAACCCAAAGGTTGGGTTTTGATTCTTGCACAAGAAGAATTTGCATACAACAATTCGGTGAACCGGAGTAATGGAAAAACACCATTTGAGATCATTACTAGAATGAATCCTAGAGGTATATCAGAGTTGAGAGACATCAGCCATGAGGATAAAAGAAGTGTTGAAGCAGAGGAGTTTGCAGACCACATGACATTATTACATAATCAGGTGAAACAATATTTGGAAGATATGAACCATAAGTATAAGGAGAAGGCACATGAGAAGCGAAGAAATAAGGAATTTGAAGTTGGAGATGAGGTAATGGTGTATCTAAGGAAGGGAATATTTCTAGTTGGAACATACAACAAGTTGAAGATGAGAAAATTTGGACCTTCTAGGATCTTAAAGAATTTTGATCCGGACAATGCATATGTAGTTGATATAGTGGATACCTTGGGTATATCATCTATTTTCAACATTGTAGATCTATATCAGTATCATGAGGTAGAAATCAGTGATGACTATGGACCACATTTAGAGAGGCAGTTTCCTAAGAAGAAACTACATGAGATTGAGATTTTGGATAACAGAGTTGGTAAGAGAACGCAAAGAAGACAATACAAAGAATATCTTGTGAAGTGGAAGGATAGACCAATGGAAGATTCTTCTTGGATATCTTAGGCTAAGGTAGCCCATCTTGGTTTTCCTCTTGGCCCATTAAAGTGAGGGGCTCACTTTTCAAATAACCCCAGATGTCTAATGCAGGAGCATCCTTGGTTCTTAGCAATCTTACATCAACCCCTCAAAATATTTGCTTTTAGTTTTGTTTAGTTCTATTTTTCACTCCAAATCCCTTTGAGTTGCTCATTTTCTTATGAAGCTAGATTTAGCTTGTAGAAATGTTCTTGTATGTTGATCTTGGATTTCATCTCATTGGGATCTTTCTAGCAGGATTTCACTTCTAGATGGTTTGGCAGTTGTCAATTTCGGACCAGTTTGAACCTTAAAGGCTAGATTGTGTTTCTTTATCTTATGAAGAATTTCCTTGACTTCCAAAGCCAATTGGCACTTCATACAATGTTCCCATATGCTTGTCTGATGTTCCTTTTGGTATTCATTTCATTTGAGTTCTTTTTGGAGGATTTTTTTCTTGCTTAGGGCCGGCCTATTTGCACGTTACACTTTCCCACCTTTGGGATTGTAATCCTTCTTTGGCCAACTTGGATGTGTTCCAGATGCTATTTATTGTTATAGTAGATCCTATATGGGAGTTAGGGGGCAGTAGATGATGATCAGATAGATATAGATCAAATCTAAACATCTCTTTGGTTCCGGATTGAATGTGTATTTTGAATCAGGCATGTTAGCCTACTTGAAGCCCACATGTTGTCAGATACTTGTATTTCAATTCATGATATAATTGAAATCCGATTTGGCATTCTCTCTATTTTGTGTTATTGTTTCCATTGTGCTAATATTGCTGCACAGTGTGGATAGTTCTCCTTTGAGGACCCTCCTATCATGGCTACATCATATCTAGATGTGTTCATCGTCTTATCTATACTTCTTACCTAATCACTAACAATGTATCCAAACAATGCAAACTCAGTCGCTACTATATAAAAAATACCATATCCCTCAGCACCATTAACATACCTCAAGATTTATTTAGCTCCTTGCCAATGTGTCCCCTTTGGTGTCTCCATAGATCTATAAATCAAGCTTACTGCATGCATTATATCAATCCTAGTTAATGATACATACATCAAACCTCCAAACATACTTTTGTATAGAGTTGGATTTAATTTGGTACTGCAATTTATTTTCTTAATTTTAAACACGTGGCTATTAGTTTTGATGCAAGATTGTTATTCTACATTATAAATCTCTTCAAAAAAAAAATTCTATACTTTTCTTGAGAAATAAAAAAGTCATGATCCATTTGTTTTACCTCTATGCATAGGAATGAATTTAGTAGATCTAAGTTTGGTATTTCTAAACCTTTTTTCATGGCTTCTTTGTAATTTCAAATGAAGAATTAATTCCTTTTAAAATTAAATCATATACATATAAGAAAACAATTAAAATCTTACCATAACTTTCATTCATGTAGAGAGTGAGCTTACCATCAATTTTTTTAAATCAATTACTCAACAAAAATTAGTCTATTCTATTTTACTATTCTTGAGGTTCTTGTTTAAGCTCAGAAAGAAATTTATTCAATGTATATGCTCTTTTATTTCTTGTACTTAAACCTCATACTAAGATGTCTATTAATGTACATTTCTTTCTTAAGCGTTCCATTCAAGAAGGAAAAATTTATGTCTATTTGATATATTTTTCACTTGTGCTTGGTTATTTTTTATTATGTTAAGTTGGGAAGGGCCCCAACCCATACACTTTAGCACTTAAAACACCTAGTCAAAAAAATAGGGCTTGGAGAGAAAACCCATTATAATCAAAGAGTTTATCCAAAATAATGCAACAAAATATAATCATAATAGTCTAGAGTGTCTAGAGAGTAGCAAAAAAGAGCAACAAAGCATCTGGAACTAATAATAGCCAAAGAAACCACATGGGCACTAAAATAGATAGTCCCAACTATCTAGAATGTTCTTTAATTCCTACTCCCAATAGAGAAGGTTTATATTCTTCTTTTCCTTTGTCCTTCCATTGTCCATCATAAAATGACTCTTTCTTTTCATCTTCATCTCAATCTTGTTAGCAATTGTCATAACCTACATAACATATTTTTGCATCAGGTAATGGTTTATCTTTATCAAGTTTTGAATACCACCATCCAACTTCCTTATCCATTCGTTGTGCTTCGTTGTTGTTTTTAAGACCACTCACATATTTTCCATCCTTGTAATTATAATATATGTATCATCATAATCTCTTCTAGGCTCTCATTTGTATCCCTTAACTATCATTCCTTCTTTATGTCTTTCATTCTTCCTTCAACATTTCTCTTGGTCTTACAAACCTAATTCACTCTTCGTATGTATGTAAATGAGATCCTAGCATATGGATGAAAACTAGGATCTTAAATATCCATAGCATAACATTGGAAAAAAAAAAGGTTTAGCTAACGTCCTAATAGGAGAGCTAAGCAATTGGGTTTATGTTCCTTTGTTGCAATGGATTTGATATTGTGAAGAGTTTGTGAATGAACTAGGTTGAAAGATAGAAACTGATTAATTTCAGTAATAAAAGTAAATTATAGAACAAAATACCAGCATAGTAAGCCATATCTATAAGGATGACATAGAAAGGAACTTGGATATACAAATTGGAGCTTAAAATTCAAGACTAGTGCATTGGGCACCCCAGTCTCAAGGGTGTCCAAACTAACATAATAGAGAAAAAATGTAGTCATGAGGTTTTGTAGGTTTCTCTCCAAAAAATATAGCCAAAAATTATGAAACATGTGTGTTGGACATCCTAGTCCTTGTGTTTCTACCTATTCAAAATCGAGGAATCTCTACATAGTCTACTCTACACTTTTGTAACACTCTCTATTGTAGGATTTGAATATAGACACATGTAAACATGGAAGAATGGTTGTTCTATATAGGGGCTTGCCTAATAAAACCCCATGTTGGTGTTCCCACCTCCACAATATCTATGATAGATGTAAAAAGAGAGATTATCATTACAAGGACAATAATAGAAATATTGAAATAACAAGATTATACCTTAGGTATGAAATCCTCTCATGGATTTTTACGTAAAGGCACCAAGTAATGCAATTCTCTATAGACAAGTCCTACTTGTGTTGATACAATAAAATGATTAAAAAACATAATCAATATGAAATCAGAATTAAATGTAGTCTTTCATAATTTGATGCTTCTTGAATGCTCTTGATTAAATTGAATTGGAGAATGATTGCCCTTGAAAATTAACTTTATGAATGATAGAATATTTAATTTATATAGGGATCAAAAATTATTTTGATAAAAAGATAACTTAAAATAGTAAAGTACAAAAATCAAGCCCAAAATTCAAAATCTGAAGGCCAACACTTGTATTGACTATAATTTCAAGAAATTTTAGCAAGATTCTGGAGTTGGGCGCCTTAGTCCCACAAAAATAGGGCCTCAAAAAGGGTTTGATGTGTGTTGAGGTTTTTGATATTAGATTTGGTTCTAATTTAAGTATTTGATAATAATTAATTTGTAGGATCAATAACTTAGTTATAGGGTAGGATAAGGACCAAATAGGCTTAAAATGATTTTGAAAAAATCACACTACAGTGGGGGCACAAATAGAGTATGAAATTGTAAAGGGATATAGTTTATTACACTACATTTAGCCCCCACTTTAGTGAGAGTATGAACTTATGCACATATTCATAATAAAGTAGAGAGAGAGAGAGAGAGAGAGAGAGAGAGAGAGAGAGCAGTTGCTAGCAAGACATACTAGGGATATGATGACATTAAGGTGAGGGATGCATAAGGTCCCAAGATTAGGATTGTATCAATCAAGACAAAAGCATCCAAATAAAGATACACATGTATAAAGAAAACAGCTAAAGAAAACAAAGGTTCCAAGTCAACTAGGTAAAGATACCTTGATGCAAAGGTTATCTCAACCATTAATATCAACCTCAAAATGTTATTGCAAAAGAACCAATGGACATCAAGAAAGAGACAAGAGAAAATACCATTAAGAAGAGAGGAGGATCTCTTTTTCAACAAATAAAAAGTTGTGTTATGCTATGGGTCCATAGAAAATTCATGAATTCAATTAGCTAACAAGTTGTGTTATGTCAAGGCTGATTCATGCATTGCAACCAAAAAAAACACTAGCAAGCTACATTATAGTAGGAGACCAATGCCTCAAAAAGAGTAAAACAATATAAGAATGTAATTACTCAAATTTATTTTTACCTATAACTATATTAGATTCCATTCATTAAATCATGTTTAACATTAATTTAATCATATATTATTATATGATGAGCAGGAACAGGTGAGAGAGAAGGAACGACCGAGCTAGGGTCTCAGCAGGCGATGACTCTAGTAAAGGGGAGGAGGATAGAGACATAGATGGATTTGGAGAGGGCCTTTTCTCTTTGGCCTCTGCTTGATTTTCCCCTTGTATGATTTGGAGTGGATTTGGAAGCAGTGTTGGGAGGGCTAGGGCTAGTTGTCGAGGGGAGTGGGGTTCTGTTGTGCGTGTTGGAGCTAAGATTGTTGGCGATGTTGAGTACATTGTTGGTTTTTTTTGCCATTCTATTTTCTCCTTCTTGCTTTTTGGGTGCTGGAAGAAAGGATTTGCATGGTCTTGGGTATGCATCGGTGGGCTTTCAGGATTCTTTGGCTCTGGAAGTGATTTGGCTGCCTTGTCTTGGTGGTTTAGCTCAAGATCTGAGTTAGGCTAGCCCCTATTGTTTCCAATTTTGTTGGTGACTCCCCACAATGCTTTGTAGATCTGGAGATAAATGGCCCAACCTTCTGGGTGTGGGATTCTCATTTTCTTTGGTGGGGCTATGGTGATTTATGCTTTACTTATATTGTATGGGGCCTTCATTCATTGTGAATGGGATGGCTTCATTTGGTTTTTAGTTGTGGCCTATGTGCTAGTTTTGTGTGATGGATTTCCTATGTGGACCCTCTATTCTTTCCTGGTTTTTTCTTTGGTGAGGGTTTCTCCTGCCTCTCTTGGTATGAGTTTGGAGTCTCCTATTGAGGTGGAGACATATTTTGTTGGAGGAGATGGTTGTTCTAGTTCTGAGGCTTTGTTGTTGGGCAGCGGTTGCTCTGGAGTGGGGTATAATTTGATTTGTCTTCTCTTCTTGTAGGACCCTCTCTCTTTTCCCCCTATTGAGGTGGGGTTGACTCTTTAGAGGAGGAGATGGTTATTTTCCTATGAGGGGATCATTTTGTTGGTGTGGACCTTCTTTTCTCTCCTTGCATGTTCTTTTGTGAGGGTTTCCTTTGCTCCTCTCTCCTATGGAGGTGGAGAGGAAGCATGGAGTTTGGGTCAAGAGTGGGTTGTATGGGCAGCTAGTTTTCTCTCCTACTTGTGCTATTGAGGTGGAGAGAAGGTGTGTGGGAGTATTTTAGTTGTTGTTGTTGTTGTTTGTGTTGTTGGTTGGGGGAGCCTGTCAAATCCCTCATGGAATTCTTTTCTTGGGTTGTGGGATCTTTCTAAAACCCATACTTAAGGTTGAGGGAGCTTGGAAAACCCTATGTTTTCTATTTCTTTCAAGGATAGGCTAGATGCTATCAGTTTTCAAGGGCATAGTTTGGCAAATCTGTGGTTTTGGTTAGGATTTGGATTTATGGTGTTTTGTGGCCTGAAGATTTTGTTATAGGTTAAGAGAGCTTGGGAAAACCCTTCATGTTGGTTGAGGGTACCTGAAAAACCCTTGTTCTTTATTTTTTGAGGTCTATGGTTTGTTGACTTAGATCCTCTACTTGGGCCAACCTATTTTGTAATGTTGTTTCCTAGATCTTTGGCTGGTGGTTGACTGGTTGTGGCTGCTTTGTTTATTGTATATTCTTTGTCCAGTTTGGGGGTAGAGGGATTTGGGTGTCTATAAGTCTAGAAGGTTTCAGGTCCTTTCTAAAACCTGTGGTTTGCTGCCAAGTAGTCTAGTCCATTTTTAGATGGCAACTCTTTGATTGTAAGGGTTTTGGGGCCCCTTCAAAACCTTTTTTATCGTAATAAAAAACATTCATTTAATCATAACACTTGCTATAGAAGTATCAATAGATCCATATTGAAAACATAATAATCATCCTTGTTTAATCTAGTATAAGATTATCCACTAAATTAAGGAAGTTTTAATATGAATTTATTATGTATGCAATAGCCATTCACCACTAGGTTTGACTAAGATGAAATTCATCCCCTAAATTAAAAGGACAATCAAGGCTAATGTTGTAATTTAACATACAACCACTAACCATAAAAAATCTCCATCTTCTAAGACAATAATTCAATTTCACATGTTTATTCAGAACTTAATTTTCCCCATTTTAAAATGATATCATTTATATCTATTATAGCAATATAATCTAGGCTCTTATTTGGTAGTTAATTTCAAGTATGTTTATTACATATACATACATAAATACATACATACAACTAATAATAATTCAAGTTTATTATTGTTAAATTTAACAAGACAAAATCATCCATATGCATATTTCTTATATAATAAGAATTTTAATTTCTTATTTTATATCTGTTTTACTTTTAATTCATAGAATTTCTTTTTTAAAAACATGACATTGTCAAAGTTAATTTTAAAATTAAAAAAACATTTATTATTTGTTTGTGGGGGGACATCACCCCACCCCTCACCTCTGTACTGTTGTAGTTTGTTTGCAGGCCTTCGTACCTAACTCTGTAGACACCGCCTCCATACCTAGCCTCCACTCCACCAGGGACCACTGCTCCACACCAACCTGGCCTTCACTCCAACTGGGACCACCACTACCACTCGACCGTTGTTGCTGGTTCCTCCTGCTGGCATCAAACTTTTCCATGCAGCCTCCGCCTATCTACGATAATGCCCCATGGTGTTCTTTTATTCACCAATCTTTATATAGTTAGGTCATGTCAGAGTATATTTGGTAGCCTAGTCACACTCCACGCAAGAAGGCATGTGAGCACCACATCACTGTATGATTGCACAGTAGACAACACAGTTAGCAGGTCACACCTATGCCATGTTAGTGTACAACCACCATGTCATCTGCATAGTCAACAGGTCATGTTAGTATACGATCTCCATGTCATCTACCCAATCAATAGGCCACATCGGTGCCATGTCAACGTATGACTACCATGTCATCTTCCCAGTTAGCCTGCCACATCAGATTTCATATTGTATGGATGAACAATCAACATGTACAGTCAGTGCCATGTCATCATCCATACAGTTAGCAAGAGGGGTGTGACGGTCATACGACCGTCAATTTTAACACACCAAATTGCTGATGTCAACACTGCATCATTACTTTTTGAAAAATTTAGACCCGCTCTCCATCCGAGTTTTTGAATTTGCAGTCCAATTTTGAAAGCTCATAACTCAATCATTTTGAGGCCTTTTTTAGTGCAATATTTTTTTATTTGGGCTAATTTTTCATGCTGTCCATAGTGGTATGGTTATTTTTTGATTTTGGTGGACATATTTTCTAGAATTTCCAATTTCTCACAACTGTACCTATCCAGTCCTCAATTTTTCAACTTCAAAGGCTTTGTTTGAGCTCATACGACCTCCTTTTCAAGTGCTATTTTTTTGAATGTGCATAATTTTTCGTCTACTTTCATGTGGTGCTATCAGTTTTTCACCAAACTGGGTAAAAATTGTACTTTCAAAAAATGGTCTTTTTTGGCCTACTTGGTACTTGTAATTTGCTTGGGTCTTAGTTTAGATCTCTTGCATTATTACTTTGAGTCTCTCTTATGGCCTATTTGAGGGATTCTCAAGTCTTCAAAGTCCAAGGCTTTGGTGGCTAATCAAGGGAATCAAGGGAATCAAGGCAAAGGTTCCAATAAGAAGCAGAAGCAATCTAAGTCAAAGCCATAGCAGGAAAAAGGAGAATCATCCTCCCCATCACAAGGTGATTCTTCATCCTCTTCCAAGAAGGGGAATACACCCAAGAAGGAGAAACCAACTTGTGCTTATTGCAAGAAGTATGGTCATGATGAGAATCATTGCCACACTAAGCAGGTTGATAAGTTGACAAATCTCCTTAAGAAGAACAACATCAATTTACCATTCGCTTACAATAAAAAGGAATCATCTCCTTTCACTCCCATGTAGTCCAAGAGAAAAGGGAAAGTATTTGTGGCTAAAGCAGGTTCTTCACAATAGTGGATACTTGACTCAAGTGCCTTTTGTCACATGGGTTCTACAAAGGAGCAGTTTTATTCATTGGAGCCATCTAAGGTACCTCACATTTACATAGGTGATGATACACAAGTTGAGGTACAAGGGAAATGTTCAATTATCATGGATGAAGGAACATTTAAGAATGTTTTTTTATGTTCCTAACTTGACCACGAACCTTCTCTCTATCTACCAAATCACTCACTATGGGAATGGGAAAAAAGTTGAGTTCACACCTAATTCAATTGTGGTCAAATAACTTGATAATGATGCCTTGGTAGCAGTGGGACAAGTCAATCACAATTCATGATTTTATTCATTCTCCCACTTTGTGCCAAGATATGCTTCTATGGCCTTTCTTACTCATTCAAATTCAGAAAGTAAGCTATGGCATGAGCAGTTTGGTCACCTCAACGACCACTATCTTCAATAGTTGAGCACTAAAGACATGGTCACAAGTCTACCTCAAATCAGTTTTTTAGAGGGTGTATGTTCAGGGTGTTCCATGGGAAAGAATCTTGAAGAGAAGTTTGATAAGGGGAAATATTGGAGAGCTTTTGAATTTCTTCAACTTATTCACAATGATGTTGTCGGTTCATTTCCATCACCTTCATTTGGGAAGGCCTGCTATGTTGTCACCTTCATTGATGACTACTCCCACTTCACTTGGGTCTACTTTCTTGTTCACAAGAGTGAAGTGTTTGACAAATTTATAGCCTTCAAGGCTCATGTGGAGAAGAAATCCGAGAAAGTGGTCAAGATCCTTCGTACAGATAAAGGAAGGGAATATGTGAATGATAGACTTAAGGAGTATTGTACACTTGAGGGTATTGATCTTCAACATTCAGTTGCCTGCACTCCACAATAGAATGGAGTTGCAAAAAGGAAGAATAGAACTCTCAAAGAAATGGCTAGCTGTATGATATATGCATGTTCTCTTGATCCTGCCTTTTGGGAAGAGGCTATCAGTTGTGCCACACACATCCAAAATCGAGGTCCTCACAAACCTTTAAAGGCTATCACTCCTTTTGAGGCTTGAGTTTGTAGGAAACTAGTTGTGAGACATTTCGGAGTCTTTGGGTGTCCAACATGGGCTTGCATTTCTCTATAGAAACACAAGGCATTGGAACCTCATAGTAGGCCTTGGATTTTTGTTGGATATCCCGAGGGTGTTAAGGCATATCGATTGATGGATCTAGAGACACATGAGGTGTTTATTGAGAGGAGTGTTCACTTTAAGGAAAGCTCTCCTATCTTAGCCCCACTTCCTCCTCCACCTTTCTCCATTATGGATAGTGATGAGAGTGATTTAGATGATGAGACTCCTTCAACTCTGACTCGTAGGGTTACACCTCTACAAGGTCCACTTGTAGTTGACACGCCTCATCCTCCACCTCCACTTAGACCTTGTTGGGCTCGATAGACACTTGAGTTAGTGGGTTCTCTTGTTCGGGATCCTTAGATACATGGAGAACTCGATCACAAAATTAGGAGCTTCCACATGCATATATTGATATCACTTCGGATCCACAAACATTTCAGGAAGCATAAGGGTTTCCCGAGTGGGACCAAGCTATGGAAGAAGAGTATAGTTCCTTGATGAGGAACAACACTTAGGAGTTAGTCCCTCTCCCTAAGGGGAGAAAGATGGTTCGATGTAAGTGGATCTATGGGACCAAGTTTGCAGTGGATGGTAGTGTGGATAAGTATAAGGCTTGAATTGTTGTGAAAGGTTTCTCACAGGTTTTAGGTGTTGACTATACTAAGACCTTTGCGCCTGTAGCCAAGATGAACTCTATTTGCTCAAACACTGTTTATTACTAGAGCTCATGGTTGGGTTGTACATCAGATGGATGTGAAGAGTTCTTTTCTTCATGGGGATCTTGATGAGGAGATTTAAATGTAGTAGCCGTAGGGTTTCATCTGGGATTATTCATTGGTGTGTCGATTGAGGAAATCTATCCAGGGCCTTAAGAAGGCACCTAGGGCTTGGTATGCCAAGATGGATTCATTTCTTCTTTCAATAGGGTTCACTAGGTGTCATTTCGATCTGAATGTTTACATTTTGCAATAGGATGACTCACACTTGATACTTGTGCTCTATATTGATGACTTGTTCATTATAGGGAGAACCTCATCCATCATTACCAATGTCAAATCTGCTTTACATGACAGATTTGCTATGGCTAACTTGGGTCTTTTGCACTAATTTCTCGAGATAGAGATTTCAGTCACCTTCCAAGTTTACACTTTCATAGCCCAAGTATGCTCTTGATCTTCTTGCACGCTTCCACATGGATGATTGTAAGCCTGCATCAACTCCCTTTCTTTTAGGAGTTAAGCTTGAGGCTAAGTGTTCCACTCCACTTGTTTATGACACATTGTATCATCAACTTGTGGGTAGTCTCATCTACTTGACTCACACATGCCCTGACAGTTCATTTGTTGTTGGCATGGTTTCACACTTTATACAGGAACCACATGAGCTTCATTGGAAAGTCACCAAACACATCTTACACTACATATCGAGTACACATCATTATGGGATTCAATATGTAGCAAGCACAAGACTTTTCTTGGCTGGTTACTGATGCAGAGATCTTGTGCCTAGCTCTCCAATTCACCCTTACTCACCCCAACTCCTCAACTCACCCTTCTACTCAAGCTCCTCCAAGGTAGCTTGTTAGGGTACACTCCTTAGACCTCCAAGGCCTAAAATATATTGGATTGCCTCCTAGGTATAGCCTCTTGAGGTTTCTTTTTTTTTTTGACCCAAATCTCTTATTTTGAGATGGTCTCCTACTAGTTTCCCAAAACTCCAGCTAGGCTCCAACTAGGCTCTAAAGACCTCTGCCAAGGATCTTCACTCTAACTATGTTTAAAGTTTGTGGTTATGTTTTTTAGGTATTTTCAAGGTCATTTTATTCATTATAAAGTTCTGCACCTTCCTCCCAAGCCCTAGGCTTTCAACTTGCTTCTACCGGTTGCTATTAGGCCTAAATGACTAGCCTTTTTGGGACTATTTTTTGGTCTTTTCCCCCAAACTTTCCTAACAAACCCTAGATATTTTTACATATTCAGATACCCATTTGGAAGTTAAACAATATCACAAATTTTCCCATCTGGGTTTGTTGTACAACTAGGGTAACTCAAAAAGAGCTATTTTTAAGGGGTTTAGGGCTTCTAGGCAGTTTTGGAAGATGTGCTCCAAACTTTTCACCAGTCAAAATATACAACTAGAAAAATCTTGGATAATTTTGGTACACCCATATACCTTTCCAAAACACTATGGTTTGCTAAGGTATCAGTTCTCCATGGCTCTGAAAAATGAGCAATCTCTGCTGCCCCCACACACTAGCTACAAGCTTGTGTGTTGTTCATCTCACCCATTCTCCTCCTTGTGGCCTGAAAAAACACAAAACACCTACTCTAAAAATATTTATAGAGCATACCCAAGCCATCCAATGTATTGCAACTTGTGCCATTCATGGATGCTCAGTTAAAATGCATTTTACAATCAAAACCCCAAATTTCAAGGGTTTGTGAGCAACTATTACAAAAATAGTGATAACTTTTGATTCAAAGCACTTCAGACCTTCATATTATACTTTTTGGAAAGGTAAAACAACTTTCTAACTTCCTATGCTACTATGAGCACCATACCAAACCGTACAGGTTATACAAAATCAGAAATTCAAAGCAAAAATAGTCTAAATGTGAGAGAAAGCATAGGAAACCCTTGTCAAATAAATTGAATGCAAACCAAAAGTTGATTAACCATGTATTGGAGATTTTTAGAAGGTTTTATACACAATTTCAATTTGGTTCCAACCAACTTCCAACACCATTTCCTCATGGACAACTTTTGCCTAAAAATGCAAAAGTTGTCATGACAGTTTTGACAACTTTTACCTATTAGTGCAAAAACACATTGCAAGACTCTCAAGGCCATAAAAATCACTCAAATGGCATCCTAAAATGGATTTAAACCATTTCCAAACACTCTAGAAAGTTTCCAGGCATCCACCTAGTATAAACCAAAAATTGACATTTTGACAACATTTCAGGATAATGATAATTTTGGATCCCGGGCACAACAAAAGTGTGGACAACCAAACTATGGCTTCAAAAAGAATCATAGAATTTCTTCCACCTTATTAGAACATAAAATAACTTGAAATCAGACAAAAATTCTAAAATGCAAGAAAAGACAACTTTGAGCTAGGTGCTCTGCACCATACTCCCCTAGGGCAAGGAACTCAAGTCCCTCAAGTTATCAGGTCTACTAGTTGCACTCCATGATGAATTATGTCAGCTTTTGACATCCACATAGCCTCTGAATTAGGTAGACCTGCCCACTTCACAAGATAATGTTTGTAGATGCCCGTTCTTGTCTTCTTGATCACCTTGGTATCCAAGATGCTTTCCAACTGAACTGGTTGACTAACTGGTAAATCCTTCACCCAATCCTCTTAATATTGCAATGTGGTATCCATCCGAGAGCTTTGAGATTCTCCTTTATAGGGATACAAGTCACAAACATTGAAAATAGGAGATATGGCCAAAGAAGGAGGTAGTTCAACCTCATAGGCATTTTGGCCAAACTTATGCACAATCTTGAGTGGCCCAATATTCTTCATCATCAACTTGGTTGGCTATCCTTTTGGAAGTATTTCCTTTCTGAGATAAGCCAAAACTAAGTCTCCAACCTTAAATTGCAAGTTCCTCCTTGATTGATCAGCCTATTCCTTATATTTTTCTGATTTTTGTTGCAAGGACTGCCGTACTTTGTCATGAATTTCCTTAATACCTTCAGCAAAACTCTATCCTTGAGCACTCTTGTGGGTCATTGTACTGATATCACTAAGTTCTAAGACACCTCTAGGATGCATTCCATAAACAATTTCAAAAGGACTTTTGTCTGTGCTCCGGTTGAATGAATCATTGTATGCATACTCTGCTTGGCTGATCACCAAGTCCCAAGTCTAACCATGCTGCTTAGTGAGACACCTTAGGAGATTACCCAAGGACCTATTGACCACCTCAGTATGACCATCATAATGCTAACTGGAAGTCCATGGATTCTTACTATTTCCTTGAAGAAAAGACCTACAATATAGGTGGCATCATTGGTACTCTTACAAGGGATGAAGTGAGCCATTTTTCTAAACCTATCTACCACCACATAAACACTATCAAATCCTCTTGGTGTTCTTGGTAAACCCAACACAAAGTCCATGCTCAAACATTCCCAAGGCCTTTGGGGTATGACTAAGGGCTGATATAAACCTGCATTACTTGCTGATCCTTTTGCTCTCTGACATATGACACATTGTTCAACAAATCTCCTTACTTCTGATTGCAACTTGGGCCAATGGTAGAACCGACTAACCTGCTCCATTGTTTTATCATTGCCAAAATGACCTCCTAGACTCCCTTGATGTTTCTCTTGAATGATGTTTTGTCTCATAGAGCACTGGGGTATACAAAGGAGATGTACTTTAAACAACAAAACTTCCTGTATCATATACTCTGAGTAGGAAACATGAGAAGTGTTAGAAAAATCAGAACATGTAGCATATATATCAGCAAAATCTTTGTCTTCTTTGTAGAGGTCTCTCAACTCCTCCAACCCCACACTGTGCAATTTAATCTCTTGTATGGTCATGACTCTCCTACTGAGTGCATAAACAACTTTATTTGAGGTTCCCTTCTTATGCTTGATAGTGAAGGTTTAAGATTGTAGGTATTCTACCCACTTGAGGTGCTTCTGATTCAACTTCTCTTGTCCATTGAGAAAACTAAGGGCATGGTTGTCAGTATAGACCACAAACTCTTTGGGCAGCAAGTAATGACACCAATTCTTCAAGGCTTGCACCATGACATACAACTCCAAGTCATACACAGAGTACTTTTGTTTTGATTCATTCAACTTCTCAGAGAAAAAGGCTATGGGAAGACCCTCTTGACTCAAAACAACCCCTATTGCTCTCTGACTAGCATCACACTCAACTGTAAATAACTGATTGAAATCAAGTAACCTAAGGGTAGGTAACTCAGCTATCTTCTTTTTCAACAACTCAAATCCCTTTTGGGCCTCCTCTGTCCACCTAAACTAACACTTGACTCCCCCTTTGTTAGTATTGAGCACAAGAGCACACACATGACTAAACTTTCTTACAAACTTCCTATAAAAGGATGCTAACCCATGAAAACTCCTAACATCATTGATATTATTAGGTGTAGGCCAACTAAGGATTGCCTCAACCTTACTAGGATCCATTTTTAGACAACCTTGTGAAATGACAAAACCAAGATATACAAGTTAAGTCTTGAGAAACTCACACTTTTCAAGGTTGACTTTGAGTTGTGCCTTTTTTAGCTTCTTCAAGACCATCTCCACATCCTTGAGATGTTCTTGTTTGGACCTGCTAAAGATTAGAATGTCATCAAGATATACAATCACAAATTTACTATGAACTCAGGCAAGACTTCATTCATGAGCCTTTGAAAGGTGCTAGGTGCATTGGTAAGGCCAAATGTCATGACCAACCACTCATAGAGGCCGACATTGGTCCTAAAGGTTGTCTTCCATTCATCCCCTAGTCTGATTCTTATCTAATGATAACTTGATTTTAAATCCACCTTTATGAAGTAGCTTGCACCCCCAAGATTGTCCAACAAGTCTTCTATCCTTGGCATAGGAAACCGGTACCTTATAGTGATCTTATTCATTGCTCTAGAATCTGTACACATTCTCCATTTTCTCCCTTTCTTGGGTGCTAAGACAGTAGGTACATCACATGGACTCAAACTCTTTTTGATGAATCCTTTGTCCAAGAGCTCCTGCACTTGTTTGGCAATTTCTTTATTTTGACTAGGTGTCACTTTGTAGGCGGCCTTGTTAGGTAAACTTTCCCCTAGAATTAGATCTATTTGGTGATTTACATCCCTCATTGGTGGCAAAGAATTAGGTAGATATTCTCCTATTACTTCTGCATATTGTTTGAGTAGACCCTTCACCTCTTGTGGCACTTCTTCCATTGGATCTGCCTTACCTTCTTCACTAGGTTTG
Source organism: Cryptomeria japonica (assembly GCF_030272615.1). Lineage (NCBI taxonomy): Eukaryota > Viridiplantae > Streptophyta > Pinopsida > Cupressales > Cupressaceae > Cryptomeria > Cryptomeria japonica. Next base: position 146,128,460 of record NC_081406.1, read on the forward strand.
AGCATAATAGCATATCCTTGATCTCCTTCTTGTTTTATCACCTTAAGAAACTCTTTCCCACTCATCATCATCACACTTGATCCCACTTTTTTTTCCTCTTTTGGATCAGGTAATGGATCCATTTCATACCTCTTACCATTCTTGATAATGATATAGCTACTCTTTTCTCCATCATGCTGAGCCTTTACATCAAATTGCCATGGACGTCCCAACAACAAATGGCAAGCATCCATAGGTAATATATCACATAAAATCTTGTCCTTATACTCACTAATTTCATAGTCTACCCATGCTTGCTCATCAACTAAGACATGTTGGCCCCGGTTGAGCCATGACACCTTGTAGGGAGTGAGATGTGGCAGCCTCTTTAACTTGAGTTTATCCACCATTTTAGTTGAAACTATATTCTCAGTTGAACTTGAGTCTACAATCACTTTGCAAATCTTTCCTTGAGACTTACAAGTTGTTCTAAGCAAACTCTTCCTTTGTGGTGGCTCTTGAGCTTGAGGAATCTTCAACAAAGACCTTCTTAGCATTAAACTTTCACCATCAGTCACTAGGCCTACCTTGCTGAGAGGGGAAGACACACTTTGATTGTCTTCTTCTTGCACTAATTGTGTTCTTCTCTCACCCATGTATGAGTGTGAAGAGCTGGTTGCTTTCTCTGGACACCTTCCTATTGTGTGGCCAACTTGATTACAATTGTAACATCTACCAGTGAAAACTGAATTTCCTTTGCCTGAGCTTCCAAATCTGCCCCTAGAATTGTTTCTTCCTCTGAAGGATCCTCTAAATGGCCCCCTTGAAGAGTCTCCACCACCTTCTTGCCTTGAGTTTTCTTCATTCCTTGATATTTGTTGTCCTCTATTAAAAGTGCCCCTTCCTCTAAAGGATCTGCCACCTCTAAACTTTTGAATTTGTTCACTCCTCCTCTTGATTTTGTCTTCTTCCCTTAATGCTAACTAAAAACACTTATGAATGGTATCAGGAGTAAGGATACTAATTTCATCTTGTATATTTTGTCTCAATCCATTCATGTATCTAGCCAATTTCTTCACCTCATTCTCATGCTTCTTAGCTCTAAGGCTTAGCTTATGGAATTCTTCCGTGTAAGCATTGACATCTAGCTCCCTTTGTTTCAGATTTTGCAGTCTCTTATGAATTTGAACTTCATAATCTCCTGGAAGGAATTGTGCCTTAAGTCTGATTTTCATATGCTCCCATGAAGTTATCTTCTTTTTGCCTTCTTGTATCATTTCTTCTTGCATCATATTCCACCAAACCAATGTTGATCCTCTCATTCTTGATTTGGCCACATTAACTCTTTTCTCTTCTGCTACCTCTTTGTAATCAAAGTGATTATTGAGAGCTTCTATCCAATCTATCAACTCTTCTCCATTGAAGTTTCCTCCATATGTGGGTAATCCATCCAGATTGTCCTTAGAAATGGATTTGACTACATCTAGGAATAACTTTTGGTCTTGAGATATAGCTACTACTGCTAGTTCCTCTCCATCTTCCACTTCTTCATCAATATCATCACCCCATTCTGTCTTAACCTTTCCCTTCTCCTTCTTTGCCTCTCTCGTTCCTCTGCTTCCGTCTGTATCCTTCAATCCTTCTATCATCTCTGCCACCATCTGCTAGATGGCTTCTGGAGTCATTGCCTTTGGAGGCAATGAACTTTCTTCTGATTCTTCACAATCTGACATACATCAAATCTTTCAAAGAATGACTCTAATACCACTATGATGCAGAGATCTTGTGCCTAGCTCTCCAATTCACCCATACTCACCCCAACTCCTCAACTCACCCTTCTACTCAAGCTCCTCCAAGGTAGCTTGTTAGGGTACACTCCTTAGACCTCCAAGGCCTAAAATCTATTGGCTTGCCTCCTAGGTATACCCTCTTGAGGTTTCTTGTTGGTTTTGACCCAAATCTCTGATTTTGAGATGGTCTCCTACTAGTTTCCCAAAACTCCAGCTAGGCTCCAGCTAGGCTCCAAAGACCTCCGCCAAGGATCTTCACTCTAACCATGTTTAAAGTTTGTGGTTATGTTTTTTAGGTATTTTCAAGGTCATTTTATTCATTATAAATTTCTGCACCTTCCTCCCAAGCCCTAGGCTTTCAACTTGCTTCTACCGGCTGCTATTAGGCCTAAATGACTAGCCCTTTTGGGACTGTTTTTTGGTCTTTTCCCCAAAACTTTCCTAACAACCCCTAGATATTTTTACATATTCAGATACCCATTTGGAAGTTAAACAATATCACAAATTTTCCCATCTAGGTTTGTCATACAACTAGGGTAACTCAGAAAGAGCTATTTTTAAGGGGTTTAGGGCTTCCAGGCAGTTTTGGAAGATGTGCTCCAAACTCTTCACCAGTCAAAATATAAAACCAGAAAAATCTTGGATAATTTTGGTACACCCATATACCTTTCCAAAACACTATGGGTTGCTAAGGTATTAGTTCTCTATGGCTCTGAAAATGAGCAATCTCTGCTGCCCCCACACACTAGCTACAAGCTTGTGTGTTGTTCATCTCACCCATTCTTCTCCTTGTGGCCTGAAAAAAAATAAAATGCCTACTCTAAAACTATTTAAAGAGTCTACCAAAACCATCCAATGGATTGCAACTTGTGCCATTCATGGATGCTTAGGTAAAATGCATTTTACAATGAAAACCCCAAATTTCAAGGGTTTGTGAGCAACTATTACAAAAACAGTGATAACTTTTGATTCAAAGCACTTCAGACCTTTATATTATACTTGTTGGAAAGGTAAAACAAATTTCTAACTTCCTATGCTACTATGAGAACTGTACCAAACCGTACAGGTCATACAAAATCAGAAATTCAAAGCAAAAACAGTCCAAATGTGAGAGAAAGCATAGGAAACCCTTGGCAAATGAATTGAATGCAAACCAAAAGTTGATTAACCTCGTATTGGAGATGTTTAGAAGGTTTTATACACAATTTAAATTTGGTTCCAACCAACTTCCAATGCCATTTCCTTCATGGAAAACTTTTGCCTAAAAATGCAAAAGTTGTCATGACAACTTTGACAACGTTTACCTATGAGTGCAAAAATACACTCCAAGGCTCTCAAGGCCTTAAAAATAACTCTAATGGCATCCTAAAACCATTTCCAAACACTCTAGCAAGTTTACAGGCATCCACCTGGTACAAACCAAAAATTGACATTTTGACAACATTTCAGAATAATGACAATTTTGGATCCCGAGCACAACAAAAGTGTGGACAACCAAACTATGGGTTCAAAAAACATCATAGGATTTCTTCCACCTTATTACAACATAAAATAACTTGAAATCACACAAAAATTCTAAAATGCAAGAAAAGACAACTTTGAGCTAGGTGCTATGCACCAGTTACACAGACTCCGATTAGGCTGGCAATCTTGATGATCGTAAGTCTACTTCAGGTTACAACTTCCATCTTGGTTTGGGCCCCATTTGTTGGTAGAGCAAGAAGAAGCATGTTATTGCTCTTTCTTTGGCTGAGGCTGAGTATCGAGGGGTTGTTAATGCAACGACTGAGGCTATTTGGCTTCAACATATTCTCATAGAGTTTGGGTTCTCCACTCCACGACCGACAGTTCTACATTGCGACAATCGGAGGGCTATTGTGATCTCAAGGAACCCAGTCCAACATCAGCGGACCAAACACATCGAGATACTGTGCACTACATCTAGGAGTTGATTCAGGAGCAGGTCACATATTCACCAAACCCTTCATTGATAGTAAGTACCAGCAGTTGCGATCTCTCTTGGGGGTGTAGGACATTTCATGGGGGGGGGGTTAACTGACTTCTCCTTCCTCTCTTATACTCTTATGGGGGGGACTTTTTCCTCTTTGAGGTTTTGTCCTTCTTCTTTGAGAGTCTCTTTCTACATATATCTCTCTTTTGGGGGGAAGTTTTTTCCCATTGTTTTTTCTCCGTTTGTGAGAGATTGCATTGCATAGGTTTGCTTGCATTTGCATATTGTACATGGGTACCTATCATGGCCTAGTAGCTAGGACCCATCTTGCATTGTTGACTTGAGTCTTCATTCCCCTAAGTTGCACTTAAGGGGGGGTGTTGGCGTAGTTATTTATTCTTATAGGATATAATTACACTTTACTTAAGTTGACTTAGGATAATACATCTCATCGTAGTTTGGATATGAGACACTTAGGGAAGTGTGCACATAGGGATGATTCTTGTAGGAGAAATTCCACCTTTTGTGGTCTTATCTTGTTGTGTTACATTCCACATTCGGTGGGTGATCCACCTCTTGTGGAATATTATAGTATTTCTCCTACCTACCCTTGTTTCTCATTGAGCCACATGTCATGATTGTGTGCTCACATATCCATTTGACCTTTTCTATATAACAAGACTCATCTTCATTGTATTGGTTAATACAGTTGATCAGTTTTGCATATTGATGAAAATACAATTTATTCTTGTCAAACTATTGTCTCTCTTTTTTCTGTTTTTCATTGTGTCTTTGATCTTTACAAAACCTCACAAGATTGATCAAAGATACAAATAAAAACTTATAATAACAAAACCCTAACTTTCTCACCAAATTGGGTACCTAACCCTAACCTCTACACTACATCTTTTTGTTATTCGCTTAATTTCTATTTTTATGTTATGTAGCAAGACGACCATGCTAGCAGATCAAGTCCTCTCTTGTTGCACCCTTTTCTTTTGTAGATCTATTTATTGACCTAGGGTCCCGCATGCGCATCTAAATTTCTTCTCTCCCTTGTTTGTTTCCAAACAGCAATCATGGCTAGGGTTTACTCTAGTGACATTTGTAGGGATTACCATGACACCCCATAGTGCTCAAACGCCTCCTGCAAGTGCCATTGATTAGATTGAATGAGGACAATAGAGGTTGGAGAGGGAAGGCATCATGCAGGTTTCCTAAGCAAGTCTTGTGGCCTGCTCAAGTGGGCGATCAAGTTCCTTATGCCCCCACGTGTTGGTCATGGCCACAAACAGGATAAACGTTTATCCTTGCCAACAACCAACGATAAAACCTGATGTCATTCCTTTATTTATTCTAATCAAATTCACTCTCATTCCTCTTTTAAGTCTCTAACAGTTTTAAAATATCTATGAAGTTATTTATATTTATAGACTCTTCCAAGGCCCATTTCGACCTCTAGACAGGTCACTACCAGGCATTGCTAGTAGGTTTAATCAATGTAAATTCTTTCTTAAATGCTAATTTCTTAAATTTAAGTGCATTTATTTAAATGCAAACACATCTATTAAAACGCAAAAGCATATGATACTATGTTTAACGAAACAGCTCTGTGAGGGAGCAGATCTGATCATGGTTCTCTTCTTTTGCTTTATCTCTGCTTTAAGAGGCGTAAGAACCTGTATCTACTCACAACACATATAACCTTAGCAAGAAACTTTACACACATGCATATATATGACTCTATGAAGAAATTCCCATCAATTCCTTAATTTTTCTCTTACCATCAATAAGCCACGGTTCGTGCAGTTTTGAATTTGTTGGTTTATATATAGTTGTAGGTTTTCATCTGTATCTTTATTCTCTATTTTCAAACTCCTAGTTTTGTACAGGCAGTGAGGATGTTAGTAAACGCTGTGGAATCCAATTTTATATAAGTTGATTACATTTGCTTGAAAGTTTCTAAAGCCTTTTTGACAAATCTGTCAGAGCATACCTTTCTTAAAGCATTGCTGTAAGTTTGTATATCCTCTTTTTGCAAGCCCATATTGCATATTATGTAATCCATATCCAATTATTTTCTACAATCTATTTGTAAAGATTCATCTGTCTTTACAATGTCTTTGGTTTCTTCTAAGTAGCGCTTAGTCCTTTCAAGTAATAGGTGATTAGATTATATGCTTGTATCAAGTTATTTCGTTTATTTAGCAATTTTTTAGTCGAATTCAATATGATATAAAATATCATTGTAGAAAATGTCTATTCAGTTTTTAGAATGTATGAATGCATAAATTATCTTCTTATACCATAACTTATATATTGATACATCCTAAAAAATGAATATAATCATTTCCAACGCATACTTTTTAAATGTTCTGCTATAACATTTTGCACAATTCATGCATGTTCCTTTCGCATGCCAGCTCTACAGTCATAGCTTATCACCCGGTCACATTTGCAAAAGTTGTTTTCTTTTAAGCCGTCAGATCTGTGCTAATTATGATCTCATTACAGTCTTTGAGATCACCTTTCCTTAATTGTATGCCATCATCATTTCCTCCATATGCTTAGATGCTTAACATAGATTCTTATGAGAGTCCACCTTAGGTTGCTTATTAAGTATTTGTTAAAATGGCTAATCTTTTTTTAGAAGTCAAGTTCATTAAAGGCCAATATGTTATTGTTATTAAAACATTTCATGCTAAAAGATGAATACTCCTTCCTCAGTTTTTTTAAGTGTTATTCTTGATTAAGGCTTGAAATAAGGCTTGAAATAGTTTATTAAAATAATTATTAAATTATATTTTTGAAAGTGAAAACATTCATTATGTTGTCTATGTTGTCTAGATGTTATATTTAAACTCTCGTTAGATTATAATATGATCATAATGAACTCTTATTTTTCCCTTGTTTTAAGCTAGAATGATTTTTGAGTATTGTATTATGGGAACAAATTTAATTAGATACCCTCATAAGATTATGTCAAGATCAATCTTGTCAAGATTTGATAATAGCACCTAACATTTGATTTTATAAAGCAAGTTACCTATATTTGGAGTTCAAGAAATAGAGAAGATTCTCCTTCAAGTAGGAACTAGGCAAAATTTTTATGATGCCCTTATGGTAGATATGTAAGGTTATCACCTTGTGAACTAACATTGGGACTATATCAATTAACATTAGCTAACAAAAGAGCTAGAAAAATAATACCTAATACCATCATCATGTTCATGGTGAATTACTTTAACTTATTTTTGTGGTTTTCAGTAAATCTTTTTTTTTTTTTTGGCAAAGTGACAAACCCCATATATTGATATTTAGAATAATAAAGTTTACAAATAGTTACATAGAGAACATAAGGTTGAGTCAAAAGGGAGCTCGAAACCAATGAAATAAAAAAGAAACCATAATTTTTAAGTAAATTTTTATCATCATTTTATAGTCTTTAAAAATATCATAGTCAATTCAGGATTATGCTTGATAAAGTATTGGTTATCAATATACTTGATTATTCAAAGGTTATATATCTTTTCTTATTTACATGATTGATAATAGTTGATCTTTGTCTCATGGAAACTCCTAGAATAACATAGTTTGTTCCCTCTAATGTAAAGGGTAAAGTGTAGACTATCATTTAATCTTCTTGTGTTTTTTATGGTTTCTTGATTTCTTGATATGAATGTATTTGGATGCTTGTGCATGATTTTGTAAGCTCTTATATGTTGGTATGGTTTTGTCATTGGTGTCAACACCTGTCAACACTTGTCAACACTTATCAGCACTTGGAGTTTCTTGGTTATGTTCACCGACATGTTTAGTGACTTATGCACAGTCACCGGTATCTGGTTCACCGATAGATTATATTGTTCACCAGCACTTGGAATGACTTGGAGATTACTTGGTTATGTCGAAGACATTGTTTGGACACTTTGTTATGGTAATTTGGTCATTGGTCTATTCGGGTTTGCATATTTACTGTTACCGACAAATAGGTCCAGGTTATGCACCGACAAGCATATCTATTCCAGATCAGCACGACACATCATGAAGATGATTCATTATTATTGTAAATGCATTGAGCCAACATGATGCATCGCATATTGACTCATTTGTAATTGATTTTATTATAATATCTCTAGTGAGCCAACCTACTCATTTGGTCTTAGGTTTTGGTATAAATGTAATATCTCATTTGTGAGATTGGTGTGTGAATGGTTATGGGAATGTAATAAGTGGCAGAGCATAAGGTATATGAGAATATAAGCAAAGCTATACATGCAGACATCATTCAAGATTGAAGGAATATTTGAAGAAGGCAAATCAAGAGCTTAACCGGTACTGAATCCAACATATGAAGATGCTATTTTGAGAAGTACATTATCATTGGATTTAACCATCCAATTGTACTTAGTGTGACTCCCATTTTGTGATTGAGTACTGAGCTCTAGGCAGTTGGCCTTTCTGCATGTGCATAATCCATATTGTACACACATACTATCTGCAGTAGTATCATTTGATTGTGGGTAAGGCTTCCCACCGTGGATTTTCCCCTTACAAGGTTTCCACGTACAAATATCTATGTTATATGTGTTGTGGATGTTATTGTCTTTTTGTTTCATGCATTAAACTTTACCGGTACTGCAATTAATTGCTAAGACTGTCTACCGACATAAAGTTTGGTTTACTGATATTAAGCATTAAGTTTGGATAAGTTATATTTGGTTTGAAATTTATTAACAATTGATTCACCCCCCCTCTCAGTTGTTTCCAAGACCTAACAATTGGTATTAGAGCCTAGTCCTCTTTTTGCAGAAGTTTAACAGCTTGAGGAGATCCTATGTCTTCTAACTATTTGAGGAAGGACAGTCTGAAACTTGATGGAACTAACTATGGCATATGGAAGATCAGGATGGAGACACATCTAAATTGCATTGGAAAGGATATATGGGATGTTACAAAGAATGGATATGTTGCTCCTACTCAAGGTCAATCTATTCCATCAACCTTGGCTAAAGATGAGGAAAATGATTGCAAAGCAAGAGAAGCACTTTTGAGCGCATTGTCCGATCACAAATCATGAGATTATCAAATAGATCTACTACTAAAGCTATTTGGGATAAATTGGAGACATTGAATGAAGGTGATTCCATAGTCAAAATTGCAAAACTGGAATGCTTCTGGGTCAGGTATGAAAATCTGAAAATGGAAGAAGATGAGAGGATTTATGCTTTCATGGAAAGAGTAAATGAAATTGTTTTGGGTATACAATGTTGTGGAGGAACCTTAAGTGAAGATTAAATTGTTTCTAAATTTTTAAGAGCATTGCCACTGCCATATAAGATGAAAGTTACTGCTATAAATGAATTGAGAACAATGCCTAATATATCAGTATCTAGAGACACTTTGGTTGGAAAACTTTCAGCTTTTGAACTTGAGGAATTTGGTCCTATTGCTACAATTAAGACAGATTTAGCTTTCAAAGCATCATCATCATCTGCAACATCATCATCATCATCTGAAAAATCTGATTGGAAAGCCTTTTATGCAAGAGAACTTGAAGCACTATTTGCAAGGAAACTACCAAAAGGTCCAGTTGGAAGTAAGTATGAAGGTAAAGCACCATTTAAATGTTTTGACTGCAATAAAATTGGTCATATGGCATCTAGGTGTCCTGATAGACATGCAAGATTGAGAGAAGAAGCTAAAAGAACATATAAGCCTAACCCTGAATATCAGAGATACAAATTTAAGAAGAATAGAGACAAATCTTGTTACTTTGATGATGAAAGAGTTACTGATGATTCTGATGAAGAACCGACAGACAATGGATGGGCTTTTGTTGCTATAACAGAAGATTGACCGGCACCTACTGTTCAACTAGTAGAACAGGCCCTGACAGCTAAAATTGAAGATAAGGATGAATGGATCATTGATTCTGGATGTTCACATCATATGACTGGTGATAAAAGTAAATTCTTAACCTTTCAGGAATACAATGGAGGTCTAATAAGATTTGGAGATGATAAAGCTTGTTTAATCAAAGGCAGGGACTATAACTTTTGATGGTAAGCACAATACTGATAATGTTTACTATGTTGAAGGTTTGAAGCATAATCTTTTGAGTGTTGGTCAATTAGTTGAAAAAGGTTTTCAGTTACAATTCAAGAATGTTAAATGCATAATCATGAACACAACTGGTTTAGAAATTGCAATTGGTAATCAGACTAGAGGTAATATCTTTCATTTGAATAACCATGAGAAGGCATGCTTGATTGCACATATTGATGAAAGTTTGTTATGGCATAAGAGACTTTGTCATGTAAATTTTTATTGCATTGTGAAAATCAGTACAACTAAGGCAGTAAGGGATTTACCTAAGATTGTTAAACCTCACAATCCGGTATGTAAGGAATGTCAATTTGGAAATAAAGTTAGAACATCTTTTAAGAGTATACCAGAAAAATCCAATAATCTTCTTGACTTAATTCATACTGATTTATGTGGTCCAGCAAGAACTAGAAGTTTACAAGGAGATAGATATTTTATGCTAATCATTGATGACTATTCTAGAATGTGTTGGGTTACTTTTCTCAGGGAGAAATTAGAAGCTTTTGGGAAATTCAAACTATTCAAGGTGATGGTAGAGAATGAAACCAGTAAGAAAATCAAATGTTTGAGATCAGATCAAGGAGGTGAATTCAAATCTAAGGAATTTAATACATTCTGTGAAGTGAATGGAATTAGGAGACAGTTACCAACACCTCGGACACCCTAGCAGAATGGAGTTGTGGAAAGGAAGAACAAAACTATTTTGGATGCAGCTAGAAGCATGATATCAGAAGCAAATCTACCTCATGTATATTGGAGAGAAGCAGTGAATACAACAGTTTACACATTCAACAGAGTTCACATCAAAGGTGAAACCGATAAGACCCCTCATGAACTATGGTTTGGTAATACTCCTACTCTTAAATATTTTAGAATATTTGGAAGCAAATGCTATATTAGAAGAGATGAGTATATTGGAAAATTTGATCCTAAAAATGATGAAGGAATATTTCTTGGCTATTCATCTAAAAGCAAGGCATATAGATGTTTTAATAAGAGATTGCAGAAAATTGTTGAGAGTGCAAATGTGAAGATTGATGAAAATTTAGAGGTAATTCAAGGTACATGGACTCTGAACTGGCAATAGAAATAATATCAAATGAACCTACAATAAGTACACCGGTATAAAATGTTGATCCAGTCACACCGACATCATCTGAGGATTCAATAGTGACTGAAGAACAACAACAAGTAAAGACAACCCGGTATGTAAGATTGAACCACTCTAAAAATCAAATAATTAGGAACAAGTATCAAGGTGTTATGACTAGAGGAAGACTAGGAAATGAAGAGGTATGTCTTATTTCTCAAATTGAACTAGCATCAGTTAATGAGACATGTGAATATAAACATTGGATTAAAGTTATGGAAAATGAATTGGAACAAATTGAAAAGAATAACACATGGACGTTGGCTCCCCGACCTATAGACAAAAATGTAATTGGAACTAAATGGGTATTCAGAAGTAAACTCAATGAAGATGGTAAGGTAATAAAAAACAAAGCAAGATTAGTGTGTAAGGGATATTCACAGAAAGGAGTTGATTATAATGAAACCTTTGCACCAGTAGATAGAATTGAGGCAGTCAAATTATTCTTGGCTTTCGCAGCACACAAGAACTATAAAGTATATCAAATGGATATTAAATGTGCATTTCCGAATGGTGATCTTGAAGAAGAAGTTTACATTGAACAACCTGATAGATTTTCATTGACAAATGACAAAGATATGGTTTGCAGGTTAAGGAAAGCTTTATATGGACTAAAGCAATCTCCTAGAGCTTGGTATGCTCGATTGGACAAATATATTTTGAAGATTGGTTACACTAAAGGTAATGCTAACATCAATCTATATTACAAAGTGACTAATGATGACATCTTGGTTATAGAAGTTTTTGTTGATGATATAATCTTTGGAGAAGAAGATGGATTGTGTAAAGACTTTTCTAATAAGATGTAGGAAGAATTTGAAATGTCTATGATTGGGGAAATAAAATTCTTTTTAGGATTGCAAATTTCACAAACTGATAAAGGTATATTCATATGTCAATCTAAGTACTTAAAGGAATTACTAAATAAATTTGGCATGGAAAACTCTAAACCGGTAAGTACACCTATGACTACAACTGATAAACTATCATTGAAGGATGAATCAACACCTATTAATCCGACAAGATACAAATCTATGATAGGAGGTTTACTATATTTAACATAAAAAAAGACCTGATATTATGAATGTAGTATGTATTGTTTCAAGATTTTAGAGTAATCCTAAAGAAAATCATGAATCAATAGTGAAAAGGATTTTTTGGTATCTACAAGGCACTACAAATCTTGGTTTATGGTATCCTAAAGATGAAAATTTTGATTTACGTGCATACACAGATGCAAATTGGGCAGGAGATGTAGATGACAAAAAAAGTACCACCGATGGAAAATTCTTTATTGGTTGAGCAAGAAATAGAGTTGCACATCTTTGTCAACAACAGAATCAGAATATGTTGTAGCAACAACTAATTGTACCCAGGTATTATGGATCAAGCAAATGTTAAAGGACATAAAAGTAAAATGCAAGGAACCTATAACTATTTACTGTGATAATATGGAAGCAATTGACATATCTAAGAATCTGGTATTTCACTCAAAAACTAAACATGTTTCTATCAAATTCAATTTTCTAAAAGAGAATGTTGAAGCAAAAGAAGTGAAATTGGTTTATGTGAATACTAAAGAGCAGATTGCAGATATTTTTACTAAGCCTTTGCCTAAGGAGACTTTTGAATATCTCAAAGAGAAGCATGGGGTTATACCGCCACTGATACAGACTTAGACAATTGATGTTTGTCATCAACCAACATAATTAACAATGAAATCTTTTTCCGGATTTGATGAGGAGAGCTACTTCTTAGGGGGAGTATTTGGATAAATTGATAAGTTGGTATTTTGTGATAAGTTCTATGAACTATTTGAATCTGGTTTTGTATTGCTTTGGCATTTGATGTCAAAGGGGGAGAGATATTTAAGGAAAAACACATTATCTTTTGGGGAGAGATTGTTGGAGAGATTTTTACTCTTTGTATTTGTATTTTGATTTCTGGTTAATGATCTCTTTGGAAGATTGTTGGTTTTTGGTTTTTGGCATTTCTATTTTGGCACTTTGATTGTTTTTCCATCTTGTGTTGCCATCAATGCCAAAGGGGGAGATTGTTGGTATTTTGGATATGTTGGTATGGTTTTGTCATTGATGTCAACACATGTCACCACTTGTCAACTCTTATCAGCACTTGGAGTTTCTTGGTTATGTTCACCGACATGATTAGTGACTTACGCACAGTCATCGGTATCTGGTTCACCGGCAGATTATATTGTTCACCGGCACTTGGAATGACTTGGAGATTACTTGGTTATGTCGAAGACATTGTTTGGACACTTTGTTATGGTAATTTGGTCATTGGTCTATTCGGGTTTGCATATTTGTTGTTACTGGTAAATAGGTCCAGGTTATGCACCGGCAAGCATATCTATTCCAGATCAGCACAACACATCATGAAGATGATTCATTATTATTGTAAATGAATTGAGCCGACATGATGCATCACATATTGATTCATTTGTAATTGATTTTATTGTAATATCTCTAGTGAGTGAACCTACTCATTTGGTCTTAGGTTTTGGTATAAATGTAAGATCTCATTTGTGAGATTGGTGTGTGAATGGTTATGGGTATGTAATAAGTGGTAGAGAATAAGGTATATGCGAATATAAGCAGAGCTATACACGCAGACATCATTCAAGATTGAAGAAATATTTGAAGAAGGTAAATCAAGAGCTTAACCGTTACTGAATCCAACATATGGAGATGCTATTTTGAGAAGTACATTATCATTGGATTTAACCATCCAATTGTAGTTAGTGTGACTCCCATTTTGTGATTGAGCACTGAGCTCTAGGCAGTTGGCCTTTCTGCATGTGAAGACTCCATATTGTAGACACATACTATTTGCAGTAGTATCATCTGATTGTGGGTAAGGCTTCCCACCGTGGTTTTTCCCCTTCTAGGGTTTCCACATACCGTGGCATTATTTTATGCTTGATTATGTGAATTATGTTAACGTGATATTATAGTGGTCCTTACATTAATGTTGAGATAAATAAAATATAGAATGATATTTTAAATAGAAGCACTCTTGTTTCTTTTTTTTTGTAATAAAGGTAGAACTATACAAATTAAAAATATCTTTAAACTTTTTTTTGTTTTGTAACATAAAAAAATACATGTAATGCGACCAAGAGAAGGTATTTTTTAATATCATCTTGCAAGTACATTTACAACTTGTTTGGATTATAAGCATTCTCTAATATCCCACATATTTACACAAGGGTGTTACTGAGGCTTCTCCAAGGCTTTCATCATTTTTGCAACATTTCTACCTATACACAAGGGAAAAAAATTATCCAAGGCCATGGTGATGGTAGCCTCTTAATTGTTGGCTTGCTCGCATGCCACCTCTGAAATAGGAGGCCTCCAAGGGAGTTAGGTACACTAAAGAAAACATACAACAACCAATATAAAAAATTCACAACTCACAAATACATAGCATAAACACCCAATAACTCAAGGATGGACACATACATACATATCGTCACAAGCTTTACAAAGGGGGAGATGAGGTGACATAACGTGCAATGGAAAATATAATATCATAAGCATTAATTCAATAAATTTCCTCCAAAAATTTAACATATAATCACACTTTTATTTTACCCATGATCCATATTCAAAAATAAGAAATGGGAACTCATACTCAATCTTCTCCTCAAAGGAAGAATATTTCCCCATCAAAGATTCTACACTCACTCAAATTCATATTTAGGGTTATTTCATGAAGTGAAAAATCATACCTCATACAACCCTACTCGATACATCAAACAACATTGCAAAAAGGTGAAACAAAAAAAATAATATGCAATAGTTCATTTTTAATCATTAAAACATGTATAAAAGTATCACATGAAGAAATAAGCCTTGGAGTTTAACTCTCCAAGGTATTCTAAAGGTGATATGATTTCATCAAGACCATTTATTTTCCAACACAATCTCCTTCTTAAGGCTCTTATCTCACTCCTCTACTAAAGAAAATAAAGATTGAAAAGAAATGAATAAGTTCTTCCTTATCTTCAAAGGGGATTATATAGAAATTCATGGTTTTAGTTCTTGAATGGGGAGTAACACTTGTCCCTTTGTCATTATATATCAAGACACACACCCCATAGGCTCTCACACATTTGAGACCAAAGGAGAATTTCAATGTACTCGTACACTCTTCCCATGAAAGTATTAGAGGGTGACTCACACGTGTGAGAGACCTTGTGGGTTTTTCTAAGCTTGTAAATAAACTCTAGAGGATGGAGGTTGTATCTGATGAGTCAACTATCACACAACCTCCATTTTCTAAAATTGTCACTATTTTTTAGGGGAATCTAAGTAGGATTTAATCTAGGTACCTATCTAATAGTTACCCACCCTATGGCTCCAAAAAACATAAAATAAGATATTTTAAGACCCTTTAAAAAACTCAAAAATGTTAATGATCACATATTCAAATCCTAGTGGTCTTAGAACACAAAAAAATATCAAATATAGATTCTTGAACCAAATTACATAAATTACATCACATAGAGACTATATTCCCTCCAAATGGACTATAGTCTAGCATTACAAATATAGTAACATTAGGGTTTCCTAGAGACCTCTAATAACATAGAACATTGAATCAATCTACACCCTTAAATTCAAACATCAATCTATCTTTAAAACCTCATAGATGAAGAAAAAAAATTAAAGATACATGTTTAAACTTGTGCCTATAAATTAGATTCCATGATTTAGCTCAATAAGTCATTTCAATAAAATGCAATTATTTTAATTCCAATTAAGTGTAATTCACAAGATTCATAATCATTGCTATAGATACCTAAACTTATCATAGATTAGTTAAATAAATATTTTATTTATTTAATTATTTTATCCTGTCTTCTATTAATTAAATATATTATTTATTTATTTATTTAATTCACTAATCCTCTTCTAACCTTTCCCCATTTAAATAAATATTTTTATTTATTTAAATTATCCTTTCTCTAAATTAAATAGATATTTTATTTATTTAATTGGCCTCGCCTCTTCTATTAATTAAATAATAATTTATTTATTTAATTAATTCATTAGCTATTTCCCTCCATGACACTTGTCACTCATCTCTTAATTTACCTTTAACCACCTCTCTAATATTTTCCTATTTTTTATACTTACCCTCTAATCTGAGGCGACCATTTATCCTTCCACCTCTTAATCCTATCCCTCCATTTCTAGGGTGTTCTTTATAACAAAGGATCCTTTCCCTATTCCTCCATATAGGAATTAATCAATCAGGTGTGTACACTTTGCCGAATTATACAATGACAATCCCTTCTCCATTGAACTCTTGTGCACATACAAAATCTGAGAGCAACTACATCAATCAAGATCAATAGAGATAGGAAATAATGGATATCAAATCCTATGAGCATGCGAAGGTATAATCTTTCTATTTTGTTGCATTCATTCTTTTAGGTTCTTCATTGGTATATGGTGTTTCATTGTAGAACTAGGGTTTTTGGTGGTTGAATCTTTATGAGTTTTACAATAATTTGAATTATCAATTTCACGATATACATTTTGGCACACCCGGTGGGACCTTATCCCTATTTTCTAACATTTTACTATTGTTTTAGTGTTTGCAGGTTTGTAGAACTAAAATTTATGAAAATTTTAGTTTCTGGTACATTTGCAATCTTTTCTATTGTGTTTGTGGTTCTATCTAAGTCTTTATTTTCCTAACTTGTTTTTGTAGATTCTTGTCGTGTTTCTGGTTTTTTGTTGTGTTTTTGGTTTTGCAAGTTTTAGGGATTTTGCAGATTCTTTTCTGGCATGTTTTTGTCTCTTCTTAGTGCTTTTTTATCAAATCCTACCACATTTTTGTGTAATCCTAGTGCATTTCTGGTTCATTAGGGTTTTTGACCATTTTACAACATTAGATCTTATCATGTCTATGGCCTTCCTTTCTGCGTTTTTGTCCCATCCTATCGTGTTTACAGGCGATTCTACAATGTTTTTGGTTCTAATAATTTTTTGGCTTGCAGGATTTTGGTGCATTTTTATCAATTTCTAGTGTCTGTAGCTAGTTTTGATATGTCTAGGGTTTAGATATTGTAACATTTTTTGCTAACTCCTAACACATTCGTGGTCTGTTCTACTGCATCTAGAGATGTCTTGTAGGTTGGTTGAAAATTGAAACATCCAAAATTATTGTAAAAGGCCCCTTTTGATTTTATTTAGTGATATAATCCTTTTTGTTCTGGTTGGGGTATTCTTGAAAACTACTAATACATTTGTGCTTGTTGGGGTAGTTAGGAGAGTGCTTGTTTTTACTATATTAGAAAACACTTGCATTGGTGAACTAAAAACAACAACTTGTTTGAAGTGTTTGGGGTGCTTGTCGAATTTCTTGTAGAACCCTAGGTGTTCAATGATAGTATCTTCTCCCTAAACCTTTGCGGATCTTAGGTGTAAGAGAAATAATTGAGCATCTCTTTTTTTGTAGAGAGCCTTCTTTGGTGGGAAAAAGTACTCACCCCAAGGTGACTCAACCAGTATTTTTCTCTAGTCCACTATCTAAAAATGGATAGAGACAAAATTCGTAACCCTACTGGAATTAATTTCTACCATACTTTTCAATCTAAAAGGGTTTTTATACTCCAAGTAAGGTTGATTTGGATGTTTGTGTGGTGCCAATGACCATGAATTGTGACTAGAAACTGTAGTAGTGGCCCACCCTATTTTTAATTAAGCATTAAAATAGCTTCAATGCAAGGGCATATCTAGGTTTTCCCCCAATATACTCACCATAAGGCTCCCTTGAGATGAGACAAAAATCCATGACTTAGCATAAACCACTTGTAGCTTTCTAGGGAGAGGTTAATTGGGTCATCCTTCTAGTCCTTAGTGGCCCCTACCTGTCCTCTCTAAAATGGACAAAATAGTATACACACCCATTAAGGTGTCCCTACATTTGTGTTGATAGAGATTCCAAGATGTGGGCTGGAGTTATTGCCATGAGAACTTGACCCTAGGGCTAAGAAGTGTTTGAAGTGCATTCATTTGTATTAAAGACTCGTGGAAATTGGGTTGTTTTGGCCTATAGAACATACACATTGCACTTATATTTATATTGTGTCTTCTTGTTTGATGTGTCTTCTTGCCACAAAAACATCAATATTAAGATTTGGTCACATTTTCACTTCGAAATTTTGGTCAGACTTGAGAAAATAATTTTTTTAACCAGAAACACATCTGTGGCACTTCCTAGCATGCATTTGATCATTTTGGTTGTGTCTGTGTTCATTTACATTGGACATTTCTACTGCATTTTAAAATTTTTTTGGCATGTATACAAACAAGATTTTTAGACATTACTGAGACTGAGAAAATGTACTTTTCAGACATCTTGTCACATTTATGCAACTTTCTAGCGCATTTTAGAGATATCATGCTACGTATTTGGACAAGGTTGAGAAGAATTTTGCAATTCTCAAACCATGCTTTTAGACTCTTAAGTTGCATATTTGA
The DNA here is from genome assembly GCF_030272615.1 of Cryptomeria japonica. Classification (NCBI taxonomy): domain Eukaryota; kingdom Viridiplantae; phylum Streptophyta; class Pinopsida; order Cupressales; family Cupressaceae; genus Cryptomeria; species Cryptomeria japonica. Next base: position 146,146,955 of record NC_081406.1, read on the forward strand.
GACAATTTGATGTGCCTATAGATTAATACTACATACATGATTCTCAAATTCAACAAGCTTCTAAAGCTGATTCCATAGGATTTCATTTAGTCAAACATCATGTTTCCCTATCTTTCCATCCACTTTTAAACATTTTTAGACACCATTTTCCAAATTGGTGTAGCAACTCCCTAGGTTTATTAGGCTTCAAAGAGTATAAGGTTGGGATTTTGTTTTGTTTTATGCTATTACATGTAATAAGATCCCCAATGACCATTTCATATCTAGTTTGGGTCATAGGAATTAATGTTGAGTCATTTTGCAAATATTGTAAAAAAAGTTGCATAAACATGGAATGTGAAGAATCCTAGGTTGTACATGAGGAAAAGTTCAATGGTTCAAAGTTAAATTTTTTTTTGGGAATATGTTACATAAACACCTTAAAAAGGTTTTTTAAGGTCTAATTTCATGGTTGGAGATTGTGAAGAAGAAGAAACCCTTATTTTTATGCATTTTTTTGAACTTTTCTCATGTTGTAGAATGTTCTCTTAGTTTTTATGAATTTTATATTTCATATAATGTTTTGAAGCTAGTTGGAGAAGTTATTTATGTGAACCTAATTCTAATTTCAATTGTTCTCATCAATTTTCATTGGGATTTGTAAAAGTTATGTCATTTTTTGGTATAGGCTATACTGAATGACTGTTTTTTCTTGTAATAGTCATAAATAAACATATGGTATGGATTGGTATGGTACAATAACAATTTGAAACCAATGAAAATAGGTGGATAAATGAGTCTAGTTTCATTTCATTTTTATCTGATCCAATTTTATTAATTTTTGAATGAGTTATGACATTTTTGGTGAGAGAAGGTCTGTGATAGAACTAGGGTTTCCAACAAGTATTAAGAAAAATATATCTTTGTTTTGCATCATCCAAAAAGAGTAAAACCTAGTGAGAGCCTTCTTTACATTTGTGCACAAGGCTCCTACAAATGAATTTGGATTATTTTATCATTTGGGAAAGATTGGATGTTTTTTTTGTGTCTTTTCATAGTAAATGTTGCCATGAGGGTTTAACAAAATAATACATTGTTGAGTTGTTTGATGTAATGATGACTTGTATGCCATCACAATCCTTAGTAAGAGGCCATGAAAAATCTAATATTGTATGTCCTTGCTGAATATATGGCATACATGTGAAAAATCCAATATTGTATCCAAGTGGTGTAATTAGAATGCACCTTGAATTTAGTTAAGTATATCTTGTATGTTGATTGTTGTTAGTCCTTCCTTTGCATCACAAAATTTCACTTACATTTTCCAACTAGATTTAAAAGGTTTATTAGTAGTCCTTATCATTTTTTAAACACATCATACACCTCTCTAAGTGGTTCCTAAATCAGATTTATCATCTTGGGTACCATTTTGACATCTTGAGTTAAGGTCAACTTACTTATAAGAATTGGTCATCTCTTAGGAAGCCACACCTTTCTTAGATCATCATATCAACTTTGGAACAATATTTTGGGACATTGCAATCTGACAACTCTAGACTCTCCCTCCAATTCCATAACTACCTTATCTTTCATAATCTCATTTTGTCATTTATTCATCCATACTTTCATTTTAGCTAAGGTCTTTCATGGTTGAAACCCAATCCCAAAGGTCTAGAAGACAATTTGAAGAAGCTCAAGGATCTTGAAACATAGATTCATATAAATTTGATGATGAAGAACTTTATAATCCATAACATAATGCACAAGAATTTGACAATGAGTTCTTTCCAAATACAAAAATCCAAGGTCACATGTCTGATGCAAGATTAAATAAGTCTCTTGAGATAATTTTGAGAAGAGACTACCAAATATTTTTTCACATGTTAATTCAAGATGGCATAAGATTACCCCATGATTTTGATGTGACACAAATCTTGGAAGAAGATACAAATCAAGCTATTGGTAACGATGGTGGATCTAGATGTGAGTGCACCATACTTGAGTCACCCTCATCCCTCTTTCAAAAACTCAAAGTGTCTAATGCTTATACTCATACCAATTATGCTAGATAAACTTATGAACAACCCCGTGCATGTAGTTTTCAAGTCCGAAGGAATACCAATGCCTATACCCAACAAAGAGAAGATGTTGGATATTGTTTGTCATTGTTGGTGCTAGGATATGTTGTTGTCATTGATGTCAACATATTCTTATGTATTGCTTTGGTGTATACAGATTGGGAAGATCTTATGATCTAGTTTTGCAGTGTTGTTTTGCTAATCACTGTTTTGCAAAGTTTAGTATTTCCTTTGGTATATTCTGGTGTGATCAGATCTTGTGATGAGATTTTGGGATATTGTTTGGAATGGTCTTGTGTATTTTCATTTTAGATAGTTCATGATTTGGTGCTTTGCAAGTTATCTTTCTTCATGATAGTTTTTGATTGGTTGTGTTTTTAGCTTTCAGACATTGACTGATGAAGATTTGAAAAGTGGTGTTGGTGCAGCTATTCCTGATGATTCTAACATGCTTGTTGGTGTTTCCTAGTCATGTCCTATTTTTTTGGTGATCCAGATTGATCGTTGTGTGATTTTTTGATGGTTTCATCAATCGGTATTGATTTCCATGTTATTCATTTTTTCTTGGTGGTGTAGTGTGTTGCGATTGATCTTGGCATGATTTCCAGTGGAGTTGTGCATTTCGGAGTTTGAATTAAGTCCATGTTATTCTATTTAAATAATTATATTGGTCCAATGGTCGATATTTGTATCATGTGATGTAATTTTGTAATTGAGCGTTGAGGGTTTAGCTGACCTTGTTGTCAAGGTTGATGAATTATATATATAGGTGATATATTCATGTAATTTGGGTGTCGATGCAGTGTCTGCATTATCAGAGAGTTGTGTATGTGCAAACACGTGATCTATCATTCGATGATGTGTAAAGGTGAGATTAGTGTCATAGAGCAGACAACTGTGCTTAACTAGAATTATAATCAGGCATTTGGAGATGCTATTCTTTCAGTTCATTTATTCCGGATTGTAGTCCGAATCTTATTGTAAGTCAGTGAGACTTCCCCAAGGGTTGTAGCCTTTCAGGCCATTATAGTTGAGCAATGAGCTCTAGGAAATGTGCTTGAATGCATGTGCATTCCCCATTTTAATATTTTTACATACTACTGTAGAGTATCATCTTACTATGGGTAGGTTCCCACCATGGTTTTTTCCTTAACCAGGTTTTCCACATCAAAAATATTGGTGTTGTGTGTTGAGCCTTCAATTTTCTTATCTGTCTTATTGCTGAAGTTTATTAGATCTATTTTTGGTGATTAAGTTTCTCCATCCGGTGAAGATTGATTCAATGCCCCTCTCAGTCTTCTTGCTTTGTTTTTGCTAACAAATGGGTATCAGAGCTAGATCCTTTGGTAGAAGCTTAATTGCTTGAGGAGATCCATTATGGCAGCTCAAGGTGTTATCTTTAAGGACAATCCGAGGTTTGATGGAAGTAACTATGCTATATGGAAGAACTAGATGGAAGTGCACTTGAAATGTCTTAGAGAATATTATTGGAAGATTACAAAGAATTCATATACTATTCCTCTGAATGGACCGACTACTCCTGATGAGATCAAGGAAGTTGAGCATAATATTAGAGTGAAGGAAGCATTTCTTAGTGCCTTGACTGATTCTAAGATGACAAATGTAATGGGACTTCAGATCGCACATGAGATCTAGGAGAAGCTTGAGATCTTGTATGAAGGTGATAAATAGAAAGATGCTAAGTTGCGGATTTTGAAAGGAAAATATGAGACATTGAAGATGGGAGATGATGAGAACATACACTCTTACATGGCTAAGGTGAATGATCTTGTCCTAGGTATCAGATGTGCTGGTGGAACCATTGAGGAAGATGAGATTGTTGCTAAGGTGTTGAGATCTTTTCCTCCTTCTTATAAACATAAGGTTGTTGATATTGATGAGATCCAAAGTGTGACTATGATGACAAGAGATATGCTGGTTGGAAAGATTGCTACATTTGAGCTGAGTGAGTTTGGAGAATCACATGGAAAGTTTGAGACATCATTTAGAGCATCTGCATCTATATCTAGTAAGAAAAAGTATGATCTCGATGAGTGCAAAATATCCAGATATAAAAGAGAGAGAAAAGAGATGGAAGAGCAAGAAAGAGAGCTAGACGAGCTTGAAGCATTGATTGCCCGAAGATTACCTAAAGAGCTGGTAAGTATGATTGAAAGTTGCCTTTGGAATATTTTTCTTGTAATAAGATAGGACATTTTTCTTCTAGATGCTCAGAGAGAATGGCTAAGTATGACAAGCATGATAAGCATGATAAGAATGATAGATATGAAAAGCATGAGAAGTATGATAAGCCTTATAAGTATAACTGGGAGTTTAGAAATCAGAAAAATTGTTATTATGTTGCTAATGAAGGTGTTAAAGATGAAGAATCAGAAGGAGGTGAAGTTGTGTTTATTGCCATTAAAGAAGATAGACCTATACCTATTGATTCCACAAGCTACACTATTGAGGAGAAGACTTTAGCTACTAAAGTTGAAGAGAAAGATGAATGGGTAATTCATAGCGGTTGTTCACATCATATGACCAGTTATAAAAGTAAATTTGTAAACATGGAAATATATGATGGTGGAATAGTTAGATTTGGAGATGGCAAAGCCTGTGTAATCCATGGGAGAGGTTCTATTTCTTTTGATGATAAGAATAACATTGATGATGTCTTGTATGTTGAAGGTTTGAAGCATAATCTTTTGAGTGTTGGACAGATGGTTGATAAAGGTTATGATCTACATTTCAAGGATGGAAAATGCAAGATTGTAAATGCCTCTGATATAGAGATTGCATCTGGAACTAAGATTGAAGGTAACATTTTACATTTGAATGTTGGTGAGAAAAGATGTTTGATTGCTCAGATTGATGAAAGCTGGTTGTGGCATAGAAGAATGTGTCATGTGAATTTTGATTCAATGATTAAGATATGTTCTACACATGTTGTTAGAGATCTCCCTAAGATTGTTAAGCCTACTAATCCGGTATGTAAGGAATGTCAGTTGGGTAAGCAAACAAGGATTTAATTCAAAAGCAAACAGTATACATCTAATGGACAACTAGGTCTTGTGCATATTGACCTATGTGGATGTACAAATGTTAGAAGTGTGCAGCGTGATAGATATTTTATGTTGCTAATTGATGATTATTCTAGGATGATGTGGGTTGTCTTTTTGAAGGAGAAATCAGAAGCATTGGACAAATTCAAGATATTCAAAGAAAAGGTTGAGACTGAGTTTGGACTGAAGGTGAAGTGTCTAAGATATGACAGAGATGGAGAATTCTATTCTAGTGAGTTCAATTCATTCTGTGAGATGCATGGAATTAGAAGACAGTTATCTGTTCCTAGAATCCCTCAACAGAATGTAATTATTGAAAGGAAGAACATAATTGTTTTGGATGCTACAAGGACTATATTGATTGAGAGAAATGCTTCAAATATCTACTGGAGAGAATCCATTAGCACTATATTTAATACATTCAACAAAGTTCACATCAAAGGCGATACTGGTAAGACACCTTATGAGTTTTGTTTTGGTCATGTTCCTACTATGAGATATTTCAGAGTATTTAGTAGAAAATTTTATATCAAGAGAGATGGGGATATATGAAAGTTTGATGCTAGAAGTGATGAAGGTATCTTCTTGGGATATTATACAAAGAGAAATGCCTACTAGTGCTACAATAATAGACTGAGAAAGATAGTAGAAAGTGCAAATGTGAAGGTGGATGAGAATCTTGGAAAAGTGATCAAGTCATGTGGTTATGATGATGGACAACATATTGTTCTAGCTCCTATTCAAACTGAAGAGCCTAAGCTAAATAATCCGGTAGAGACAGTTAGCCCATATGTTGCTGCTTTCGGTGAAGAAGTGCAAGAACCCAATAATCAGAACAATCAAAAAGACTGAGGTATGTAAGATTAAATCATTCTGAAAATCTGATTATCGGTGATAAGAATAAAGGTGTAATGAGTAGGAGAAAGTTGGCTGCTGAAGAAGTATGTTTGATTTCTAAAGTTGAACCTAAAGATGTTGCTGAAGCTTGTAAAGATGAAAGTTGGATGAGAGCTATGGAAGAAGAACTAGATTAGATTGAAAAAAATAATACATGGGAACTTTTGCCTAGACCTAAGGATAAGAATGTTATTGGTACTAAATGTGTATTCAGGACCAAATTGAATGAAGACGGTGAAGTTGTCAGAAATAAAGCAAGACTAGTTTGCAAAGGATATTCTTAGAAGGAAGGAATTGATTATGAGGAGACTTTTGCTCTAGTTCCCAGACTTGAAGTTGTTAGACTATTGCTTGCATATGCTTCTTATAAATATTTTAAGGTATATCAGATGGATGTCAAATCTACCTTTTTGAATGGTGATCTAGAGGAAGAAGTTTACATTGATCAACCTGATGGATTTTCATTGTCAGATGATGGAGACATGGTATGTAAATTGAAGAAAGCTCTTTATGGATTGAAGCAAGCCCCTAGAGCCTGGTATGCTAGATTAGATAAATATTTGTTGAAATTGGGATTTACTAAAGGTGTTGTTGAATCTGTATTTTAAGATTGAGAATGATAACATCCTGATTGTTGAAGTCTTTGTTGATGATATTATCTTTGGAGGTGATGATGACATGAGTATGAATTTTTACGGCGATATGGAGAAAGAATTTGAGATGTCTATTATTGGTGAGATTAAAATTTTATTAGGTTTGCAGATTGTATAGACTAAAAAAGGTATATTCATATCTCAAACTAAGTATGTGAAGAAATTTTTGAAAAAGTTTGGGTTAGATGACTCCAAACTGGTTGGGACTCCTATGGTGACTGGTTGTAAACTGTCTAAGAATGATGAATCTCTGAAAGATAATTAGAGTTTGTATAGATCTATGGTTGGTGGATTGCTATATCTTACTCAAACTAGACCAAACATTATGCATGTTGTGTGCATGGTTGCTAGATATCAAGCTGATCCGAAAGAGAGTCATGTCACTATTGTTAAGAGGATATTCAAATACTTGAAGGGAACTCTAGAGTATGGTCTATGGTATCCAAGGAATGATGATTTAATGCTATGTGCTTACACTGATGTTGATTGGGCTGGTGATGTTGATGACCGAAAGAGAACTACCAGTGGAGCACTCTTTTTGGGAAAGAAGTTGGTTTCATGGGCTAGTAAGAAACAAGATTCAGTGTCCTTATCTACTACTGAAGCTGACTGCATTGTTGTTGCTAGTAATTGCACTCATGTAGTTTGGATGAAGAAAATGCAGAAAGATATTAGAATCATCTATGATGAGCCTACTTTCATTTACTGTGATAATTTCAGTTGTATTAATATGTCAAAGAATTCAGTGCAACATTCAAAGACTAAGCATTTGTCAATCAAATATCATTACTTTAGAGAGCAAGTTAGTGAAGAGAAGGTGAAGCTGGAGTATGTATCTACAAGGGAACAAATTGCTAATATTTTCACTAAGCCTTTAACTACATATACATTTGTCTATTTGAGATACAAGTTAGGGGTATCCACCCCTCTTTATGAGAAATAGATGCATTGAGTTTCATAAATCCACTGGATTTCAGAGCCTTATCCTTTTATCCAGATTGATGAGTTGGTGTTGCTCCTCTGTTGGAGTAGTCTAGTTTTTGGGAGAGAGATTCTTGTTCTGTTTTGGGGAGAGAGAGTTTGGTTTTCTATTTTGAGATCTTTGGCATTTTTGTCAAAGGGGGAGATAGATCATGTTAAAAACTTCTTTACATATCTTGATTTGAGGGGGAGTTTGTTGGAGATATCTTCTTTCTTTGCATTGACTGTTTTTCACATTCATATGTTGCCATCAATGCTAAAGGGGGAGATTGGTGGATATTGTTGGTCATTGTTGCTACTAGGATATGTTGTTGTCATTTCTTTCAATATATTCCTGTGTATTTCTTCGGTGTATGCAGATTGGGAAGATCTTATGATCTGGTTTTGCAGTGTTGTTTTGTTGATCATTGCTTTGCAGAGTTCAGTATTTTCTCCAGTATAATCCAGTGTGATCAGATCCTGTGTTGAGATTTTGGGATATTTTTTTGAATGGTCTTGTGTATCTTCATTTCAGATGGACCATGATTTGGTACTCCACAAGTTATCTTTCTTCATTACAATTGCCGATTGGTTGTGTTTTTGAGCTTTCAGACATTGATCGATGAAGATTTGAAAAGTGGTGTTGGTTCAACTATTCCTGATGATTCTAACATGCTTGCTAGTGTTTCCTAATCATGTCTTATTTATTTTGGTGATATGAATTGATTGTTGTGCAATTTTTTGATGGTTTCATCAATCAGTATTGATTTTCATGTTATGCAGTTTTTGTTGGTGGTGTAGCGTGTTGCGGTTGATCTTGGCGTGATTTCCGTTGGAGTTGTGCATTTGGGAATTTGAATTAAGTACATGATATGCTATGTAAATAATTATATTGTTTCGGTGGTCAATCTTTGTATCGTGTGATGCAATTTTGTAATTGAGGGTTGAGGGTTTAGCCGACCTTGTTGTCAAGGTTGATGAACTGTATATATAGGTGATATATTCATGTAATTTGGGTGTCGATGTTGTGTCTGCATTATTAGAGAGTGGTGTATGTGTGAACAAGTGATCTATCCTTCAGTGTTGTGTAGAGGTGAGATTGGTTTTGTAGTGAAGACAACTGTGCTTAACTGGAACTATAATCAAGCATTTGGAGATGCTATTCTTTCAGTTCATTTCTTCCAGATTGTAGTCTGAATCTTATTGTAAGGCATTACCCATTGTAATATTTTCACATACTACTATAGAGTATCATCTTACTATGGGTAGGTTCCCACCATGGTTTTTCCCTTAACCGGGTTTTCCATGTCAAAAATCCTGGTGTTGTGTGTTGTGCCTTCAATTTTCTTATATGTCTTATTGATGCAGTTTATCAGATCTATTTTTGGTGATTAAGTTTCTCTATCTGGTGAAGATTGATTCACCCCCCCTCTTAATATTTCTTCTTTAATGTTGCTAACAGAAGATACTCAGGATCATAATCATGAGAATTCTAATAATAGAAGATCATGTGTTAGATTTGATGACCATTCTCATGGTCATGCTTACAATACCAATTATACACATGGTCATGATACATACAATCACCCAGCTCCTAGTGCAACTCATCATAATAACATACCAAGTGGTTCATATTGCAATTACATTCCTCCACCACTTGAACACATATATGAACAATATCATCCTTACATGCAATATGTACCTCCTCCTCCTCCCAGTGGTTCAAGAATGGGGATTGCTCAAAGAGACAAAGAACCACCTAGTCATGATTTGTAACAACAAGTTAAGAAATTAAAAATACCAATGGCAAGTATGTGAGCACCTATAAAAAATATATGATTGAGGATAATTATCCTTATTCTTATGACAAAAGCATGCCTACATCATCTTTTCCTCCTCACTTTGTGGTACCTAAAATTGATAAGTATAAAGGAAAAGAAGATCCAAAGACACACATCAGAGAGTTTTGCATGACTTGCATAGAAGTTCTTGCAAAGGATTCTTATTTGATGAGACTTTTTCCACAAAGTTTAGGTGGACAAGCAATGGAATGGGTTTTTTACTTATCACATGGAATCAAATCATGGGATGAATTGGTAGAGGCCTTCATACAAAATTTATCATACAACATTGAGTGTGAAGTTTTAGTGACTATGTTGTGCAACACTAAAAAACAAAATGGTGAATCTTTTTCATCATTTTCAAAGAGGGAGAGACTTGGATATTTGATGCCCTTGTCATATTCTACAAAAAACAAATTGTTAAGATTTTACTCAAAATGTGAATAAATACATTGGATATGACCTTCCTAAAGCATTTTTGTCTACATTCTAAGATGTTATTGGAAAATGTCACTCTATTGAGAAGGTCCTCATTGAGAATAACACTATCAAGATATTTAAAGAGAACAAAGATGAAGGAAATATGAAATACAAACCCCAATTTTGGAACAAGAACAAGGATACTATCAATGATGGGATTGTTGATGCAAATATGGTCAAACCAATGATAAGATTTACAGGTGCTAGTTCATATAATAATCAAGTAAATACCTAAAGAGCACCAAGAACTCCAAGGAATTACACACCTTTGGGGGAGCCAATTGAAAGTTCATTGAAGAAGTTGGTCATGAATAAGATAATTACATTACCAGACAATAGACCATTTGAGCCAAGGGTAAAAACCTTCATGGTGGAATGATAATCAATTTTGTGAATATCATAAGAGAAAGGGCCATAATACTAGCAATTGCCATAAATTGAAGAATCTCATTCAAAATCTTATTGACAATGGCACAATTGAAGTTGAGGGTCACTCTTCGGATGAATAACAAGTGATGTTTAAAGACCTATTTTCAAAACATGATAAGGGAAAATCACCTGAGACAAACAATAATGCCAATTACACTAATGTAGCCTTTGATTAAACTGTTAATCATATCATTGAATTGGACAACCATGTGTCTACCATAACCATAAAAGGAAAATCCACCAAATGCAATGTCACTACTCAATGGGGTAAAGTTACTTTACAAGGTGCTACATCCAAAACAATTTAATTGTCCAACAAACAATATGACCTTGTATGCCAATTGGAAAAGCCACTCACTCTCATTTTGATCATTGAACTCTTGTGCATTTCACCTTCATACAAAGCCATTTTGGACAAATCTTGCAGGATACATTTGTTCCTACCAATATAAATGTTGTCTAGTTTCAAGCCATGGTGGGGCACTTTTCTACCCCTGATTGCCTTACATTCACATAAGCATATGACACATCTCAACAATAGCCACACAATGCACCACTTTACACTGAAGCTTTCCTTTATAAACACTGCATAAAATGAGTCTTGATAGATGGAGGATAAAGTCTCAATATTTGTACTTTGAAACTTGTCTTAGCATTGGGATTCCCTAAAAAATGCTATGTAATCTAGGAAGAAGATCACTATAAAGGTAGATGGTGATGAAGAATGTTACTCAAAAGGAATAATTGCTCTACATCTTCGAATTGGGCCAATAACAAAGGATGTGGTATGCCAAGTCCTTGATCTTGATCTCACATATAACATACTTTTGGGACTACCATGGATACATGCAATGAAAGAAGTGCCTTCAACATTTTATCAATGTATCAAGTTCCCACACAACAAAATTGAAGTCATGGTTAAAGGTGATCTAAACCCATACATATGTTATAATAAAATTTGACTTGGAGCAGAGACAATAGTCCCCATATATTGGGAATCTAATCCATCTTCAACATATATTTATCTTGAATCACTAAAAGCTTTTGCTTTAAAGAAAGAAGAGCTCAAAGGAAAGTTCAAGGATGAAGGAATGGGAAAATACAGTCTAAATCAAACCATATACTTAAGGCAATTAATGGACTCCCCTAAGATTTATGGTAGACCACATCCTTCAAAGAAGACATCACCAATAATCATAAAATGGGATCCCAACACTTTCCAAATATGGGGTGAAATGGAAGAAGAAGACATTTGTAAGATGCTCTACAAAGAACCAAAATAATATCCTAATCAAGACCACACCATAATACTGATTAAAAACAATGGAAAAGGCTTTAAGTTCTTGCAAAAGATGGGATATGATGGAAAAGGTCCCCTTGGACTACAAAATAAAGGCATTGTTGAACCACTACAACTTGAGCTAGTGCCAAAGAAATAGAGAACTAAGGGACTTGGTTTTTTACCATTAAGGTTATGTGGTCTTGATTCTCAAGAAAAATTGCAGATTACTTATCATTCTTCCACCAATGAAAAACAAGAAGACAACCATTTTTCAATAGACTCAAATGGATGGGAATGGGGAGCTGATAAATCATCCAATGACCATGAGCTTTTAGAAACCTTCAAAGAACTTGGCACACCCACAGACGAATAAAAGTTTAGGGAATTATCCAAAGTTGGTCAAGCATCATCAAGTTATACACCCCAAGACAAGAAAGATAGTAGTGAATCATACATAAATAATTCTTGGGATCTTGAACCCTCTATGTCTCGAGGCTCTAGGCAAAAATTGTGAAAAGTGAGAACTCGTGTTAATGAGTGTCCTTCTAATGATGACAATTTTGATTTTCTTATGATTGAGACTGATGGGGAGAGTAGGTCAGCAATGACTCTGATGACTTCATTGACACATCCAAAGAATCTCGTGTCTTTACCCTTACACCTATCGAATTTGAACATATCGATGGCCTTCCCCTCATTCACCCTCAACTCATTGATTGCAACCAACAAGGACCTCCATAAATTGACACATTCCAAAATGATGAGGCCTTCATTTATTACTGTAGACACCTAAAATTCATATTTAATTAATTTAAGCCTATCAACATAATTAATTGACTTGATTGTGTTATCCTTATTCCTCTCAGAATCAATTAAATCTAATTTGATTAATCCTATCACTATTGTCCAATAATTAATTTATCAAATAAATTAATTATTCCCCTATTCTTCTAAAGTCCCCTCCAATAATTATTTCCTATAAAACCACTCAATTAATTAATTTTAATTAATTAACCTATTCATGTGATTCCTACAAATCACTTTTTCCTAATACCACTCAACCTAATTAATCCTTCTAGAATCTCTCATAATCATGCTTATCATTATCCCTCAATTTTTAATTCCCACTCATGTCACATCAATATTGAGCCTCTCAAAGAAATTCAAATTGCTTTGAATCCCTCAATGCATCCTTATTTTGGAATTTTTAATTCCTCATGTTTGAAATTCAAATTTCTCCCCCCTTTTTCCCAAGGAATTTTATATTCCTATTTATTTTACCAAGGCATACTCGATCCATGCCTTCTATCTAAAATCAATCTCAACCCTTCATAATCAAATCAATCTTGGCCCTCCATTGGCCTTCTCCAATCTATAAATTGGAGCCTATTCTCCTAAAAAATCATCCACTTCTGATGCATTGTCATGCTACCTATTTCTTCTCTCATCCTATTCATAATCCTCTATCAAATCCACGCATCCTTAATCTTTCAATCCAAATCCAATCCAACAATCAATATATCTTGTTGATCACAAAGGAGAGCATTCCACATCCAAATCAAGTAAGCAACACATCAAGTGGAGCATCAAGGGTACATCCTTATCATCCACTTCATCAAGCTCAGTCTGAAGGAGAAGGTAAAATAGCAAGGTAAAAATGATCACTTGATGTTTTTTAGTGTTTTCATGCTTATTTCATTGTCATTTTGATCATTTGACCTTTCATCCCGTTTTCCCCTTTTCAATTACCTAGGCATAAGAGATGATCTCCCTCTAGCGACCCTAAAGAAGGATACACCATTGAACTCAATAGCATGGCATACTTTGGAGACGGTGCCAAAGATTCTAGTTATAAAAATATTAAAATAAAAATAAATGATGTGTCTTTTAGTAAAAACCATACCGCAACACTTTCTAACCATAATACAGTAAAAAGAAATGATGCATTTGATAGTGAAAACTCTCTAAGGCATCAAAGGATGGAGGGTATAACACCCTCCCCATGAAAACATATCAGTAAAAGTCATTTGTGTTGATTGAAGAGATCATAAAAACAAACATTGGAATTGAAGAAGTATCACATAACATCTTCCTCACTCAATCATTGATAGAAATAGGGTGGCCTAAGTTCACAAATTATTTAAAGATAGATAAATTTTATCCTGATTTAGTTATGCACTATTTAATAGTAACTCAAGGCACCAAACCAATAAAGAAAAGCTATGAAAGATGAATCCATAGGTGGCATTATTAGTGAAAGTCAAGTTTGAAAAGTTATTGGATGTTGGCTTCATTAGACCGATTGACTACCTTGAATGGATTTCCTATCTTGTACCAGTTGGTAGCATAAGGATATGTACTGATTTTAGAGACATAAATAAGACTTTTCCAAAAGATGAATTCCCATTACCAAACATTGATTTGATCATTGATCTTACAATAGGCCATGCTATGTTGTCACTTATGGATGGATTCTTGAGATACAATCAAATTAGAATAACACTTGAAGATCAACACAAGAAAAAAATCACTTGTTCATGGGGCACTTTTTGTTGGAATATCATGCCCTTTGGATTGAAGAATGTCAGTGCCACATATTAGAGAGCCATGAAAACAATATTTCTTGACATCATGCATGTCACCTTGGAGGACTATGTTGATGACCTATTAGGAAAATTAGTTACAAGGGAAGGATATTTGGATGTTCTAGCAATAGTATTTGATCACTTGGAGAAGTACAAAGTTATATTAAATCCTTATAAACATGTCTTTAGAGTGACCTTCAGGAAACTTCTGGGATACATAGTGTAATGTTGGTGAAATGTGAATGAGAGATCAAGAGGAAAATTTTCCCTTTCCCTCCAAGGAGAGATGAGAGTTTCACTATGGATTTCCCTTCAAACACTTTTTACCTAGTTACATTCGAAAGAGGAGAGGAGAATTCACTAGATTCAACCTTCAAAGATGAAGATTGAATTTTGAATGAAATGGGAATGATAAGTTGATCCCCTCTTCGTTATTTGAAATGGAAAGGAATTGATTCAATTATGTAGTGCAAAAGTGATAAAGAACTGATTATAACTTGAGATCAGAATATGGGATGAATTTGTACACCTGGATCTAGCTGTAATATGTCGAGACAAAGTTGCCTTGCGAATTTGAAGAAAAGTTACCTTGACCTTGGTGGGAATGTACATCATCCTCCAAAATATCCACAAAATGAAAAGGGTTTTTTCACCTCTACAAATGGAGCCCAAAACCAAAAGTACAGCTATGCACTTGCAACCTACACACATAAAAGAGAGGAAAATGGGTTGGGATTGGGGGTTTTCCTTTAGGTCAAACCCCAATTTTGGAATTAACCAAGTAATGAAAGAAAGTACTTGCAAGTAGTTGTAAATGAAAGACTGAATTGTAAATCACCTCAAGGGAGGTTGTGATAGAAATGTTGATATAAATGCTTGTGTGGAACTGAATGTTGGAATCAATCTCCTCTTCATTGGTTTAATCCTTGACTTGAATGCAACACCTAGCCTTGAAGGGAGACTTGAGAATTCTCAATGCTGGAAAATAATGCTTTAATGCTCTCGAACGCTTGATCGCTTATGCAACTTGATAAACTCCAATCTTATCTAACTTTGAATTATACAAATGAGATGACAAATGCCCCTTAAATATATGTTAGTGGATTTGATTTTAATCATAGGCCTAAATCGGGGGAGTTTCCAACCCAATGCACAACCAACAATGCATGCTCTAGGAAAGTCCTGCCCCAAAATAGGGCAGGGATAGGGGTGCCATGCCCCTATCCTAGGAGGACAAGGGTGCCACACCTCTTTCCTAGGGGGATAGGGGGTCCCATTCCCCTATCCTACCCCTCTCTCTAGGGCAGAGTGTGGACAGGGTGGTGTGGAGGCCAAGGAAGAAGCAAATTCAGAGGGTTGAGCAGTCTTTGATCTTTGATCAGGTTAGAGGATTTGATCTCACATGAGTGAGGACCCTAATGCAGTCAAAAATTGCTAAGGTTGCAATTTTATAACACTACACATAGAATCACAACAAGGCATTGAATAGATCTAGCCAAAGTTAGGACAATTTTAGAAATCCCACCTCCTAATAACATCAGTCAATTAAGCCCATTGCAAGGAAATCTCTAATCAATTTGTAGATTCATAGCACAACTCACAGATAAGTGTCATCCATTTTGACACTTGCTTCACAAAAATATCAAGTTTAAGTGGGATGACAAGTACCAACAAGATTTTCGCTTGCTTAAAGATTATCTCATGAATCCACCAATTCTCATGCCAAAAATTCAAGGAAAACCATTGTTACTCTACATATCAGCAACAATGACAAAACTAGGGGCACTTTTGGCACAATAGGACCATGAAGGAAAAGAATGAGCAATTTACTACATCAATTGCACATTGGAGGGATATGAGCTAAATTACACTCTAATTGAGTGTGCATGTCTTGTCGTAGGTTTTTCATCACATAAATTAAGTCATTACAAGTTAACTCATAAAAACAAATCTCGTAGCAAGAATTGATCCATTAAAATATCTACTCAACAAAGCAACTCTTAGAGGCAGGCTAGCTAAGTGGGTAATGATGTTAAGTGAATTCAACATTAAGTATGTTGGTGCAAAGCCATCAAAGGACAAGTCATTGTAGATAAACTTGAAGATGCACCAATAATTGATGATACTCCTCATGTATCATAATTTTAGGATGAATCTATCTTCACAGTGACACAATCAAAATTATGGCAGCTATATTTTGATGGATCCCTTACACAACATAGAGTAGGAGTAGGCATACTCTTCTTCACACATCAAGAAGATTATATTGCTAAGTCATATCGGTTATCCTCCCTCTATACAAACAATATTGAAAAATGTGAGGCATTAACTATAGGTCTATGGATTACAGTTTAGTGGAAGATCTAAGAACTTCACATTTTTGGTGACTTTCAATGCATGATCTATCAAACCAAATATGAGAAACTAATGTCTTACAAGAAAATGGTGGATGAATTCAAGAAGTACTTCACAAAGATAGTCTTTGAGTAGATAGCCAGAGAAAACAACTGAGCTGCAGATACAATGGATACCATTTCCTCCTTGACTGGTATTCCATAAAATACTATTTGTTGTGAGTTCTTAGTGGATAATCTTTTGGTCCCTGCATATGACATCACTTCATCTGAATTAATATGCGTTATTGGTCCCAATTCCCCTTGGTATGGTGAAATTTTCACTTACCTTGATGATAACACCCTTCCACCTGACCTTTCCAACAACCAATATTAGAAACTTATGAAGAGCGGTTATTGATGACCCATAATGGAAAAGGGTGCATATTAGATTGTCAATAAATGCAAGCAATGTCAAATTCATGAAGATCTAATACATGCACCAACACAAAAACTTCAACCAATCACCACACCATAGCCCTTTTGTTAGTGGGGACTTGATCTCACGAGCAAGATTCACCCTTCATCCTCCAATGGCCATAAATTCATTATCATAGCCACTGAATATTTCGCAAAGTTGATTGGATCCGTTCTCCTCACCCAAGTAACCATTAAGTAGATTGCAACTTTTATCCTTAATTACATCATTTGTCGATATGGTGTTCCCCTTTTCATCATAACATACAATGGGCATCCCTTGAAAAATCAAGATGTTCTTGAGCTTTGTGATCGATTCCATATTCAACATCTCTTTTCTAATCCATACTAGCCCTATGGTAATGTTTGAGTTGAGGTGTCTATTATTAGAATCCTTAAAAAGACAGTTAATGAAGTTGGTCAAAATTACCACATCCAACTCAATCTCATACTTTGGGCGTATTGTATAAGTATCTAGACCCCTACTAGAGCTACCTCTTATTCACTTGTCTATTGTGACAAAAAAATATTGCCCATTGAGGTCAAGTTACCATCTTTACAGGTCTCCTTACGCGATCTTATACATGATGAAGACTATAGGGTCTCCCACTTGCAAGATTTAGAATTCCTAGATGAGTGTCGACAAAATGTATTGAATCACCCTAAAGAATATCAATAATGCATGATCCGTAGTTATAATCACAAGGTGAAACCTTGTACATTTGAGGTAGGTGATTTGGTCCTAAGAGAAAACCCCAAAAATCAATAGGATAGAGAGAAAAGGGGCAAGCTTGAACCAAATTGGCTTGGGCCTTACATCATCAAAACAATTATGGCTTAGGTACATATCAATTATTAATACCAAAAGGAGAACCATTAGATGATCCTATCAGCAACATGCACCTTTGCAGGTTCTACACATAAGTTTTTTGGGAATCATATTAAAAAACTACAAACAAAAAAAATGATGAAAAATTGGAAAAAGTAAAAAATAAATTTGTCCAATGGTGAAAACCACTTTAGTGGCATCTTGGGAAAGTACCATGGTGAAAACTAGGTTATCGGTTTCATGTGTAGGGATTTTTGCTCTTCCCTCCTTCAGGACTCAATATCACCCATTTCACTATACACACACTCACTTCCTACCAATGCATGATAAAATTATTCATCCCCATCATAACTTGTTATTGATCTACCTATGGTCAGTTCGCCATTCATAATAAATCCTTTTCACCTTTTACTGCATCTATAATAAATCAGGTCCTATCTATAACTGGGAGCATGTCCTAAACCTAGTGATGGAAGTGGATCCTTGGAATTATATTTTGTGAGGAACATCATCTTTTGATTCCTTCCTTCCTTGTGCACACAATCTATAATAAAGATCACTTTCATCACTAATCTGCAATAAAGTTTTCACTTTTCTCCATAAAAAAGTATCAGTTTCATGGAGTAAGTTAGTTTTAGATGAGACACAAGTAGTATTGGGATGTCAACAAATCAATCTTTTGGAAAAATTTGACTACAATACATTCTTTAATGCTATTTGTCCTTTATTAGGATAACAACATTATGAC